>NC_135480.1:18964818-19271197 GCF_052094955.1 Ictidomys tridecemlineatus | reverse complement strand
ATTGGGTCCAATTACAAATATATATGACTCATGGAGAAATTGAAGAGCTGACCAGGGTATTACAAGCAAATTAATTGAATTATAATTAAAAATATTTCCACAAAGGAAAACCCAGACCCAAACAGCTTCACTTTTGATTCTATCAAATATTTAGGGGGAAAAATTAATATAGAAATCAGAGAAGGAATGAATATTTCTCAACTTACTTTACTAGATTTATATTACCTTGAAACTCAAGCTAAAAATATTACAAGAAAAGGAAACTAAGGACAAATATCCCTAACAAACATAGATCTAAAAATCCTAACAAAGTACTAGCAAGTTGAATCCTGCAGGTATTATACAACATGACCAACTTGGATTTATCACAGAAATCCAAGGTTGATTTAACATCTGAAAAATCAATTCATGTGATACACCATCTTAATAAACAACAAAACCATACAATCACTTGGCATGGTGGTGTATGCCTGTGATTCCAGCTACTCAGGAGGCTGAAGCAGGAGGATCACAAGTTCAAGGCCAGCCTGAGCAACTTAGTGAGAACCTGTCTCAAAATAAAAAATGAGGACTGGGTTGTAGCTCAGTGGTAAGGCGCTTGTCTCACACGAAAGGCCTGGGTTCAATCCTCAGCACCACATAAAGACAAATAAATAAAAATAAAGGTATTTTATCCATCTACAACTAAAAGAATAAAAATAAAAGAATAATAAAAAATGAAAAGGGCTTGGGATATAGCTCAGTGGTAGAGTGCCGCTAGGTTCAATTCCCAGTTCAAAAACAAATACCTCTACATAATAATCATCTCAATAGATGAGAAAATTGTTTGACAAAGTTCAATACTCATTCATGAAATACATTCAAAATAACTATGGGGCTGGGATGTAGCTCAGTGGTAGAGCCCTTGCCAAGCATGCATGAGGGCCACAGGGTTCAATCCAGAGAACCACGAAACAAGCATACTAGGGAGAGAATGGATTATCCTCAACATGAAAAAGGGCATCCATGAAAAAACTTTAGTTAATAAAGATACATGATATAGGATCAATATACAAAATTCAACTGTATTTTTATATACTAGCAATAAAAAAATCAGAAAATGAAATTAAAGAAACAATTCACAATAGCATAAAATAAATACATAGGAATAAATTTAACAAAAGAAGTGTAAAACTGGTACACTGAAATTTACATAAGATTGTTGAGAGTTTTAAAGATCTAACTAAATGGTGAGATATACCATATTCATGAATTGGAAGAACTGAAAATGATAAAATGGTAGTTCTCCCCAATTTATCAATAGATTCAACTCAACCCTTATCAAAATTCTGGCAGGCATTTTATTGTAGAAATTGACAATTCAATCCTCAAATGTATATGAAAATGCAAATGACCTAGAATAGCCAAAACAATTTTCCAAAAGTAGAACAACTTGGAGGGTTTACATTACCTTATCTGAAAACTTACTCTAAAGATACAGTTTAGGGCTGGGGATGTGGCTCAAGCGGTAGTGCACTCGCCTGGCATGTGTGCCGGCCTGGGTTCGATCCTCAGCACCACATACAAACAAAGATGTTGTGTCCGCCAAAAACTAAAAAATAAATATTAAAAAATTCTTTCTTGGGGCTGGGGATGTGGCTCAAGCGGTAGCGCGCTCGCCTAGCATGCGTGCGGCCCGGGTTCGATCCTCAGCACCACATACCAACAAAGATGTTGTGTCCGCCGAGAACTAAGAAAAAATAAATAAATGTTAAAATTCTCTCTCTCTCTCTCTCTCTCTCTCTCTCTCTCTCTCTGTCCCCCTCTCTCACTCTCTCTTAAAAAAAAAAAAAAATTCTTTCTTTCTCTCTCTCTCTCTTTAAAAAAAATAAAAAATAAAGATACAGTTTAAATAATGTCAAGATGGACATAATATTGGTGTCATGGAACAGAATTGAGAGTCCATTAAAATGTTCAATTTTTATTATTTATTTATTTATTTATTTATTTGTGGTGCTGGGGATTGAACCCAAGGCTTTGTACATGCAAAGCAAGCACTCTAACAAATAAACTATGTCCCCAGACCCATTAATGTTCAATTAATTTTTAACAAAGTTGCCAACAGAATTCAGTTGGGAAAAAGATAAACTTTTCACAAAATGATGCTGGGACAATTGGCTACTAATACATAAAAATATGAACTTAGACCCTTACCTCATACTATATATAAATAATAACTAAAAATGAACCACAAGACCTAACAAAAGAGCCCAAGGGGCTGGAGTTGTCGCTCAGTTATAAGAGCACTTGCCTAGCATGTATGAGGCCCTGGGTTTGATTCTTAGCACCGCATATAAATAAATGAATACAATAAAGGTCCATCAACATCTAAACAAAATATTAAAAAGAAAAAAGCCCCAAATATTAAACTTTAAAAAAATTTTTTAGAAGTAGTTGGACACAATACTTTTATTTTTTTAATTTATTTTTATGAGGTGCTGAGGATCAAAACCAGGGCCTCGCATGTGCTAGACTAGCGCTCTACCGCTGAGCCACAATCCCAGTCCCTCAAACTTTTATAACAGAAAATCTTTGTGACCTTGGGTTACTCAAAGATTTCTTAGATGTACCATAAGTTGATCACATCATTTTCAATTAATGAATGCATGTTTTACCCTCCAATGCATGGAAGAATGTGTTTCTATTTGTTTTGTTTGAGATCTGCAGCCAAAGCCATTTTCTCTTATATCTCTCTTTGACTTTGTTATTTGACAGTTCTTTCTTATATTTGTTTGGGGATTTTAGATGTCTCCAATTTGTCAAAAATGGAGTTTGCAATTTCTATTGTTATTTTAGGGGGGAATTCCAAAAGGAGAAGACGATGCACCAAATTTACATGACATTAAAAATGTAAATCTCAGCTTAGGGTTATGGGATATGGCTCAATGATAGTGTGTTTAGCATGGATGAAACACTATGATCAATCCCTGGCGTGCACACACATAAATGTGAGTCTTCTAATGAATATCTGACTGAAATGGCTATTTAGATAATAGCAGCAATGGCCATAATTATCCTATGTAATTAATATGATGTTCTTTATTATTTATGATAATAATTTTCCTTTGCACATTATATTATCTTATTTGTACTTTGGGGGAGTTTTGTTGTTATTATTGAAACTGGGGTACCAGGGAATTGAACTCAGCTACATCCCCAACCCTTTATATTTTTATATTTTGAGACAGGATCTTGCAAAGTTGCTGAGGCTGGCCTCAAACTTGTGATCTTCCTGCCTCAGCCTCTGGAGTTGTTGGGATTACAGGCTTGTGCCACCATATCCAGCCTTATCTGTACTTCAAACCATCATTCAAAGAAGGTTAAAAAGATTTTATTTTAAGGCCAGGGTTGTGGCTCAGTGGTATGGCACTTGCCTAGCGTGCGTGAGGCACTGGGTTTGTTCCCCAGAACCACGTAAAAATAAAAAATAAAGGTATTATGTCCATCTACAACTAAAAAATAAAAAAATTTTAAAAATATTTTATTTTAATGTTTGCAGATAAGTGACTAGTCCAAGTAACAAGCTTTCTCAAATCTTTCCTTATATAAATAATTAAGGAAACAAATTAATATGATGAATTACTGGCAGGAATAAAGCCAAGAATCTAATTTTCTTGACATTGTTTCACTAATTTCCTGGGATTTACCCAATACAAATTCAACCCAAGGGTACTTACAACAATAGGAAAAAATTGAGAAGCTTCTCCTCTTTTGAAAACAACTTTCATATCTTACTGATTGGAAACCATCTTTAGGAACACATTAATATCAATATAAAAATACTATGTACACTTAAACATGACTTTCTCACATCTTGGCTGTATTTCTCTCTCTCTCTTTTTTTTTTTTTTTTTTTTGTGTGTGTGCTGGGGAAGGCAAGTACTCTATCAACCGAGCTATATTACCAGTCTCCTAGCTGTATTTCTACAGTGTTATTGGGGCCATGTTTGAAGGTGTCCACATGCTTTCACAGAAGGGGAAGGGACAGATTAGGCAAGTGTGTCAAGAACCATGTCAGTAGTTGCTGTCCTTTCTGGAAAACAAAGTATAGCAGATAGCAGATACTTCTGGGTCATTTGGCTTCCAAGTGAGGCAGAAAGAGAAGAATCTGCTCTGTGGGTCCAATCTTTTATTTTTTTTGTACCAGAGATTGAACCCCAAGGTGCTTAAACTGAGCCCCCCAGTCCTTTTTAAAAGTATTTTTATCTTGAGACAGGATCTAGAGAAGTTGCTTAAGGCCTTGCTAAATTGCTGAGGGTGGCTTTGAACTTGTGATCCTCTTGCCTTGGACTCCCAGACTTCTGGAATTATGGTGTGCACCACAGCGCCTAGCTTAAAATGTTAAAGGAAAACCATCCTGTTTCTCCTTTAATCTATTCCTGCCTTAGCCCACATCTGGGATTTGAGATTTGCCTTTCCAGGGCTTAGTTTAGAGATTCCTTAATGTCTCAGTAATTTTTTCAAGGGAACTCTTTGAAAGTCAAAAGAAATGTTGAATGGTTTAATTAATTAGGTTATTAGGTCTAAATGACTTAATAAGTATTTGTTAATGGCTCACAACTTGGTAGCTTTTTTTAAGAGAGAGAATTTTTAATATTTATTTTTTAGTTTTCGGCGGACACAACATCTCTATTTGTATGTGGTGCTGAGGATCGAACCCAGGCTGCACACATGCCAGGCGAGCGTGCTACCACTTGAGCCACATCCCCAGCCCAACTTGGTAGCTTTTGAAAATACCATACATAATTTGAAAGTAAAAGGAATCTTTAAATTTTTGTTCTTAAAGAATCAGTTACTTACTAATGAAATATGTGTCCCGGTTGGGCATTGAGCAACTTAATTTGGCTACCAAATTGGACAGGTCTGGACTGAGGTAGATCTAAGTTCAAATCTTCTCTGAGCTGGGTATGGTGGCACAGATCCATTAGGCCAGTTACTCTGGGAAACTGAGGCAGCAGGATCAGAAGTTGGAGGCCAGCCTGGGGAACATAGAGAGACCCTATGCTAAAACAGAAAGGGCAGTGCATGTATCTCAGTGGTAAAGTGCCTAGCATGCACAAGGCCATGGCTTCAGTCCCCAGTACTACAACAAACATACACAAAATAAACAAAACAAAATTATCTGAATCCAAGGTTTCTTATCTGTGGAAAAAGGGGCATAATAGCTATCTTCCAAAGGAAAGTAAAGTTCTTGAGAAATAGTGGGCCTACTATCAATGGTGGCTATTATTAAGGGAGGTAAAAACTAAAAAGGGAGGAAATGAAGACACTAAAGAATGGAAGCTTTACAGGAACTTGGTTAAGGGTTTCCTGCTTTCTTTAAAGACAGGAGAAGGTTGACATGTTTTTAGCACACACAGAAGTTGCTGGTGGAGAGGGACAGAGACAGAAGAGGGAACAAAGCAATAAGGAAAGCTTGGGAAGATAACGTGGGGACATGGAATCGAAGCATGAGATAGAGAGATTAGACTTAACCCCAAGTTGGGCATGTTTATTCTGTAAGAACAAAGGAAAGGGAGGCAACTGAATGCTGCCCACTCGCCATCCCAGAGTGATTCTGTGAGCCAGGCACTCCACTGAGTGTAATGCAAGCATTCTCTCATCCATTCCACCCAGCAACCTGGAAAGGGGGGTCCTGCTAGTATTTCCATTGTGCTGAGGAGGAAATTCAGTTTTTGGGAGAGTAACTTGCCCAACATCACAGAGCTGGTAGAACCTAACATTACAGAGCCTTTCAACATGGGCACCCTGATGCCAGAATCTAAATTCTTCTTGATAGAATGTTCCTTCTTTGCCATTGTTTGATGTTTCCATATGATTAGATTCAGGGCATGCACTTCCAACCAGAATACTGTGTAAGTTATGTGTCCTTCTCAGGCTTCACATCAAAACATAGAGGATGTCCATTAGCTTCTCACTAATCACCTGGGTAAGGTGCTGTCCAATTTGTCCATTATATATACTCATTATTTTTCCCTTTCTAACTAATAAGCAATCTGAGGAGACACTTTAAAACCATATAAATATCCTTCTCCTCATATTTCCTCCTAAATTTAGCATCATTAGAGGATTCTTGCCTGACCCATTTTAATATAAGAGTTGCAAAATGAAGAATTCCTGACTCTAGAACTCCCTCCACACTGACCATTGACCCCCAGATTCATTCTCCTTGATGAAGAGCTCTCCCCCACTTTCTCTCCCTTTCTCATCAATATGAACTTGTTGATACCCTAATTTTTTTGAATGGGTACAATTTATTAATGTCCTTAATCTTCTTGGTGCCTAATGATACAGATTTGGCTGGTAGAAGCCCCTTTAGGGTCGTTCCTGATTCTGTGACATGCCTCCTGTTTTTAAGTTCTTTTTTTTTTTTTTTTTTAAAGAGAGAGGAGAGAGAGAGAGAGAGAGAATTTTTTTTAATATTTATTTTTTAGTTCTCGGCGGACACAACATCTTTGTTGGTATGTGGTGCTGAGGATCGAACCCGGGCCGCACGCATGCCAGGTGAGCGCGCTACAGCTTGAGCCACATCCCCAGCCCTGTTTTTAAGTTCTTTTGTATCTTTTGGCATAACGACATGTTTCAGGCTCCTCATCTCATATCTATAATGCTCCAGCCCCACAATCAGTTCTGTAATGAACCCTGATTCTTTTCAGTGGGAATGGTATTAAAAACTAAGATCTCAGTGCAAAATTTGCTTATTGCTAATAGGATGTATTTGATTTATAGGCCCTTTTAGCAGACAAAGCTAAATATATATGCATACATACATATACACACACATATACATATATATGTATATAAATTCAAAAACACATATGCACATATATACTTGTATGTGCATACATCTGTATATTCATACATATACAACTGAAACATATGCACATATATACTTGTATGAGCATACATCTGCATATTCATACATATACAACTGACCTTACAAATTCATGGGTTCCACATCTGTAGAGTCAGCCAACTGCACACTGAAAATACTCAGGGAAAAATCTGCTTCTATACTAAATATGTACAGAATTTTTTTCTTGTTATTATTATTATTTTTTAATATTTATTTTTTAGTTGTAGTCAGACATAATACCTTTCTTTTTATTTATTTACTTACATATGGTGCTGAGGATTGAACCCAGGGCCTCGCACTTGCTAGGCCAGTGCTCTACCGCTGAGCCACAACCCCAGCCCTTTCTTGTTATTATTTCCTAAACAATATGGTTTAGCAAACATTCACATAGCATTTATATTGCATTAGATATAAAGTAATCTAGAAATTATTTAAAGTATATGGAAGGGTGTGGGTAGAGTATAGGGAAATACTGTATCATGGGTTCAGTCCCCAGTACTGCAACAAACACACACAAAATAAACAAAACAAAATAAAATTATCTGAATCTAAGGTTTCTTATCTGTGGAAAAAGGGGTATAACAATTATCTTTTTTTTTTTTGGTGGGGATACTGGGGATTGAATCCAGAGCCAATTGCATGCTAAGAACACTCTCTACCACTGAGCTACACCCCCAGCCTACACCATTTTATGTAAGGACTTGAGCATACTTGGACTTTAGTACATCCAGAGGGTCCTAGATCCGACCCCCTACAGACATGAATGGATGAATGCATACATTTTGGAAATCATGAGTTCATACAGATACCTCCAATTCCACTGAATCCATTCTCATAGTGGTTTTTTCATTTGTTTCCCTCTGTACATTTTTTCTTAACATCATCAACACATTTGTTTATTTATTCCATCATATAATACATGTAAAACAGTTTTGGAATAATTTTGCCAACACCACAACAAAAACAAACTTGCCAAAGAGAGTTCTGCAGTTTACTCCTTCCCCTCGCCTCATTCAAGCCTGGTTGTGAACCACCGCCTCCTAGCAGGGCTAAGCTGGAGGAAGGTGGGAGCAGAGAGAAAGCAGGGGACTTGAAGCAAGGGAGAAAGTGTGACCTAACCATGGAGGGAAAAAGCAAGGGAATTTCAGTTTCAGAAGCAGAGAAGACATTTCAGAGCTGGAGGAGATATGTGTGCCATGGCCCTGGTCCACTCAATAGCATGTTTTCCTGCAGCCATCTTGGCAGCCTAGGCATGAAAGTAGAGAAGACAGATGGTTGGGATAGCTGGCTGATCCAAAGCCAGGGAACTACCAGGTGAGGTGGCAGAAGGGCAGAGGGTGAGGACACTGGGATGCTGGCAAGTGAGTGACTGACGTCATGAATCCTGGAGTCTGGGCTGAATGGAGGAGGAAGTGAAGCCACAGGGGAGAAAGGGGAGTGAATGGGGCTGTGAAGAGGGTTGCTGGACTGGCTCTGGTCACTGAATCCAATGATTTAGGACTGGCCAGTCCAGGGGGCTATGAGATGAAGTGACTTGTAACAAAATTAGTTGGGGATAACATGGCAGTGGGTGTACTCAGTGGATGCTATTTTTTTTTGTGTGTGTGTGTGTGCTAGAGGTTGAACCCAGGGCCTTGTGATATATCCTCAGCCTGGGGGTGTACTCAGAACAATCAAAGAGACCTTGTTCCCTCAGGAACCAGAGATTGAATATTAGTAGATCTAGGTGGTCTAGGCTGAAGAGGGACTCCTATTAAAGGCACATTATTGCAGTGTATGACCAGTAGCTGAGGAGTGTTCAAATACACACTCTTTTTTAAAAAATTATTTTTGTAGTTGTTAATGGACAGCATGCCTTTGTTTTTTTATGTGGTGCTAAGGATTGAACCCAGTGCTCACACATGCTACAGCTAAGCTACAGCCCCAGCCCCATACACACAGTTTTGTGAAAACAAAGAGACCTTAGAGATTGGTGACCTACATAGTCACTTCACTTCATTTTTATTTATTTATTTAGGTACCAGGGATTGAACCCAGGAACACTTAACCACTAAGCCACATAAAGAACTTTTTATCTTTTATTTAGAATTGCTTAGGGCCTAAATTGCTGAGGCTGGGTTTGAACTCACAATCCTCCTGCCTCAGCCTCCAGAACCTTTGAGATTACAGGTGTGCACCACCACACACCTGGATGTCACTTCACTTTAAAAGGTCAGGAAGTGAGGGGCTGGGGTTGTGGCTCAGCAGCAGAGCACTCGCCTTACACATGAGAGACCCTGGGTTCCTTCCTCAACACCACATGAAAATATATGAATAAAATAAAGGTATTGTGTCCAATTACAACTAAAAAATAAATATTAAAAAAAAAAAAGGTCAGGAAGTGAAGGTCCAGAGCAGTTAAGCCACTGTCCTACCTCTCCCCACCCCAATCTGGGGGGATTCAAAACCAGGGGTTCTAACTGCTAAATTGGTAGCTCTTTAACCCACTGCTGCATTCTGAAGCTCGCAAAATGTCTGATGGGCTTGTTTTTGTATACTAGTTTTGGTTCTCCACTTGGACTTGAAGCACAGGGGCAGGAATGGAAGCTATGCATCACTGTTCTCTCCATAGTTCCCGAATCAGTCCCTGTTCCGATTCTCTTTTTTTTTTTTTTTTTTTGGTACTGGGATTGCACCAAGGAGTATTCTACCACTGAGCTGTATCACCAGACTGTTTTATATTTTATTTTGAGACGGGGTCTCACTGAGTTGACCAGGCTGGTCTCAAACTTGCTATCCTCTTGTCTCAGCCTCCCATGTAGCTGGGACTACATGGGTGTGTCACTGCGCCCAGCTCCACACATTCTTTTTGGTTCATGTGGGAATAGCCCATATCTTAGGGTAGAAGTGCCAGCAAGGAGTCAGAATTTGTAAGCAGCATTGCAGATTATCTGAAATGTTTGGGGCCAAAGTGTTCTGGATTTTATTTGTTTGAATTTTGTATATGTACATATACAGAAGGAGGTATCTTGGGGATGGAAACCAAATCCAAACATGAAGTTCATTTGTTCTCATATATACCTTATGCACACAACAGGAAGGTACTTTTATACACCATTTTTCTTTTTCTTCTTTCTTTTTGGCAGTGCTAAGGATTGAACCTGGGGTCTTGTGCTTAAGAGTTTATTGCTACTGAGCTACATCCCTAGCCCTTCCTTCTTTATTTTTAAACAGGGTCTCACTATATTGTCCAGGTGGATCTCAAACTCCTGGGCTCAAGTGATTCTCCTGTTCTCAGCCTCCTGAGTAGCTGGTACTACAAGTGCATGCCACTGCACATGACATTACACTATTTTTAAAAATTTTGTACAGGAAACAAAACTTTATGCTGGGGATGTGGCTTAGTGGTGCAGCGCTTGCCTAGCATGTGTGAGTCTACTGGGTTCAATCCACAGCATCACATACACATACACACAAACAAGTTTGTGTATTGCAGCTAGAGGGGCTGAGAGGATCTCTTCCCCCTTGGGGACACTGAATAAACTTGATCACAACCCATAACATGAGGTCAGGCACAGAATTTTCTACCTGTGATATCATGCTAATGCTCCAAAAATTTCAGATTTGGGAGCATTTTAGATTTCACACTTTGGGATTAGGGATGCTTAACCTATATTTCTTTCTGTATTCTTAGGGGATTTTCCTTTCTTCTGACCCTAATTAAACTCTGGACATGTGGTGTGCAGTTTGTCACTAGAGCTTTATAAACATACACATTAAAACAATGCCTCTCTGAACCTGCCTTCACGAGGAAGCTTGTTTTTCACAGAGCACATGACTCAGCTGTACAGTGCCAAGGTAGAACCCATTCAACAGGGGAAATAAATATGAGGTTTCTTACTAGTTGATCACACAGTATGAGGGTGAAGAAAAAGAGATAAAGATGTTGGACTTTGGCAACAGAGGTGAACTTGCCCTCCCCAGAATAATCTGCTATGAAATGGACATAAATGACACTGGTTAATTTAATTCAACAAACCCTCGCCAAGTTGCACAGTTTGTCTTTGTAATTTGAAGAACAGCGTAGAGGGCTGGGGTTGTCACTTAGTGGTAGAGCACCACATAAAAATAAACAAAATAAAGGTGTTACATCCATCTACAACCAAAACAATTAAAAAAAAAAAAAAGGACAGAGTAGGCTCTGTAGCTTCAAAGTCATCTTGTGCAGAAGGTGCCAAATCTCTGTGACCTGGAAACATCTCTACTATTCTACATAATGAAACCAGAATTAGTCTGAGAACAGCTTGGAAAAACAGAAGTTTGTAGTTCTATTTCTGCAAAGCAGAGCGTTTTGTGGAGTATTCTTGCCAATACTTGCTTCTATGGTTTAACTGTGTGCACCAAATCTCATGCATTAGAAATTGGTTCCCCAGGGAAGCAGCATTAATGGCACTGAGAGGTGGATCAAGGGAGTAGCTTTGTTATAAAAGCAAGCTCTCTCTGCCGTGCTTAATCTACCTTTCCATGCGAAGCCCTTCACCACTCTGGGACTCTGCTGGGTCCCCATCAGCAACAAGGCCCTCACCAGAGCTGGGGATATAGCTTAGTTGTAGAGTGTTTCCCTGGAATATGCAAGATTCTAGGTTTGATCTCTAGCACTGAAAAAAACAAATAAACAAACAAACATAAAAAGGCAACCCTCACCAAATGTGGTCACTAGACCTTGGACTTCCCAACCTCCCAAACCATAATACATTTCCTTTTCATAAATTACCCAGTCTATGGTATTCATTTATGGCAACAGAAAATAGAAAAATATAGCTGTGATCAAATTTGGTGACAACATAACTAAAGCCAATGATGATGGTCATTTCAGAGTAGCTAGGTATCCAGAAAATCTCCAGATCTCCAAAACCCTTGCACTTAATGACAAATGGGGGAAAAAAAAAAAACTTAAGAATTTTTGTTCTCAAAATAGCCTCTGTCTTTTCCTATGGTTAATGTTCCACCAAAAATATCTTAAGTGTAATGCTTACTGTCATTGCCTTACCTATTTATGTTTATGGCACTTTCAAGAGGTGTTGTCACCTCTCCCAAAATAGAAAAGGGGCCAGTCTGGTGCATGACTGTAATCACAGCAGCTCAGGAGGCTAAGGCAGGAGGATCACAAGTTCAAAAGCAGCCTCTACAATTTAGTGAGGCCCTAAGCAACTTAGCGAGATCCTATCTCTAAATAAAGTAGAAAAAAGGACCAAGGATGTGGGATGTGGCTCAGTGGTTCCCTAAGTTCAATATGTGGCACCAAAAAAAAAAAAAAAAAGAGGATCTGCTGCCACTAGATGGTCAAATGACACCCATTAGTCCACATGGTTCAAAAATTGACCTGAGGCGCTGGGGATGTGGCTCAAGCGGTAGCGCGCTCGCTTGGCACGCGTGCAGCCAGGGTTCGATCCTCAGCACCACATACAAACAAAGATGTCGTGTCTGCTGAAAACTAAAAATAAATATTAAAATTCTCTCTCTTTTCTATCTTAAAAAAAAAAAAAAAAAGTTGACCTGAGGTTCTGGGGTTGTGGCTCAGTGGTAGAGAGCTTGCCTAGCCTGCACAAGGCACTGGGTTTGATCCTCGCACCACATAATTGTAAAATAAAAATACTGTGTCCACCTAAAACTAAAAAAATAAATATTAAAAAAAGTGTTGACCTGAAATCCATTTTGAAAATTAAGAAATTACTTCTATTAGTGAATATACAGTTGATTTATAAAAAAAAAAACAAAGCACCAAATATATTCATGGTTCTTCCCCTATGCCCTTGACCTTCATCAAAAACTGTTGAATATAAGTTGACCTTATATATCTGAAGACCTGATTAAAATGCTTATTTTCTGCTTTACTCTGGTTTCCTTCTCCTAGCTCATGCTCAGTGTGATGAAGATGCGTCAAGCTGTTTCTCCAGCAGCATGAGATGGATTTACACTGTGCAGGCCCACCTGTTAGAATGCTATTCAAAGCCTTTTTTTTTTTTTTTTTTTTGGTACCAAGGATTGAAGCCAGGGCATTTAACTACTGAGTCATATTCTCAGACTTTTTACATTTTTATTTTGAGACAGGGTTTCTCTAAATTGCTTAGGGCCTCACTAAGTTGCTGAGGCTGACCTCGAACTTGCAATTCTGCCTCAGCCACCTGTTACAGGTGTGGAACACCATGTGCAGCTGCTGTTCAAAACTTTTTGTGTGGGTTTAGTATTGGGGATTGAATCCATGGGTGGTCTACCACTGAGCTTATATCTCCAATCCTTTTTTTCTTAACATTTTGAGATAGGGTCTCACCAATTAGCAATTGCTAAGAGCCTTGCTAAAGTGTTGAGACTGATTGTGAACTTGCAATCATCCTGCCTTAGTCTCCTCAGATGCTGGGGTTATAGGTATATGCCACTGTGCCCAAGTGACATTCAAAAATTTCTAGCCAGAGTCACTCCTTTAGCCTCCTACCAAAGCTTAAGGAGAAATGACAGGCACATTGGCTCTTAGATACCATAGCATGAAAATTCCTGAGCGGTACTTCTTCCTCATCTGAGGAGGAAAACTTGCCACACTCTTCTGAAAACAAATATCAATCCTTTAGAACAATTGCTACTTCATATGAGATGAACA
Source organism: Ictidomys tridecemlineatus (assembly GCF_052094955.1). Classification (NCBI taxonomy): domain Eukaryota; kingdom Metazoa; phylum Chordata; class Mammalia; order Rodentia; family Sciuridae; genus Ictidomys; species Ictidomys tridecemlineatus. The sequence goes on along the minus strand of NC_135480.1, from coordinate 19,257,668 downwards.
GGGCTAGAAATTCACTGTAATGGTCTTTTGGAAGTTATTATTATTATGTGTGTGTGTGTTTGTGTGTGTGTTGCTGGGAATTGAACCCATGGGCTCATGCATACTAGTCTTTTAGCAATTATTTGATGTGATGCTTCTCCTGAGTTTCATAGGATTATCTTCTTTTTAACCTTTCAACACACATGCAAGCCACATGTTTAGGAAGTTTAGTGTTCAAAACACTTTCTGTGTATGTGTGTGTGTGTGTGTGTATGTGTGTGTGTGTGTGTGTGTGTGTGTGTATGTGTGTGTGTGTGTGTGTGTGTGTGTGTTGCTGGGGATTAAACCCAGGGCCTTGTGCATGCAAGGCAAGCATTCTACCAACTGAGCTATATCCCTAGCCTCAAAACTTTTTTTTTTTTTTTTTTTTTGAGATGGGGATTTATATTGCCCAGGATGGTCTGGAACTCTTGGATTCAAGTGATTTTCCCATCTCAGTCTCTCCAGCAGATACAATCATTCCTGGCTTCATAAAGCTCACATGATCAGTGATAAAAACAACTGATCATGTGTTCTGATATTTGATTCCAAAAATAATATCATCATACTGAGATGCTTTTTACAAATTTCTTCCAAATTTATTTGGAGCAAAAACAAGTATTTCTGAACAACTTTCAAACAGAGTTTGTCTCCAGCATTTTATAATTCTTGTTTTTTTGGTACAAGGGATCAAACCCAGGGGCCCTTAACCACTGGGCAACATCCCTAGCCTTTTTATATTTTATTTAGAGATAGGGTCTCTCAAGTTACTGATGCTGGCTTTGAACTTGAGATTCTCCTGCCTCAGCCTCCAGTGGCAGTGGGATTCTAGGTATGTGCCACTGCGCACTGCTAGAAAACTTTTAATCCAAAGTGACAGGTAAAAGGAAAAGTCAAAACTAGAGGTAGCCTGTTATAAGCTATAGTGACTCCTCTTTAATATGACTCTAGCATGCTGAGACGACATGCTGAAAACAGCATACTATGCTTGGTGTTCATGAGGGACCATTGCACAAAAACTGCCACAATAAGATATCTGTTCACGTAAGATTATGCAGTTAACCAATCAAAGGAAACAAGTGGTTAGAGAGAAAGTATTTTAATCATTGAGTTAAAAAATTTACATAACCTTGTTGAACATAATATATGCAATATTAAATTTTGAGTAAAACATGAATTGTTATCTCTCTGTGGGAATAACTCACTTTGAGAAAACCTGATATACATATAGTCTGATTGTTTATCACTTGAAAGCTTTGATACAAGGCTTATTTTAACATAGCACACTCCCCAAACATGTTTATAACAGAATTTGATCTATTAAAATTGATTTGTAGCTAATTTTAGAGAGCATATCTATTAGTTAAAAATGAGGTTTATCTGTGTGGTAGTTCCATGAGCACAGATGTCATCATAATAAAAATCTTAGGAAAAAATAACTGAATGCATAAGCAATGCATCTGAGGACATGCATGTGGTGTAAGTAAGTACAAAGTGTAAGGTCGTCGTGGTGTGATGAATGCACAGCACAACATACCACAACCCCTTACAGAATGCATAGGACCCAAAGACTCTGAGGAAGTGCCTGTGTGGCACAGCCAAGGCACATCTACGGGTATGTGTTTACGTGCAAGGATGGGTATGCTGCCATAGCAGTAGTGCTTCTTTTTGTGACAGGATATCTGTTCCTAGGCCAGTTTGGCTTCATACCTGGAGCTGACTCTTGGCTGGAGTCTGTGCTTCCTCTTTGGGGGCATGATGGTGTAAAACCTGGCCTCTTACTCTGTGCAAACAAGATAGAAGAGTTGAATTCACTTTCTTTTGCAAATTCTACAGTTACAATTAGGACTCAGGTTGGCCTTACAAGGAATTAGTGGCGAGTATTTGTGTTTTCTCCCCCATACCCAAGTGGTCAACATTGTTACAGGACAGAGGTAAATTAAGCATTTGTCCTAGTCTCTCAGATACCCAAGTCAAGGTCCAGAGGCAACACTTGAATTGTCCCAAGAAGCAGAGGGACTGTATTTCATAAGTTGTCTAGAAACATTACACAAAGAGAAAAACTTGATCCATCAAGATGGCTGCCCCACATATTCAACTGTTTATCTGATATGCCCATATCCCTGTTAGAGAAATATTCCACTAGAAATTTTAAGCAAATTAAGATTAAGGTTTGGATGGCTTTCCTCCAGTATATTGTATTTAATTTAATCCATGGTTACTTGTCACAATCTAACCAGTATGTTTCATTTTTGGAATATGGATTTAGCTACCTACAGACCTTATGAAATGAATGCTAAATGAGGAAAAAAGACAAGTTCCTCATTTACCAGTCTTTACCTCCAGCCCTTTTTACTTTTTATTTTGGGACAGGGTCTTGCTAAGTTGTTCAGGCTGGCCTCAAAGCTGCAAGCCTCCTGTTTAGTTTAGGCATGTACCATAGCACCTGGAAAATTTTCTGATTTGACTTCATTGAAACCTCTTTTCTTTGCTCTTCAGTTTCTGTCACTCATAGAGATCTTGTCTTTATAGATAGTCCTTTAGGAGCCCCACACATAGAAGCAGGTTCTCCAGAAGACTCTGATAGGTAAATGAGAACATCAACCTAGGAATTCCCAAACAACAGACTTTGGAAAACAGCAGGGTCACCCTGGGAGGACTGTCCACTCTGTGTCTAATATGCCTAAGTTAACCTGGTGATTCTCAACCTTTGTTACAGTCAGACTCGTGTGAGCCACACCTTCCCACAGATATACCCAGGGCTATGTGAAAGGACAGCTTACAAGCTGATGCCCTCTTCCTTCTCCTCCCTCTTAGAATACACACGTGTAAATGTGCATGGGAGATTGTGAAAGGGACCAGGTTAATCTTATGAGACTGGATTGGTTACCACAAAAGCAGGTTGTAATAAAGTGAGGCTGCCTCCTGTGCTTTGCATTTTTTGCTTGTCCCACTTGCCATTCCATTTTTCCGCTATGTCATGATGCAGCACAAGGCACTTACCAGAGGTATACGCACCCAATCTTGGACTTCTGGCCTTCAGAACTGTGAGCTAAACAAACTTCTTTCATTTATAAATCACACAGTCTCAGGTCTTATGTTATAATAACGGAAATGGAGTAAGACATTCACAAACCTCAGATTGAGTGACCAGTGGTAACACTGGCTGTGAGGTATACCTCACAACTGATGGTGACATCCCATGTGTTGCTGACATCTCCTTGGGCTGAGAACTGCTACATTATGTATTCTCTATCTCTATCTAAACTGACATGTTGCCATACAATTACAAAACAACGGCAGCCTCATAAATGTTTGTTAAAATAAAATTAAATTCTTGTTAGCATGCTTTCAGATTTGGGTGGTCTTCCTCAGTTCCTTAGTACCATGTGGACTAAGTCCCAGGGTGGCCACATGGTGTGTAGCCTAAGGGCATAAACTGCCTTAGATGTTCACCTGGGCAGAACAAATCTGGGAAGGACAGTAGTATCATTCCTCCAAATCACATAATACATTTGAAAACTAATATTAATTGCTCGTTTAATTGCTGGTATATGTACCCATATATGTATGTATGTAAGTATATATACATGTACCATATATATGCCAGCAATTTATACACGCGCGCGCACACACACACAGTATGTGAATATACATATATATGTATACGCACATATATATTATGTGAAGTACCTGCATTTTCTCTTTATTCTTACGTAGAATCAGTGTCATTTTGGAGTCCATGGAGGTGCTTCTTTCTCCTCCATTTAACTGTGTTTAAAATAAATGAACATATCCTCACTAAATTTTCCATGTGAATGTGATTTTATTGAATATATATTACTTGTGTGCATTTTATTCATGCATGTTTACTCATGATGATATTCTAACACAAAAAGAAAGTCAAGACACAAATGAGTAACAAGTCAATGAAAAGAAGGAAAGGGGACCCAATGTTTATTGGGTGGCTACCGCATGCCAGGTACTTTACAGCTTCACTTCTAATGCTCACAATAAGTGAGGATGAAGATATCATTATCCCAATATTTTAGATGCAAAAACTGAGTCCTTGGCTGGTTATGTAACTCACAGAATATAGACTGAGCATTCCTTATCAGAAATGCTTGGAACCAAGAAGCCAGGAACAGTGACACATGCCTGTAATCCCCAGTTGGCTCAAGAGGCTGAGGCAGGAGGATTACGAGTTCAAAGCCAACCTCAGCAAAAGCGAGGCACTAAGCACCTCAGTGAGACCCTGTTTCTAAATAAAATACAAAATAGGGCTGGGGATGTGGCTCAGTAGTCGAGTGCCTGTTAGTTCAATCCAAAAACAGAAAAAAATAAATGCTTGGGACCAGAAGTGTTTCAGATTTAAGATTTTTTTTCCCGATTTTGGAATATATGCGTATACATAATGCGACAGATATCTTAGGGGAGGTGACCTAAATCTAAAAATGAAGTTAAGCCAGGAGTGGTGAGCACACCTGTAATCCCAGAGGCTCAGAAGGCTGAGGCAGGAGGATTGCAAATTCAAAACCAGCCTCAGAAAGTTAGAGAAGTCTCAAGCAACTTATTAAGCCCCTGTCTCTAAATAAATTTAAAAAGGCTAGGGATGTGGCACCCCTGGGTTCAATTCCTGGCACCAAAAAAGAAAAAGAAAAATTGAGTTCTTTTATGTTTCATATGCACCTTATACACATACTCCCACTAAGGTAATGTTATGGAATACTTTTAAATATTAGAAATTTTGCATGAAACAAGTTTTGTGATACAGAATTTCCCCTTGTGGTGTCACCCTGACCCTTAAAAAGTTTCAGATTGTACAGCATTTCAGATGATGGATGCTCAACCTGTATTAAATTGTGGGGATGGAAGAGGAATTTAATACAGATCCAAACCTGTGCTCTTGCCACCATTACACTAGACATCAAATGACCCTCAATACTGAACAGGAATGGCTATGCTCTGTGGAGGTTTCCCAGTATAGTGTGATAAGATCTCACTGTACCACTCACTGTTAACTGTAGGGTGGCATTCCATGCAAGGGCTTTTATACCATATCCACTAAGAATTAGCTACTATTGTACCAAAACCTATTTTTATATATAAAAGAACCAAGGATTTTATAGTCACAAAACTTTCAAGTACTAAAAATTGGGTGCCTCTCTTCTGTTTTTTGCCACTGCATACAACTGATATAAATTCCTGATTGGTTATTAATATCACCCCCAGACTTGAAGGCTCCTGGTATTTTATTCAATGTTGAATTCTCAGCATTCAGTAAAGGGCCTGTTGTGTAGTATGCACATGATAAAATCTGTTAAATGGGGTGGATAGATGGTGAATTCACAGCCTGTTCTTATGTTATTGGTATGAAATCACAAGTCACCAGTATTTTATATTAGAATTCAGGGGCTGGAGATATAGCTCAGTTGGTGGAGAGCTTGCCTTGCATGCACAAAGCCCTGGGTTCAATCTGCTGCAAGACACACACACACACACACACACACACACACACACACACACACACAGAATTCAACAGTGTCCAAACAAAGCAGTGTCAATGTTGTCCTCCTACCACCACACACACACAAAATTTTATGTTCCCTGCTTCCAGTGGCACTAACAGGTACAGGTAACAGAAATGGCTATTGCATTCTTTACCCTGTGAGAGACATGCTAACTGGAGACATAAGAGAATCTGTGTGACAGAGTCAAACAAAAAATATTACCTCACTGAGGCTTAGTTTTTCATTTTTCATTGCTGAAGATCTGAAATTCTCCAAAGTTTTGTAAAAGGTAGACTGCTTTTGCAGAGTAGGAGCAAGTTCTGCCCTGTCCTAGAAGAATTGAGCGAAAAGAGAATATTTTTCAATCGATTCATTGATAATTGACCCAATGCACACAATAGCAAAACTCCCAACTCTGAAAGCATTTTTGTTTTTGGAGAGCAGAGGGTTGAGGGTGGGTGTGGCATCTAGGAGCAGAATAGAGAAGGAGATGTCCAGTGTCCTTATCCTGGACCAGGTCTAATCCCTCAGCTACCCAGCCACTCTGGACTAGCTCTAGCCACCTCTTTTCCAGTACCACCTCTTTCCTCTGGAAATCTAGACTTGGTTAAAATCCAGACTTGCTATACCAGACTGTAGGAAAGGATCAGTGGGCCATGGCTGAAACCTACTCAAAATAGTTAAAGGACCCAAAATACAAAGTCCCCCCACTTGCTACACCCTACTCTTTCTGGTTTATAGTAAACTTTAGATTTTTTCCTGCTCCCTCTATGGAATATCAGGAACCAGACAGCAGAGTAGACCTCGGGGCTTTCTTACGGAGGCATCTTCTGTTAACTTGAACTCTGGCATCAACTTATTTTTCTGATGCAGCTCATTTCGCTGTTTCCTAGTTTGAAGTGGCTTCTTTTTTTTCTTCTTGTCAGACATCATCTTTTGATTCAACTGTTCCAGAAAGTACAGAGAAACTGCTCACTGGGGGTTCCAGAATTATGCTTACCCTTACATGGCACTCTTCATACAACGCTCAAAATAAAATGTGGGAGCTGAGTGCAGAGGCACATGCCTGTAATCCCCAGCAATTCAGAGGAGGCTGAGGCAGGAGGATTGTAAGTTTAAGGCTAGCTTCATCAACTAAGCAAGACCCTAAGTAGCTCAGTGGTAGAATGCTTGCCTAGCATGTGTGAGGCACTGGGTTTGATCCTCAGCACCATATAAAAATATAAATGTAAGTAAAATAAAGATATTGTGTCCATCCACAACTAAAAATATACTTTAAAAAATTAAAAAGGGCTCATGATTCCTCTCAGTGGTAGAGCATCCCTCGGTTCAATTTTGGGTACCAAAGAAACAAAACAACAACAAAAACTCAAAACCCAAAAGTGTTGTGGCCCTCATGTTGTTGGCTTGGAGAATAAGCAAATGGTTATCTTCTTACCAAAGGCTATTCTTTACTTAACACACCTGAATAGTATAATAGTATACTATTACAGGTATACTGCTAAAGGGTCATTTATATCAATAACCAAATATCTATGATTTACAAGATAAAATCAGATGACTATGGCAATATGTCAGGTCTGGATCATTAGATGTGTGGTGGAAAGATTCAGTTTTGTTGTTACCAAAAAGTGGCTTTAATAATTAAGCATAAAAAATTATAAAGGGGGCTGGGGCTCAGTGGCAGAGTGATTGCCTAGCATGTGTAAAGCACTGGGTTTGATCCTTAGCACCACATAAAAATAAACAAAGGCATTTTGTCCATCTACAACTTAATTTTTTTTAATTATAATAAAGGCTGGGTTTGTGGCTCAGCGACAGAGCACTGGCCTAGTATATGCACGGCCCTGGGTTCAATCCTCAGCACCACATAAAAACAAACAAATAAAATAAAGGTATTGTGTCCAACTACAACTAAAAAATAAATATTTTTTTTTTAAAAAAAAGTTATAAAGGACAAAACAAAAGACTCTAGGGCAGGGTGACCCAGTTAGAACCCTATTGCTCTTTCTTTTTTTTGCAGTTCAAGAGATGAAACCCAGGGCTTTGCCCATGTTAGGTATGGCAAAGCCATTGAGCTACACCTCCAGCCTTATTGCTATATTTTCTGTAGATATTAAGACTTTTGGAAAACTCACAAAATTATGCAGGAATGGCATGATTTTTTTCAAAGATTGCTAGTTCCTACGTATAAAACTCAACATAATCTTACCTCATCTACTATGTTCAGTAGGTGAACAGGGAGACCATCTGAGAGGGAGCTGTCAGAACCACTGGTGCTAGTTCCAGAGGGAAAGAAGGAAGGGAAATAGCTGTTATTAACATATGCAGGATGTCTAAGATTAACAGACCAGCCACATGGGATTAGATGTTTAGTCCACTATTTGCTGTATTGTCTATGCATCAGTTATAACATCTTCTTGACAAGCACATTCATTTATTCCTTCTGAACACCTGCTGTATACCAGGCAGTATGTTTAACACAGAGGAGTCAGAGGAGTGAAGCAGAGCCCCTACACCAAGGAGTTCACAATCCATGTGACAAAGGGATACTGGTCCAAAGCGCAAAGTTGCAGAGGGTGTGAGGCCACAGGATTCTCAATGTGCAGCCCCAGAGAACAACAGAGGCTTTTCCTCATTCATTCCTGTCTGGCTGGTACTATTTTGAAAGTCAGGATCCTACCAGGCACTCTGTAAAAATGTATTGAATATATAGAAAAATAAATCTAACAGTTTACTGACCACAGACCAGGAAATACTTTTTCTCCCCCCTTGGGTAGAGAACCAGGGCCTCGTGCAGCTAAGCAGGCACTCTTCCACTGATGACCCCCAGCTCCAGGACAGTATTCTCCCTTCAAAAGTTTTAGACACATATCTAGGCTAAAGTCTTCTCCACAAACTGTCCCCTCCTCTCTTTTACAGGTGCTAGAATGAATGGGGTCTCAGATAATCAATTCTTCCTTCCTTCATCATGTCCTTTACTTGAATGTCACATTATATTTTGCCTTTCCTGGGGTTTGATTGGCTAGAACTGATAGCTCTGATAAAGGCTCCAAATATTAAGTGTCTTAGGGACAAAAGTCAGACCTCATTGGAAGACAAGATTTGAAATCATTCTTTTGCCCAGCCCTTCATTCTTTTAGCACCTCCTCCCACCCTACCCCACAATGCACCCTGAGGAGCCCTATGGCAAGACAGCAGGAAGAAGGCCCTGTCTTCTGTGATCTACTTTCCAATTCCCTGTTCTCATGAGGCTTTTCCAATCCAGTCAAGCCTTTGCTCTATTAATAATCTGAAGTTCCTTTTGGAGATAATGGAAAATTTTAACAAGGGAGATAAAAGCATTAGAAATAGTATATCCCAAAGAGCGTCAAAAATCATTTATGTACACATATAGACAGTAAACTCAAACTGGGCTTGTACCCTCCCAGCCTGCCTGTCTGCAGTCATGAGAATGGACAGGTGGCGCCCTCTGGAGGCTTGTGTTATCTGGCTTCCTGCCACAGAAGCCAGCAAATTGTTTTCAATAATTTTTTTTTTCTTTTTTCTGAACCTGGGGATTGAACCCAGGGGCACTATACCACTGACTTATATCTCTAGCCCTTTTCTAGTTCTTATTTTAAGACTGGGTCTTGTTAAGTTGCTGAAGCTGACTTCAAATTTCTGATCCTTATGTCTCAGCCTTCCAAGTCTGTGGGATTACAGGTGTGCACCATTAAGCCGAGCTGTTTTCAATACTACTTAACTTCATCAGTTTCCCTACTGAGCCAGGAACAGTGGAGAGTCTGGCTATTTCTGAGCTGATTCCCCTGGGCTCTATATCCATGTGTTGACATGCAAGGAACATTTTGTTTTTGAGGCTAAAAGTGGAGAGGGGTTGTTGCAGTGGGTGTGGAGAGTTAGGCAAAGACTGAGGAAGAGTGGAAGGGGTGATGTGATTAATGGGGAACCCTACCTGGCCTGAAGGTCTGGTTTAAGGTTTCTAAGAAAACATTTATGAGACTTAGCCAAACCTGCTTTAGGGTCCAGATCTCAATGTGCCGCATAGAACAGAGAAAGCCAGCCCTTCCACTGTGCTCCATGGGCCAGAGTACAGACTCCAGCAGAACTCCAAACCCAGCCCAGCAATCTTTTATTTCTTTATTTTTTATTGTTTAGTTATAGTTGGACACAATATCTTTATTTTATTTTTATGTGGTGCTGAGGATTGAGCCCAGCACCTAATGCATGCTGAGCCACAACCCCAGCCCTCAACCCAGCAATCTTTTAAAGGAGCCGAGGCAGCCTAAGGCACCCTGGCCGGTAAACTGGAGTAGAAGGTATTCTTGCACACTGTGAGATACTCACCCACAGAGGGCTTCTTGAAAGAGCTGGGGATACTATAGGGTAGAAGTGAGATCCTGCATCCTAAATTAATTCAACAAATATTCACTGAACTCTTCCTCTGCTAGGTACAGAACAGGCCTCATTCCAGGCACATGAGACACATGTAAACAAAATAAAGACCTCTACTGCCTACTAGGGAGAAAGACAAGAAACAACTGACACAATAAAGATTTTTAAATGATAAATGACAGGAGGTAATAAATGTTATATATTAAAAAAAAGTAGAGCATGGAAGTGGGAATAGGGGTAGCAAATTGCAGGATTAGAGTAACCCACGTTGAGAATGGTGACATTAAGTGAAGACCTGAAAGAGGTAAAGGGATTAGTCATGTGGATATCTGGGGAATTAGGCATAATAAATTATTAGTTCAGGGGCTGGGGTTGTGGCTCAGTGGTAGAGCACTCGCCTAGCATGCTTGAGGCACTGAGTTCAATCCTCAGAACCACATAAATGTAAAATAAAGATACTGAGTTCAGGGGCTGGGGATGTGGCTCAAGCGGTAGCGCGCTCGCCTGGCATGCGTGTGGCCCGGGTTCGATCCTCAGCACCACATACCAACAAAGATGTTGTGTCCGCCGAGAACTAAAAAATAAATATTAAAATTCCCTCTCTCTCTCTCTCTCTCTCTCTCTCTCTCTCTTTAAAAAAAGATACTGAGTCCATTTAAAACTAAAAAATAAATATTAAAAAAATTAATTATTAGTTCAGTCTCTGAAGCTGGAGAGGGCCTGGCAAGCCTGAGGAAGAGTGAGAAAGCCAGTGTGGCAGTAGCAGAGTGTGAAAGGGAGGGTGGAAACCATGGCGGCATGGCTCAGTGGTACAGTGCTTGCCAAGCATGTGCAAGACGCTGAGTTTAATCCTCAGCACAACCAAAAAGAAAAAGAAATACGTGTGTGAGTGTGTGTGTGAGAGAGAGAGAGTATGTGTGTGTGTGTGTGTGTGTGTGTGTGTGTGTGTGTGTGTGGTTGGTTAGTTAGAAGCACTATCTTTCATGGAGGTTAGACTTTGGAGTGTCCACGTTTGCTGGGAATCCAGCTCCTCCAGAGCTATGGTTGCCCCCCATCTGCTTCAGTGAGAAAGAGGAAATAACCAGAAATAACCACACACTGGTGGGAGGACCCAGATCCTGAGGACAAAAACCTCTATGAGAAGAATCCAGACTCCCATAGTTATGACAATGGTCCTGCTGTGAGTCTCTGGAACACTCAGGTGATCTTCTCTGGCTTCTCTATCATCCTGGTCTTTGTCAGTTCCTTTGTGACTTATCTGCCTGACTATGGGATGCAAGAGTGGGCCTGATGGGAAACTGAGAGGCTTGTGAAACACCAAGAGGCCAACAGCCTCCCAATCTTGGAAGAGGAAGAATATTGTTGCTTTGGCCCCAATGATATTCAGCTATTGGAGGATGGGACTGACTAGCCCCCAGAGGGGGCGTTCTGGAAGCACCACCTTCCCTATTCACTACTGCCATTCTGCCCTCTCCTAAGAGCACCAAATTAAAGTGACTGCAAACTTGGGTGGGGGGAATCATGAGCAAATTCTAATGTTTGTAATTTCAATCTAGAATCCCAGTACAGTCACGATTCATACACCTCTCCCTCAACCACACTACTGCCTTGGTCTAAGCCACCATCACCTTTCACCTATATTGTTGCAAGAGAGCGTCACAGTCCATTTTTCACAGAGCAGTCAGTGTTCCTGTTGAGACTAAAACCTAAGTCATATCATGACACTCCTCTACTCAAAACCTTCTGAAGACTTCCCATATCCCATGGAGTCAAGAGCAAAGGCTTTACGATTGCTCCAACGCCCTCCATAAACTGTGTGCTCAACTCCCTGTTTATTTCTAGGGCCCAGAACAGAGGCTGTGCTCAGTTTGTAACTGCCGAAGAAATAAAGTGAATTTACATGTGTCATGAACTGAGGATATGATTTCCTCTGTTATTATTGAAGCTCAAACCAACTATATATATATATATAACTTATTTTTCTTTGATATGAAATTTATTACCTGGATTCAATGTCAGACAAAGAGATGTCACTCCAACTTCCTTCTAAATTCACTTCTTTTCCACGTTCATTGAATTTCTTGTGGATTTCCTGTTGTAAGAGTTCCTTGAGTTCTGCTAGACACTGAGTAAACTGTGACAGTGAAAAAGAAATATTTTTGATCATCTATGTATTTATTCATCAAATATTTCCTGAGTATATGCTGAAAGGGGGAAAAAGATGAGTTAAGTTGCAACCCCTGCTACTAAGGACAGGTTAACAGATAAATTCCATAAGCTATAGAAATAAAAGTATTTTTAGGGCAGAAAATACAAGCACTGCTTTAGCCTCTTTTCTCTGGCTATGGCCAACTTCTTAAATAATGCAATGGTCTTATTTCATTTTTCTGAGCAGCAAAGAAGAAAAAGTTTGAATGGAGTTGTTTAGATTTTGGCATATGGTAAGGATGACTTGGCTGGAGGCAGAGCCAAGTACACTTGCCTAACTTGTGGAGGCTCTGGAATCAATCTCCAGCACAGCAAGCAAACAAACAAAAAAAGCAATCAAAAAGAAAAGTTAAAGCCAGGCATGGTGGTGCATGCCTGTAATCCCAGCAACTCAGGAGACTGAGGCAGGAGGATGGGAAGTTTGAGGCCAGCCTCAGCAATTTAGCAAGACTATATCTCATAATAAAAACAAAATGGGCTGATCTAGCTCAGTGCTAGAGCACCCCTGGGTTCAATTCTCAGTACCAAAAAAAAAAAAAAAAAAAGTAGAGAGATTAAAATAGGCTATGCTGTGGACAAATTTTACTTTTCTCTTAACAGTGCTGGGGGTTAAACCCAAAGCCTGTGCGTGAGAAGCAAGTAGCACTCCATCACAGAGCTGCACCCTTAACCCCCAGATTTTCCTTTTATTTTTTATTAAACAATTGTATCCAGAATGGTGCACACCAAGCCAACATTTCAGAAGGGGTATGAGAGATGAGTTAGGGAGATAGAAATAACCCACTGGCGAACCAAGGCCAAAGGAAGTCTTTGTGTTTTAGAAGAGGGGCGGCTTGAGAACACCCACAGTTGAGAGGAGAGGAAGAAGAGGATAAAGTCCACCCAGGCACAAAAGATGGGTTACTTTGGGAGAAGAGCAAGGACACTGATTTTCTGAAATACCTGTACCAAGTTGCTCTTTTTCTGAAATAGGAGAAAGGAAAGTAAGAACTGGTGCTGCCATGGGCAAGGCCAGAAGTGAGGGAAAGGGATGCCAAAGGACAGTCTCCATCTCTAGAGGATGTTGAGGTCTTACCATTTGTTGACAACACTGCAGGCTGGGGCTTTTAAATTTTCCTTCAATATAAAAGCTTCAAAAAATATTACGATGAAAATAAAGAACACATGTAATCCCACTGTACTGACTTTGAAACTGATCACAGTAAAAGCATCATGTTTCTTGAAAAAACATTTTTACCTTTGTTTTGTCAGGATCACAGAAATCCAGAAGAGTGTCACAGACATGATAACCTAGGGACTTCAGGTCCTCAATAGTAAAGTGAATGTTTCTTTTACTGCCTGGAGAAAAATCCACAAACATTTCTTATTATATCTTAAGGATTGAATGGAAATCTAATTTATGAATAACTTTTAAAAATACCACCTCTAATTCTAGATCAATATGCTTCTGAACAATACAATACTTTCAAATATTGTATTGTGCATTCACATGCAGAGTATTCAAACTCAGTAGAGGGCCAGACAAGGAAATCCTCTAAATCACTATCTCCCCAGCAATCCCAGGCCTTTCATCTCCCCAGGTGCTGTGTGTGGCTTCCCCCTGTGGGTGACTCATGATCTACAAAGGAGAGCTCACCTAGGGTAGACCCACTGAAGGTAGACTCCATGGTATAGCTGTTTAGGATTCCCATTCGCCACATCACTACTCTTCCTGTTCCTTCTTTGCACTTTTGGACCTTAAAATTACAACTATGAAAAGAAAACTAGAGAAATCCAAATTCTCTGTTAATTATAAACTAACAAATATTAACATCAAAAATTCATTTTTTAAACAAGAATGTCTCCCTTGGTTGTCTATATACATTATTTCCTAAAGTATGTTAAAAGTATGATAAAACATTAATTCTGGGAGATGTCAATAGTCTTAAGGGGGTGGGGGAGGAGGAGTTCTGTGGTCATGTCAGTCAGGGAGGTGAGGGTGAACAAAACTGAACAAAATTCCTCTGCAGGACCACTCAGAGCACTGCACATGGACTGTGATCCTCCAAAGGCTAGAGAGTGCATTTTTTTGTTTTCAGTCTTAATTACCCATTCTTCCCTTTCTTCTTCCCCTCCACCAATGTGCATTTTGCTGGACTAGGGTTCCTGGGACAACTGGGAATACTGGCTTACTTCACCAACAACAGGATTAAAGGTGATAGATAACATTGCCCACAAGAGTTTCAACTAATGCCCAAGTGGAATAATCAAGAGCAAATTTCAAAAACTGAGCTTGAGCTGGGGGTGTAGCTTAGTGGTACAGTATAAGCTTAGCATGAATGAGGTCCCAAGTTGTTGCCAGCACCAAAAGCTAAAAAAAAATCATTTTTATTAAGATATAACTCACACATCATAAAATTCATTCATTTAACGTGCACAATTCAATATTTTATGGAGTTATGTAACCATCACCATAATTGAAGTTTATAACATTTTCATTACCTCAAAGGTAAACTCAAGGGCTGAGGATGTAGCTCAGTAGTAGAGTGAAGCCCTGAGTTCAATCCCCAGCATTGCATGCACACACACACATGCACAAAAGAAAATCAATACTCAATGTCGGTCATGCCCCATTCCACCCTCCTCCACCAGCCCTGCTGAACCACTTTTTGCCTCTAAATTTGCCTCTTCTGAACACTGCATGGAATGGAATCATATGTTAAGTGGCTTCTTGTGTCTGGCTTCTTTCACTAAGCTTAATGTGTTCAAGGTTCATCCTTACCCTAGAGTATCAGCACCTTAATCTTTTTATTGCTGAATAATATTCCCCTGTGTGGATATATCACACTTTTTCCTCCATTGACTGATGGACACAGAACAATTCCTAAATCTATTTTGCTGGGATTTACCAAACACTACTTCTAGGAAGCAGTAAGCTCCCTTGTACCTAAGTCTAATGGACAGAAAATTACCTCATGTGCTTACCTTATCTGGTGCATTTTTGCTTAACATTAAAGGAAAGACTCGCTCATGAAGCCAGTACTTCCGGTCATTGTTATTGCAGCCATACAGGAAGATATTATTCTTACGACTGTGACCATGAAAATCACAATATAAAAGAACCTCTCTTTCTTCAAGAAGTCTGTTGAGAGGGCAAACAAAGGACTCAGGGGACCTCCAAATGCATGCAAACAATCCAGGATCATCTGGATTCTTTTAGGAGTATGGCTATTGATACCTTCCCTCCTCAGAAAATCTCAATGCTAGTGGCCTCCAATGGACACCATCCCCATCCATTGCTGAAAACATGCTCTCAGGCCAGGTGTGGTAGCACATGCCTGTAATTCCAGCAACTCAGGAGGCTGAGGCAGGAGGATCCCAAGTTCAAGGCCAGCCTCAGCAACTTAGTGAGGCTCTAAACAACTCAGTGAGGGGCTGAGATTGTGGCTCAGTGGTAGAGCCTGGCCTAGCATGGGCGGGATCCGGTTCAATCCTTAGCACCACATAAAAATAAAGGCATTGTGTTGTGTCCATCTACACCTAAAAAATAAATATTAAAAAAAAAAAACTCAGAGAGACTCTGTCTCAAAATAACTAACTAAATAAATAAAATAAAAAGGGTTGGGGATGTATCTCATTGGTAAAACAACTCTGGGTTCAATTCCTCTTATGGAAAAATAAAAATAATATATGCCCTTGCTAGAAGGACTCATAATGGAAAAGTAGTGGGTAGACCTGGATAAATCGACAAGAAGTGAAGAAAACCTATTAAAAGAAGCCCACTGTGAAGAACGTGAGGAAGGGAGAGAGACTGCAGTTGTAGGGAATCATAGATTGCCTTTGTTCCCGACTTTCTAGGGCCCGTTTCCTACAAGCCCTTCTTTGTCTCTGGATCACTCAGGACACTTATTCCAACTTCCCAAACATGCTCACTTTCTCCATGATGATGATGATGGGATGAAGAGGGTCATAACAATAATCGTACACATTTACAAGGTACTTGTACTATGCTAAATAAATCATGTGGACCATCTCATTTAATCCTAACAGTAACCACTCAATGCAGGTATTATTATGACCATTCTACAGATGAGAAAGCTAAAGCTCACTGAGGTTAAATCACCTGGCTAAGATCATAGATCCCACCAATAGTGAAACAATGTCTCAAACGCAGGCCAAGCTGACTCCCACACACATGCCCCGAATTACTTTACCAGCCCAACACTACTCACACCTGTTCACACAGGTATGGTTAGAAGGTGTGCATTTACATTTATTTTTGTATTGGGATTGACCACTGAGCTACATCCTTAGTCCTTTTTATTTTTGAGACAGCATCTCACTAAGTTGCTTAGGGCCTCGCTAAGTTGCTGAGGCTGGCCTTGAACTTGTGATTCTTCTGCCTTGGACTCCCTAGTCACTGGGATTGCAGGAGTGTGCCACTGCACTCAGCTTCATTTGTACATTCTTATCTGCTGCATTTTCACTCCTTTAAGGTGAGGGCTATTACATTTTAACCTTTGACTGCTTTTACACAGGCCTGAAAAGTGCTGACTGATTTATTATTCTTCATGAGAGGTAATATAAAATGGTAATAAGGGACTCAGACTGTGGAACCAGAGAGACTGTGTTCAAATATACACCCTGTCACTCACTAGCTGTATGATTTTGTTCAGGTCATTTAACATTTCTGGTCCTCAGTTTCCTCATTATATACAAGACAGGATTTTAATCCTAAAGGATCTCATTAATGTGGAGATTAAACGGATCATATAAGTAAAGCACTAACATATTGTCTGTCACTTCATACATAAACACTAATTATTAGCCACTATTGTTACAAGTTTCTTTTTTAATATTTTATTTTTATTGTAGTTGGGTACAATACCTATTTTTTATTAATTTATTTTTATGTGGTGCTAAGGATTGAACCCAGGGCCTCACATGTGCTAGGTGAGCACTCTACCGCTGAGCCACAACCCCAGCTCCTAATATACAAGTTTCATCATGAAGACCTACAACTTCCCTGACCTCTGATCTTTTCCACTCAGTTGTTTGACTTCTAAATGAAAAGACTCTAGCAGAAGTTTTTCATGTTTAATTTACATCCAAAGATCTGACAAAGCCATGTAGCGTCAAAGGAACTGGTAAAAACCATCCAAAGCCATATCACAGAACAACAAAAGAGAGGAGCTGGGGTTGTGGCTCACTGGTAGAGTGCTCACCTAGCATGCATGAGGCACTGGGTTCAATCCTCAGAACCACATAAATGTAAAATAAAGATATTGTATCCACCTAAAACTAAAAAATAAATTTTTAAAAATATTTTATTTTTTTAGTTGTAGTTGGACACAATACCTTTATTTCACTTATTTATTTTTCTAATTTATTTTTTAGTTGTAGTTTGACAGAATACCTTTATTTTATTTATTTATTTTTATATGGTGTTGAGGATTGAACCCAGGGTCTCACACATGCTAAGCGAGTGCTCTACCACTGAGCCACAACCCCAGACCCTAAATTTTTTTTTTTTTTAAAAAAAGAGACCTCATTCCCCATAAGACGAGTATATGACATAAGGCTCAGCACTCACAGAAAGACCAATGGATAAAAGGTCTCACCTTTTGATCATGTTCCTGGTGTGCCAGATGCAAGGAAAAGACTCCTTCAGGATGGTTTTATAATGCCTGTTCAAGTCCCTTCCAGCCAATGAACACCTATAATTCCCCACAATCACACCATCTGGATTTAACATGGGAACTACCTTGAAGACAAAAATATCTCTAAGGAGCTGGGCATCTGGAGAGTTGCTAAGGATGAAATCCAAAAAGCCTTTCATAATCCAGGAGGCATTACTTTCCCCAGGGTGCACTCTGGCACTCAAGACCACAGCTTTCTTTGCAGCAGCTTCATGAGGGGTCGGGGATGGGTTGGTGATAGTGAGCAAGTAGACAGTATTTCCTGCTAAGCTCCTGCATAAAGTTCGGAGCTTGCAGAACTGAGACTGGATGGGGTTCTTTGCCACTGACAAGAGGTAGCACTGCAAATCAGTGTATGTATATGGGTAAAAGTGTGCAAAGAAGCAAGTGTCCTGGTCATGTGGAAACTGAATGGTCCACGTAAGACAGTAGAAAGACTGCTGCCCATTGTCTGTGTTATTCTTGTAGTACTTGATTTCATTTCCTTCTCTCCTCCAACCAATGTTGTAGATGTTGGCATCCAATTGGGAGTACATGAGTGGTTTCATGCCTACAGTATACAGGCTCTTAGGCTTCAGCAAGTTGACAATGGTGAAGCGATAGGTGACATCTTTTCTGGTGTTTTGAACTCGAAAATAAAACCACTGAGTGTGTTTATTGGTGTAGAGGTCAGTTCGCAAGGTGAGTTCATACTCGTAGGTGTCTCTGTAATGGAGAGAACAGAAGATTATCTCTATAATCTCACACTCCCTTCAAAAATCAATTTGAGAAAACATCGTATTACAACAGAAAAACCTTCTATATCATGTTTATTTTCTAATTTGCCTAATCCCAACTCACATAATTAGACCAGCAGAAACTTGGGGAAGGAAAGTTTGGTGTGAAGAAGGAAAAATTTCAAACTCACTGTTACTCAGGATTTTTTAAAATTCTTTTGGCTTCTTTTTTTCTTCTTCTTTTTTTTAGAGAGAGAGAGAATTTCAATATTTATTTTATTTATTTTTTAGTTTTCGGCAGACACAACATCCCTGTCTGCATGTGGTGCTGAGGATCAAACTCAGGCCGCATGCATGCCAGGCGAGTGTGCTACCGCTTGAGCCACATCCCCAGCCCCTCTTTTGGCTTCTTGATAGCTTTCTAGAGTGTCTACTAGCAGTTTCTAACTACTGCAGTATATTTCTCTGAAACATACTGAAAGGTAGGGGAGTCAGAGCCCGCTTTTGGTTACTAGCTGTTTATCCTAGAGCTCACACTTTGGAGAAGACCTATAAGCCTCAGTGTTATTTTTATCACTAGCCATCAATTATTTCAAGATGAGGGGGCACCTGTGGAATGCATTCACCTTGTATAAAAGATGCAAGACTAACTTGAGAAAAAGAGGAAATAAAAATGGCAAATAAAATTTAAAAATAAAAAGATATTCACACACATTGATAATAAAAGAAATGCAAATCAAAATAAGATGTGGTTTGGAGGTTAGTTCAGTGGTACAGTGTGTTTTTAGCACATGGGAGGCCTTTAATGCCTAGTACAAAATTTTTTTTTATATATAACTTTATTTATTTATATTTATGTGGTGTTTAAGGTTCGAACCCAGGGCCTTGTACATGCAAGGCGAGTACTCTACCACTGAGCCATAACCCCAGCCCCCCTAAATTTGTTTAAAGTTAAAAAAAGATGCAATTTCATCCCAGCTTTGGAAAAGAAGCACTCTTATATATTGAAGATGAGAAACAGAATCATATTGGAGGGCAATTTGGCAAAAACTAGTGTTCAAACCCTTTGACCTCACAATTTTATTTCTAGAATTCATCCCCTAACCCACTATAATTAAAAAGATAATGCATAAGTGTGTTAATTCTGCTAAGTGATTAAGCAAAACTATAAACATCATAATTCATGCCAGTTTAGAACAAGGTATAGAATGTCCATACAATAGGATAATGTTTACTAGTTATATATTTAGGGATGAGTTCTCACTAGTTAGTTGTCCAGTCTAGTTCTGAACTCTTGGGCTCAAGTGATCTTCCTGCTTCAGCCCCCTGAGTAGCTGGGAGTATAGGTGCATGCCACAGCTCCCAGCTGGCACTATTAAAAATAAGGAGGCAGGACTGCAATTGTAGCTCAGTGATAGAGCACCTGCCTTGTACATGAGGCCTTGGGTTCCATCCTTAGCACTTAAAAAAAAAAAGAACAAAAACAAAACCAAGGAGGCATATCTGCGATACTCCCATAGAAAAATACCTAAAATTGATCAAATGTGAAAAAAAGCAACTTGTAAAACATTACACCATTGTCCAATTTTTATTTTTAAAAATATACACTTTGTGTATATTATACACACACAAATATTAAGGTATATACACAAAACTAGTTTTACTGTATCCGGGAGGCCTGATTATAGGACTTTTGGTGGGAGGTACTGGGAATTTTGCCCAAGGGTGCTTTATTACTGAGCTGCATGCCCAGCCCTTTTATTTTTTGAGACAGGGTCTTGCTAAGTTGTTGAGGTTGGCCTTGAACTTGTAATCCTCCTTCCTCAGGTTCCTAAATAGCTGGGATTACAGGTATACACTACCATACCACATTTAGAAGAAACAATTTAGATAAATGCTTTACTTTGGGGGGAAAACAGGAGTCATAATTATTATATTCTCTACAGGGAGCCACCCATGAATTACTTGAGGGTCTTCATTGGGTATTGAGGCAGCGGGATTTAGGTTTGGCAGTACAAACTAGTTTGTGGCTCTCCCATTCAATGGGTCGCCCAATGCATGTAACCTCTATTTCTGCTCTACTAGGAAGACCTCTCTCATAACCCTGGCATTGGGAGTAACCCGTTAGAAACTGGACAACCCACCACCTATCTTACTTGGCAATAAACATTCCATAGAAAACCTCTGATGTTCCCCCATATAAATAAAGCAAGCGCAGGCTCCATTGTTCTTTTCAATGTAGAAAAGATCAGTTAGTCTGACTCGCGCCTGCTTTTTAAAATTATTTTCTGTGTTCTGTGCTTTTTTTGCTGTTTTGTCTTTCTTAGCTTTTATTCCAAAGCTAGCCCATTCCACCAAGAGGAACCTCCATTCCATCGCCTGTGCAGGTCCCAGCAAGAATTCTCCACCCTTGTAACCATTTCTTATTACCCCTTTTAGCAAACATTCCTCACTCCAGAAATCATTCCTGAAGAAGTATCTCTAAGGCTTAGAGATACCTCTAAGGCTCTCAATCATCACTCTATTGGGAAATTCCTGGTTACTCACACTTGGACAGCTTTTTGCAGATTCCCACTCTCAAATCTTGACTCAAAGAGTAGAGTATCATCTTCTGGTCCTTCCAATGTGACAGCAAGTTCCTTGATAATTCCTCGTTTGCCTCCCACTCTTGAACTGGTGAAATAGAAACCTTCGGTGGGCACTGTAGATAAAGAGACATCTTTAAGTCAGGTTCCACTCAGAATCTATTCATTCAGCACATATTTACTGAACCCCTCTACCTGGTCAGCACTACCCTAGGTTAACAGCAATAATATTTAAATTTTCAACTGGGGACTCATCCTGGATAGAAACCATTGACTCAAAGAGACAATTAAACTTCAGATGGTGCTACAAATGGAGTCCCCAGTGGACATCCCTCTAGACTGGGATGGACCCCTTGATTAGCCTGCTGCTTCCCACTTGTCCTAAACCTTCCTCAGAAGAATATTTCAGTTATTTCAACGATGCCTCTTGTCAGCCTTAAATGGCTAGGGTGGGTTTTGCCCCAACTCCCAATAGTAGCTGGGTATCCTCTGAGATGGGGGATTGAGAGAGATATAGAAGGACTTAGGCAGCCAAGGCAAGATGGCAAGTGAGGAGGTAGGGGGCATGGCCAGAACAAAGGAGCATGAAGAGGGTCTTCTGATGAGATCAACTTTCTGCTTAATGAAAATACTCATGGACATAAGCTGGGGCCCAATCAGACAGACATTTCCATATTTATGCTCTGAAGTGGGATGTGAACACAAGAGGGGATCCAATCAGACAGATACTTCTGTACCTATGCTCCTAAGTGGGAATCCAAAAGAAAAACTAAAACAAACACATGGACAGAGGGGGCACCAATCAATAATAGTGAGGAGAGCATGGAAAGGAGAGGAGATAAGGAAAGGAAGAAATTCCAGAGACCACAATAGAACAGGCCAAAACTCCCTGGCAGATTCCCAGTTCTGGGGCCCCTTCTCTTTGGAGAATTGAGTCTCTGTGGTTTGCTTGCTTAAAAAAAAAAAAAAAAAAAAAAAAGGTACAATTAATGTCAAGCATGGTGTCATACTCTTGTAATTCCAGGTACTACTCAGGAGATTGAGGTACGAAGACTGTAAGCTGGAAGTCAGCCTGGGCAATTTAGCAAGGCTCTGTCTCAAAATAAAAAATTAAAAGGACTGGGGAATATAGCTAAGTGGTAGACTGTCACTGAGTTCAATTCCTGGTGCCCTAAAAGAAACAAAAGAAGCTGATTTGCAACTATTTGTGTCCTATCATTTTTTTTAAGTTGTAGGTGGGCACAATACCCTTATTTTATTTATTTATGGTGCTGAAGATCAAACCCAGGGCCTCACACATGCTAGGTGAGTGCTCTACTACTGAGCTACAACCTAGTCCATCCTGCCTATCATTTTTTTTTTAATTTATTTTTTATTTTTTTATTTTTTATTTTTTATTTTTAATTTTTTAATATTTATTTTTTAGTTTTCGGCGGACACAACATCTTTGTTTGTATGTGGTGCTGAGGATCGAACCCGGGCCACATGCATGCCAGGCGAGCGCGCTACCGCTTGAGCTACATCCCCAGCCCCTTTAATTTATTTTTTAGATGTAGATGGACACAACACAATGCCTTTATTTTTATGTGGTGCTGAGGATCGAACCCAGGTCCCTCCCGTGGAAGGCGAGTGCTCTACTGCTGAGCCACAATCCCAGCCCCTGCCTCATTTTTAATGATATCTTTTTTTGTTTGTTAGAACAACTCAGCAAAATAAAATTCTGGTTTATTGTTGGACAACATCGTTTTGCACAAAAATCAAACAGGCCAAAAATAAGTAAATAAATAAACAGCAACTTCATAGACAAAAAAAAAAAAAAAGAAACCTTTTTATCTTTGGCCTTTTTAACCATCTCATACAAATCAACTACTTATAGTACAGCTAAAGTAAATACACAAAAAAAGTTCCTGGAATGCTTGGAATAAGAATGTTTTTTTTGTGGTTGTTGTTTTTGCTATTTTTACAAGGTTTTTTTTTCTCCTTTGAGATTATAATGAACATGGTCACACCACAGGTGAAGTCAGAAGTAGGACAGAGAACGCTCCAAAGGCTGGTTTGGTCATCTGAGATCATTAAAAATGGCTGACCCCTAACAATATGTACAAAAATATAAAATGTAAATTAAAAATACAAACAAATTTTCCTTTTTTAAAGTACTTTTAAGAAAAAAAGTAAGGCCTTGGAAGTTTTGGTTCTTTTTTCCTCCCCTGTTGCAAATTCACGTTGTGGTTTTGGTTGGGTGGTGAAGAGCACGTTAGATTCTGAGATGAGAAGTGGAAGGTGAATAGGTCACAGTGGCCTTTTATTTTTAGTTTGACTTTTCCGTTGTTTTTCGTGTTTAGTCATCTTCTGCTTCTTGGTATCAACATCATCATCCTCGTCATCTTCAGCTGCCCGTTTGCCCGCAGCTGCCTCAGCCTCTTCATCTTCATCTCCATCCTCTTCCTCACCATCACCTTCCTCCTCCTCCTCTTCTTCCTCACCACTGTCTTCCTCTTCCTCATCTACCTCATTGTTGGCCTCCTGCTCCTCCTTTTCCTCATTAGCATCCCCATTATCAGGGGCGTCTCTTCCATTCTCTGCCTCCTCCACAACTTCCTTCTTCTCCTTTAAGTCCTTGGTGTCCACAGCCGCGTCTTACATGCTGGGACACGCCGGTGATCCGGTGATCCGGTGATCCAATGCAGTGGGTTAAAAAGGAAACTAGTTCAGGGACTCTGGCGATAAAGCTGCGGAGTCCGCAGGCCGGGAAGATTGTTGTGGCGAGTGGGGAGCTGGACCCAGGAACAATGCAAGATGGCTTTTCAGAGGAGCCAATGGGGGCTTAATAATATCTTTCTTTTAATATTTATTTTTTAGTTGTAGTTGGATACAATACCTTTATTTTATTTATTTTTATGTGATACTTAAGATTGAACCCAGGGCCTCACACGTTAGGTGAGCACTCTACCTTTGAGCCACGACTCCAGCCCTAGTGATATCTTTTAAATAGTGAAAAGTTGGGGCTGGGGTCTTGGTTCAGTGGTAGAATGCTCATCTAGCATGCATGAGGCACTGGGTTCAACCCTCAGCACCACATAAAAATAAATAAATAAAGATACTGTGTCCACCTAAAACTAAAAAAAATATATTAAAAAATAAATAGTAAAAAGTTCTTAATTTAGATAAAGTTCAATTTATCAATTTTTCTTTTATGAATCATGCCCCTTTTTTTCAGTGTTTGGGATCAAACCCTGGGCCTTGCCCTGCTAGTCAATACTCTTACCACTCTGAGCTACATCCCCAACCCTCAGAATGTCTTTGGTGTTACATTTAGAATGTGTTGCCAAATCCAAGGTGAAGTTTACATCTGCTTTTTGCAGTACTGGAAATTGAACCCAAGGGCTTCTTGCGTGCTAGTCAACTGCTCTACTACCAAGCTACATTCACAGCCTTACACCTATGTTTTCTTAAAATATTTATAATTTTAGCACTTCCTCTTAAGTCATAAGATTCATTTTAATTTTTTTACATGTATGAAGGAGAGATCCAACTTCATCCTTTTGCATGTGCATATCCAGTTGTTTCAGAATCAACAATTAAAGAGATTATTCTTTCCCTTATTGAAAAGCAAGTGACCATTTATGTATAGATTTATTTCTGGGCTCTCAATTCAAGTTCATTGATCTATATGCCAATCCTGTGCCTTTACTATACAGTTTTGTAGCATATTACAAAATTAGGAAGTGTGAGTCCTCCAACTTTTCATTTCTTTTTTAATACAGACTCCTGCAATTCTATATGAATTTGAGGGTCACCTTTTCCATTTTTGCATAAGAGGCCATTGGAAATTTTTCTTTAAAGTTATTGAAATTCTGATAAGGATTTGTATTTGTAGATGTTTGAGTAGTACTGCCATCTTAACAAATTTAAATCTTCCAATCTGTGAACATGGAATGCCTTTCCATTGTTTAGGTTTTCTTTATTTTTTTTTTCGTTGATCTAATTGTTTCTAGAACTTCCAATACAATTTTGAATATAAGTAGTAAACTGGGCATATTTTCATCTTTTTCCTGATCCTAGAGGGAATGCTTCTAGTTTTTCACCACTGAGAATGATGTTACTCCTTGCTATGTGTAGTCACTAAATCTTTTTTTTAATTTTTTTTTTAGTTATACATAGGCACAATACCCTTATTTTATTCATTTTTTATGTGGTGCTGAGGATCCGAACCCAGGGTCTCACACGTGAGAGGCGAGTGCTCTACCACTGAGCCACAACCCCAGTCCGTCACTAAATCTTTGATTCATTCAATCAGTGGTCAGCCATGATCTGACAGAGATATACTTAAATACCTAGAGTTAAAAAACAAATCACAGGAAAACTAGGTGTGTGGTAGCACATGCCTGTAATCCCAGCAGTTCAGGAGGCTGAAACAGTAGGATCTTAAGTTTGAGGTCAGCCTCAGCAACTTAACAAGACCCTGTCTCAAAAAAAAAAAAAAAAAAAAGAAGGGTATGGGAGGTGGGGGGGCATGGCTCAGTGGTAGAGTGCCCCTGGATTCAATCCATAGTACTGTAAACAAACAAGTTTAAAAAAATTAAAATCATAAATCTTTCCTAGTCTTTCCAGATTGGCTCTGAGGCAGTGCACTCCTCAATACTAACCCAGCCTGTAACCTCAGGCTTTACCTCCTTCCTGCACAAAGCCCAAAGCCCAACCAGAGGTGCAAGTCCAAGGATCTTCTCAGGTCTTTTCCGAATGGGTTGAGCCTATGCACATCACTTTCTTTGACCTATGTGGTAACACTTCCAGAACTTCATCTCTCCCAAAAATCTTCCTCCTCATCTCTTCCTCCCCAGGCTTTTGGGCCTGTTTGTTGCTTGCCCCATCTGCCATCCCTTGCCCCAAGAGGCAATAGGCAGTTGTATGTCTTTAAATGTTTTGTCAGATGCCACTTGGTAAAACTGTTCCAACCAAAGGAGAGAAATAAAAGCCAGTCTTTGCTCTGGGTCCTCACAGAGTTTAAGACAGACAAAAGAAATCACAACCACAGAGTTTTGAGGATGAGGCCCATGTTGCTCTCCCCAGTACCACCATGAGCTTGCCAAACCACGAACGAGGACTTCTGTCCTCATGGTCTCCACCAACCAGGGATGGGGACAGTAGATGGGTAAACAAACTGGTGTGCTTTACCACTGAGATACATCCCTAGAGTCTCACTAAGTTGTGGAGGCTGGCTTCGAACTTGTGATCTTCTGGCCTCAGTCTCCCAAGTTGCTGGGATCACATGTTTACAACAGTGCACCTGAATCTTATGATTCCTCTATCACATAGATTATTTAGAAATATGTATTTCGAGCTGGGCGCTGTGGCACATGCCTGTAATCCCAGTGGCTCGGGAGGCTGAGACAGGAGGATAGTGAGTTCAAAGCCAGCTTCAGCAAAAGCAAGGTGCTAAGCAACTCAGTGAGACACTGTCTCTAAATAAAATACAAAATAGGACTGGGATGTGGCTCAGTGGTTAAGTGCCCCTAAATTCAATCCCCAGCATGCCCCCCCAAAAAAATGTAGTTCAATTTCCAATATTTGTGGGTCTCCCAGATTTTATTATGTTGTTGATTTCTAACTTAATTTTGTTGTAGTCAGAAAATAGAGGATATTGTATTATTTTACTCTTTTAAAATGTATTAAGACCTGCTTTGTAGCTTAGATTATGTCTATCCTGGGAAATCTAACAGGTGTTCTTGAAAAGAAAGGGTATTTTGTTGTTGTTGGTTATAATCTTCTGCTTTCCTTTTCCCTCTTCTCCTTTTTTCTTTTTTTTTTTTCCTTTCAGTGCTGAGGATTGAATCCAGGAGCACCATACCACTGAGTTACATCCCAGCCATTCTTTATTTTTTGGTACTGGGGATTAAACCCAGGGACGCTTAACCACTGAGCCACATCCCCAGCCCTTTTATATATTTTATTTAAAGACAGGGTTCTCACTAAGTTGCTTAGGCCTTAAATTGCTGAGGCTGGCTTTTAACTGGTGATCCTCCTGCCTCTGCCTCCAGAGCTGCTGGAATTACAAGCGTGAGCAACTGTGGCCAGTTCTCAGCTTTTTCTTTTTTATTTTAAGACAGGGTCTTCCTGAGTTGCCTTAGGACCTTGCTAAGTTGCAGAGGCTGGCTTTGAACTCGCTATCTTCTTGCCTCAGACTCCCCAGCTGCTGGGATTACAGACCTGCATCATTGTGCCCAGCAGATATTCTTCATATTTTTATGAAGGACATGGATTCTGTCCTTAGAAGCCTACAACTTATGTAGGCAACCACATCCTAAGTGACAGTCACATACACAAAGCAACAAAATACTCAAGTATACTCAGGAAGTAGAGAAAAGAAGGGCAAGCTCCCCATAATGTAATTCAGTGTCTGATTTCCAGGGGGAATAAGAGAGAAACTCTAAAATGGACTTCAAGCTACTAAGAAAAATGTACAATGTACCATCATTTCAAAAAAACTATTAAAATTTTAAAACTGAGTCATGACTATTGGGGCTCCCACTTACATTGGTCTGGTAAAGACAGTTTATCCATTAGTAAATTAGGATTTTAAAATCACCTCAATTATGGGAAATAAGTTTATTATAACTTATGATTAATCATTCACTTTTCAGTATAATGAAAATACCTGGATTTAAATGGTAGACAACTGTGCCTTTTTCCTCTCCTACAATTTCTGGTACCTTTTCATTTCCTGTAGGTTGATAGAAATATTCTGGCTGAGGTGGAACCCACTCTGAAAGAAGGCATTTTAAAAAGCACAAAATAAGAAATATACAAGGTATTATCAGAACTAATAAAAAATATCAATTATTCAAATGACTAGTTTGATCAAATCAAACCAAATTCTTATCCCAAATTTCCAGTTTATCTGTAAATTAATTATGTCTTGCTTCTTTCCATAAAAAAATATGAGGAAACTTTTAACAAAAAAATATACAATGAAATAATAAATTTTAAATAGAAGACTTAAGCCTGAAAGGTCAATACAGTTGCTACAACAACTCTTCAAAATAGCTCTGTACTTCCTTGAAATCAGGAAAATGGGGCCAGCTATATCCTTTTTATTACTATAAAGGAACAACTCTATTATTTGTTTCAGAAGAAACAAAGCATTTACATTAGCACTGAATTAGAAAGATTTCTCACATGGGATGAAAGCTAGAAACATTAAAAAAAAAAGAAAAGAAAAAGAACTCAGTAAAAGATGATGCTAATTTCTTCTTTTTTTTTCTTTTGTGTGTGTGTGTGTGTGTATGTATGTTGGGTACATTGAGGATTGGACTAAGGGGTGTTTTATCACTGAGCTTCATCCCCAAGCCTTTTGAAAAATTTAAATTTTGAGAGGGGGTCTTGCTAAATTGCCCACACTGGCCTTGAACTTTCAATCCTCTTGCTCAGTCTCTAGTCACTGGGATTGCAGGCATATACCACTACACCCAGCAGATGATAATTTCTTTGAGGCTTTGGCAATTCAGTTTAACTATAAGGTACTTGGTAATAAATTTCCTTTGGAAAAAAATTGAGGTGGATGGATACTGGGGATTGAACCTAAGAGCACTTTACCACTGAGCCACATCCCTAGTCCTTTTTATTTTGAGATGGGGTCTTGCCTCAGTAGGGTCACTGATGCTGGCCTTGAACTTGTGATCCTCCTGCCTTGGCCTCCTGCGTTGCTGGGATTGTAGTCATGTGCCACCAAACCTGGCTGCTAGGAATTTTTTTTTAAGAATTGCTTCACCTGTAATCCTAGCATTTTAGGAGGCTGAGACAAGAGGATTACAAGTTCAAAGCCAGCCTCAGCATCTTAGTGAGGCTCTAAGCAACTCAGAGAGACCCTGTATCTACATGAAAATATAAAAAAGGCTAGGGTTGTTGCTAAATGGTTAAGCGCCCCTGGGTTCAATCCTTGGTACCAAAATAAATAAATAAATAAATATGCAATTGTTAGCACTGCAATAATGTGATTATTAAATTCTAGTTTCCCAGTTTTTTTTTTTTTTTTTTTTTTTTTGTACTTCTTAGAGTCAAGTTCCAAATTCCTATATGAAGAAGGCTGGGGATGTGGCTTAGTCGTAGAACACGTGCTTACCATACATTAAGTTCTGGGTTCAATCCCCAGCACTGGGGGGAAAAAAATCTTAGGAATTCTATCTTTGTTTAGTACCCACTCATTTTTGCTTTTTATATATGGAATAGCAAAATCCTATTGTCTGGCCAGATCAAATTGGACTTTTATATAAAAACTACAGAGTACATGATGATCTTAGCTCTCTTAGTCGTTGTACCAAATCAAAATGCCCTCTTCCATTTTCAAACACCCCAAGAGCAGTGCTATCCCTAGTTGAGAATAATGAGTGGGTCCCTGCAAGTATTTTCAGCCTCTTATCTCTTGTCTCTCATGTTCAGTGCCCCATGGTTCCTAAAACATGCCATGTTCTTTGTGTTTCTTCCACATGTACTACTTTTCTCTAACTCTCTCCAGTTAAAAGGGTCACTTCTAAATCATCTTTCAGATTTCAGCTTTCATGTGCACTCCTTTTGGAAACCTGAAGTGATCTCCAGGCTGGTAGGTGTCTCTAGAGGGACATAACTCCATGCAATTACCTAGTAAATGCTCAATGTCCCCACTAGTCTATAAGCTCTTGGTACCTCCACTTGCTCATCATTGTAGTTCTAGCACCAAGCACTTAGGTTAGCATATGGTGAATGCTAACATGCGTTAATCGAATGAATATTATAAGGAAGCAGTGAGAAAAAATGAAACAACCAATTATTTATCCAGAAGTCTAAAGCACAGATTTATTGTTTGGTAGATTAAATATTCTAGTAGTTAGAAGTCTCCTTTTTCACACAAGCCACTTCTGTAAATGCTTCATAAAATAGAGGCAAAAGATTGTGGGTTGGGGGTACAGTTCAGTAGTAGAACATTTAACTAGCATGCATGAGACCCTGAGTTCAATCCCCAGTATCACACACACAAGAAAAGACTGTGCTTGGGATGGGGTTGTAGCTCAGTGGTAGAGCGCTTGCCTAGCATGTGGCATGCATTAGGTTCGATTCTCAGCACCATGCACAAATAAATAAAAGTCCATTGACGGGGCTGGGGTTGTGGCTCAGTGGTAGAGTGCTCGCCTAGTAGATACGAGGCCCTGAGTTCAATCCTCAGCACCACATTAAAAATAAACAAATAAAACAAAGGTATTAAAAAAAAAGTCCATTGACAACTTAAAAAATATAAAAAAAGAAAAGATTGTGCTTACATCATCTTTATGGTTACTAATATCATAAAAAGACCCTATCATTCCTCCCCCCCAAAACTCAAATAAACTCAAAAATATATTTAAAAACAGTAAAAACTATTCTGGAGTATATATCTTTCATCAATTATATCTATTCCACTCTAGTTTACAATTTGATATAACTTTTTTTTTCTTAAATCTTTATTTATTTTTATGTGGTACTGAGGATCAAACCCAGAGGGGCAAGCACTCTACCAAATGAGCTACATCTCCAGCCCCTGATGTAAGTTTTTAATGGTGAAGTATATCAGTTTCCCAGAGCTTAACCATTTCAGGGTAAGTTATAGCTGTTGACTCTGTCCTGTCTCATACTTCAGCATATAGGACTTTAAATTCTAAGGCCTTGAAGTAAAGTCAGGCAAAACAGCAAGACCACCACACATAAATCATATTACCAATATGATGAATGCTTTCTTTGATGACCTCACATTCTATTGGCCATCTTGGAGCCTGAAGTGTCCCTTTGCTAGAGAAAAAGGCAAAGAGTTCTCGAGGTTCTCGAAGACGTGGGTTTACTTGGTCCAACTCATCAAAAAGAAGCTGTCTGCTCCTAAGAAGTGGTGAACTCAACATAAGTGAATCTGTCAAAGGGAAGAGGAAATGCATGAACAACTTTCTTTTTCTCTTTGGAAACCTTATTGCTCATCTATACCAGCTAAGTAATTCTAAGCACTATATTAAAATATTAGCATATATTTCTAGTGCTAATGATAATATTTATCCTTTAAGAAGGAGACTTAATCCAGGATGATAGATTTGAAATTATAAAATGCTATATTAAAATTCTGCATAATCCTTTAAATGTTTTAATATAAAGCTTCAGAGTAAGTTAGAAAAAATTTTAATTATTAAGTCCAAGACATTTCAACAGTAGGTTACACAAATAAAAGTATACTTAATATGTCATACTATTTTGTTTTGTTTGGAATGACAGAATTTTCAATTCACCGACTAGCATAAAACTTTATTAACTACAGTGAAACAATCTATAAGTTTCAGGCCCGTGATGTATTCATCTGAAAGTTCAAAGTGGCTTAGAAAATAAAGAAGATGGAAAGGAGCAGAAGAGAGAAGAGCTTGTAGGAAGAGGTGGTGAGAAAAATGAGAGTAAAAAAGCTTTCAGGAAGGCCGGGGAGGAAAAGAGACAAAGAAAGAAAAGAAGAGGAAAGCAGGAACTGCAGTCTGAAGGCTCTCAGTTCACATCAGATGTGAATTCCAGGCCTGGCTCAGGCAGGGAGAGCAGGAGGTGAAGACACATTCCCACCAGAGAGTCTGAAATTCCTGGTCTGGAAGGACAGGAAACACCTCTGCTTATAGCCTCTATCTGAATATGCAGAGCTGAAGACAAACAGGCCATAGAAAAAGAAAGAAGGCACAACTTGTCCTAAGGTCTTTGTCCTTCTCTTTTTTGCCCACTGTCCCTTACCTCATTCCTTCTCACCCAAATGTTGGGCTTCCACATTTCTTTCTTTTTATCTTTTTTTTTTTTTTTTTTGGTATTGGGGATTGATCCCAGGGACACTTAACCACTGAGCCACATCTCCAGTCGTCCTTTATTTTTTTTTTTTAGACAGGGTCTCACTAAGTTGCTTAGGGCCTCACTTTGAGTTGCTAAGGTTGGCTTTGAACTCATGATTCTCCTGTCCCTGCTTCCCAAGCCACTGGGATTACAGGAATGTGCCACCCTGGCCAGCTACATTTCTAACTGTATCATAATTTAATGGGGGAGAAAAGGCAATGAAAAAGTGGTAATAGCTGCTGGATTTCACGCATAATTATAGAAATGTAAATCAAAGTGGGCTGGGGACATAGCTCAGTTGGTAGAGTGCTTGCCTTGCATGCACAACGCCCTGGGTTCAATCCTCAGCACCACAAAAAAAAAAAAAGGGAAGAAATATAAATCAAAGTCACAAAGAGATCCTTTTTTTTTTTACCTAATGGGCAAGAAAAACGTTTACATGACTTTACATTCATCCTAGCAAAACGATACTCTCAGAACTTGCTGAAGGGCTGGGGAAATAGCTCAGTTAGTAGAGTGCTTACTTCACATGCACAAAACCCTGAGTTCAATCCCTAGCACCACAAAAAAAATGGATGAATGGACGGATTGGGAGGGTGCAGCATGGAATGAGAAGAAGCCAGGAGGCAATTTGGAGGCTGTTTCAATAGTGGAAAATGATGGCAGCTTGGACTGATATGTATGGTTGAAAAGGAGCTTATGAAGGGCTAGGATTGTGGCTCAGTGGCAGAGTACTTATCTAGCATGTGTGAGGCACTGGATTCGATTCTTGGCACCACGTATAAATAAATAAAATAAAGGCCGTTGACAACTAAAAAAAAAATATTTAAAAAAAAGAAAGAAAAACAACGTAGCTTATGAAGAAGACAAATTATAGATGGACACAATACTTTTGTTTTAGTAATTCATTTTTATGTGGTGCTGAGGATCAACCCAGTGGCTTACATGTGCTAGGCAAGTGCTCTACCACTGAGCTACAACCCCAGCCCTGGTTGGATATATACTGAGAGAAAAATTCAACTGCATTTTGGACCTTAGATTTAAGATGAAAATACCCCTGTAAAAAATTGCTTTTACTTAAGCTGGCTGGAATTGGTTTCCTCTACTCTTATGCACAGAGCCTTATAAGCACACTCACCAAAACTGTGTGCAAAAAATTAATATATTCTCTTCATGAAAGAATCTTAATACATTTTTGACATTTTAAGAAAATTTAGAACATACAGCATTTTATTTTTTTAAATATTTATTTTTTAGTTGTAGTTGGACACAATACCTTTATTTTATTTATTTATTTTTATGTGGTGCTGAGGATCAAACACAAGGCCTTTCACAGCTACTGCTGAGCCACAACCTCAGCCCCAACATACAGCTTAATTTAAATCTGTAAACCAAAGTAGATCTAGAGAACATTTTTGAGTGAGGTCAGAAATAGGAGCCAAAGCCACTTTCTTGGCCTCTCCCCACATAAGGCCACATTTTCCTGAATTTCTGGAGGAGTTGTCAAGGCAGAAACATTCTGGGGATCAACCACACTGATTACTACTCACATAGAAGTTTCTCCTTTTGCAGAGTATCTGGTATCAAATCATTTCTTTCTCCAAAAGAGACATTCAGTAGGTACTGAGGATTATTCTTCTGAACATGCTGATGTGTAGCTGAGTTTGGTAAACTGCCTTTCTGGGCTAAGAATAAATGGTTTAATTAAAGTTGTTATCAGGCTGGCTCATCATCTCTAACATCAAGGTCAATACCTAAACCACCACTACTATTATTGCTGCCTATCACCTTGGGCCTTTACAGTGAATTTATTCCATTTTTAAAAGAGCTTTCACATTCCAATTTCTGTGAATTAAGCAAGATTATCTCTATTTACCACAGAGGAAATGAGAGAGTGAGGAGACTAGAGAAGCCTTATGGTATAGTGGAATGAGAAAGGACTTGGAAGGGAGAAAGAACAGTGGCTGCAAAAGTTGCTAAGAGAGCCAAATCCAACTGAAGGCAGGTTAACATGGTGGAAGCAAAGCACTGATGCCAGAAGACACTTGCCCTGAGGGCATATGTGCTGAATCTAGTAAACTAGAAATTCAGTTTGACAAATGAATAATCACTTAGAAAATGAAACAGTCAAGCCAGGCATGGTAGGGCACACCTGTAATTCCAGCAACTTGAAAGGCTGAGGCAGGAGGTTTGCAAGTTCAAGGGCAACTTAGTGAGAGCCTGTCTCAAAATTAAAAAGAGTTGGGGATGTGGCTCAGTGGTTAAGTGTCCCTGGGTTCAATCCTCAGTTTAAAAAAAAAAAAAAGGAGGAGGAGGAGGAGGAAAAGGAGGAGGAAGAAAGAAGAAGAAGAAGAATCGTGGTTGTCAAGACACTTCTGAAGAATAAGTAAGTACAAGGGGCAAGGTGGGAGAACATGCCTTTTCAGATATCAGGAGTATTTTAACTTCACATAATAATTAAGAGATGGTGATATTGGTGGCAAGGATAGACAAACACACCAATGAAAGAGAAAGCTTAAAATAGACCTTTGTATAAAGCAAGTCTCTCACTTGATAGAGGTATCATAGAAGATCATTGGGGGAGGACTTTTCACTAGTGGACTGGAAAAATTATTTACTAGTCTATCCAAGCACAACTCTCCCAATTAATGAAACAATTGAACTCCTGAACCCAGGAAAGGTGATGTTTGATAGGAACGTATTACCTTTAAAATAGCCATAGTATTGAAGGTGACGGTACATAAAGTCCTCATAGGGATCAGGAAGAGTCTGTGAAAGGAAAAACTATCTAAGTCAGGAAAGCCCTTTCAAATGTCACAGAAAGCTCACAAGCCTTGTTGCATAGGACAGTGTACTTGAGGGCCTTTGTAAACAAGCCAAGTGAAATCCATGAGGACCAAGATCTTCAGCTGGACAAAGGTATCACCAAAGGTATCAGAATATACCTTCTGATCTAGGGTTGGATTTCTGTGGAGTTTTGCGGGGAGGGGTTGGAGGGGGCATGTACCGACCTCTTGCTTTCGCTCGGTTTCCAATGCCGGGAACATGTTACTTCTGCATGGTATGCTGAAAGCCAGTCAGTGGCAACGCATGCAGCCGCAACCCCTGCCTAATTTCCAAAAGGGCAGCTGATTACACAGGAGAAGCTAAAAACCAGAACAGGAAAAGTCAAAGGACTGTGCTTACTGTCGGGTCACTCCCCCTCTCCGGCTCCCACTAGGACCGACTTCAGGAACCCCAACCAACCCAGCCTCTCAAACAAGAACCAGGCGACGTTCCCACCCGAGGCCGGGCGGCGCACCTGAGCAGTCAGGGGCGACCTCACATCTTCCCGCCTCCTCTTCCAGAGGCACCGGGACCCCGGCGGGCCCCATGCTTCGGTCTCCCTGATCGGGGAGATCCTCCACCAGGACTCCCCAGGCAACTGAAAGAAACGGGGACAGGGGACGCGGCGCAGGAGTCGAAAAAGTAAGGTCAGGGGTCGAGAGCGGGTCCTGAGAACGGAGCAGGGGTTCAGAGCCACCTGGTCAGGGGTCTCCTGAAGGGTCGAGGAGGGAAGCAGGACAAAGCTCGCGGCAGGAGCCTGGGTGAGGCGGAAGCCCACCGCTCGCAAGGCAAGAAGCTCGGCAGTCCCAGCAACCGGGTTCACCTGCCACCGCTTTCTGCGCGGGCGCGCGTAGCTTAGCAACGGCCAGCGGCAGCCGGAAGAACTGAGCGCCGGCATTTCCGGAAGCTAGGCCCCGCCCGAGAGCGCCCGCGGGAAACCCGAGAAGGTGGGCCGCTGGCAGGGCAGGCACCATTGACTTATTCATTCTTCTTCTCTCCTACTTTACATCTTGTAAGGAAAATGGAGTCGATCAGCCTCGCTCACCCGGATAACTAGGAAGAAATGGTTGAGATGCCTCCTGTAAGGCAGGGAAAGGGCGCATGCGCATTCTTATACAACCGCAGGGTGGCTGGTTTGACCCGCCGCCGGCTTTGTTGTAACTGTAAACTGAACAGGGCTTTCCTCTCAGTGGATTGCCCACCCTTCGAATAAAGGCATGTCAGATCTCCCTGTGGCTTGGCCTTTGGACTTGGGCATACGCACATCTTCAGTCAGCCTGCCTGGGGTTGAGCGGTTGCACTGCAGTTGAGCCCTAGTGGCAGGACTAGCAGCAGCCGCGTGTGCAACCCGCTCCACCTATGGAGGAAGGTGTAGAAGGGTGGCCAGCCACGAGCATGTGGTATTCTGTGGCCGAAGCTCCTTGTGGTAAAGATTTTCTCAGAGCAAAGAAAAAGATAACATGGAGCTGTTAGGTAGTAACTAGCAGTGAGCGGTGGAATGCAGGCAAGGTCACAAGTGTTCTTTAAATCACTTTAGGGTCTTTAAACAACTTACAAAGTGCCGGGGTCCAGCCCCATCAGGGATCCAGGAGTCCTGAAGAATGAGTGGCATCGGCCAAAGAAGAGATAGGACAATAGGTTGCAAGTTAGGAGCAGCCTCCAGAAGGATCTGCTGCCCCTAGAGGGGCCTTTATTTTTATACCTTTTTTGCAGGTATTTTTTCGGTAGTTAATGGATAGCCTCAAAGCCTGAAACTTCTTTGATTTACATAATTTTCAAGAGTTACAATCTTTTATGACACATATTGATTACCTAAGATATTGAATACATTGTTTAAAATATTTTTTCTATAACCTTTGCCAATCATAATTAAGCTTTTACATTTTCACCTCAACCACTAGGTGCTAGGCTATGCAACTAGACTACATGTCTCCTGATCTATTATTAACTTTTAACTTTAAAGCATACCTATAATTTTTTCATTAACCTTTAACTTTAAAGCATATCTATGATTATTGGTAAGCTTTCTTCTAATCTAAAGTCCCAGTAAAACACACTTAAAATAGTGAAAGTCTATTACTTAAAAGCCTACTACTCTGAAGTGTCGCTAAAATATATCTCTTAATTTTACATTATTCTATTTTTACTTTCCAAGGTAATTTCCTTTTTTCATATCATCTATTTAACTGCTTTCTTAAAGAGTTACTTTGATCCTTGGTCAAAGCACACCAATTCTTCTGTCTTCGTAATCTTTAACTAAAGGGCAGGCTCTGCACCTCAACCTATTTGCCATTAATTTTAACTATGTGTTTCCCTGTTCACATCATGAATTCCTGGGTAAGGCAAAGGAGGGTCTGTTGGTGGGGAAAATGTGTGTTGCACAGGTTGTGCCTTTAGAACAAGGAAATTAGTGTAAGTTGTTATGCTTTTCTCAGGAACCTCGATTTACAATCAGTTCCCTGTGAATTTCTTGAGGAATAACACTATTGTTTGTATCCTGAAAGATATTGAAACACACCCATACTAACATGGCCCCCCTAACTAGGATGGCCACCATGACAGTTCCAGAGAGGACCAACTAAGGCCCCAAAACTCCACTGTCCGACATGATAGAGGAGTTGAACACCCGATTGACAAAGAATACACAAGGTGATCCCCAGTTCTGGTAAACATGAACCAGTGATAAATGGAGATGGTATCGTCTCCTTTGTCATTCTCTGGAGATGGCCCATTCTCTCTCTTGCCGGTTCCTTCTGCTTAAGTCTCACTTCGCTTTTACTTTACTTTCACCTATAATAAAGTTCTCTTGCATGACTTTTGGTGTCTGACTTGAAATTTTCAGAACTCAAGAACTGATGTCTGGAGTTTCAGCTCCCTGCTTTCCTGTGTCAGAACTATCAGATTCAGTGTGAGCCTTCCTGGACTCAGTTGTAACAGTGTTGCTACTCTGTAATATAGAAATAGAATGCTCAAGTAGGAATGTATATTACCTTATATGGGAGACAAAGAACAGTATGTAAAGGAAAACTAACAAGACTAGGACTATGCCCTCCTGCACTAAAGGTTCAGCCTTTGAATAAGGATCTGCTGAGCCAGTGCTGACACAAGTGCTGTTTCCTGACCTGGTCTCTAGTACCCTACAACATCCTGGCTACCTGGGCCCCTCCACAGGAATGGGCAGAGGTTGATGGTACTCCCGTAGGGTTGAAAAAGGTCTTATACCAGGTGGGAGAGTGGGAAAATGCAGTGTGTTTAGCTGCTGGGCCCATTGGATGGTTGTTCCTTACAGTCTATGGGAAGTTACCGAGAAGATGCAAGACTTACAGGATAAAAAAGAAACCATGGAATCTATAATGCAATCAATATAAGAGAACCTCTGTACCTTGGAAAAATAACCTCAGCCTTCCCCATGTGTTGGTGGAGCCAGAGGAGTAAGAAGAGGGGATCTAACCATTGGTAATGCAGAAAACAAAACAATAACAGCAGGTGGCTTAAGGTTAACAGCCAGAAGAGCCGGCCCAGGTAACCAAGTTCACCATGTACCAACCATTTATTCAAGCAGAGTTGGCAGACTTGGGAAAGCAATTTAGACAGACACTAGGAAAACCCTTGGCCACTTGGTTATTAATGCCTCTGGGATTTAGGAGGAGATAGTATTATGTTTAATGCCTTGGAAATGGAGAAATTACCATCCATAATTACTCACCCCTCTTTGCAGCAGAGATTACATAAGTCAATGCCACAGGGGTGAACAAGGATACCACTCTTTATTTGATTGGGTAATGACTGCTATCTTCACTGTTTTGTCAAATGTGGGGGATGTCCCAGAGACCATAAGTAAATGGTAATCATGTGCATACCTGGTCCAGGCACTACGAGTGTTGGGGATGAGATGGGCCATATTTAACTTGAATACTCATGGGCCAAATGATGAACAGTTTATAGCTGGCATGAGGAACCTAATATCACAGAATGCCCCATTGACATCTTTTGGGACCTTATGTCCATCTTAACTCTTTATGTGGGTCACCTATTAATGAGGAAACCATTATGGTGGTCATCCTGGGGAAAGTGAAGGATTGATGCCAACAAAAGGGGGTCCAAACCACTGCTAAGACTACCCCTTCAGTACCTCTTCTGATGAGAGAAAGACCCATTAAGGTAACAAAAGCCCATTTAAAAAAAAAAAAGTTGAGCTGGGGCTGTGGCTCAGCAGTAGGTAGCACACTTGCCTGGCATGTGTGAAGCACTGGTTCGATTCTCAACACCACATATAAATTTAAAAAATAAATGTCTGGACTGGGAATGTGGCTCAAGTGGTAGCGTGCTCACCTAGCATGCGTGAGGCACTGGGTTCAATTCTCAGCACCACATAAAAACAAAATAAAGATGTTGTGTCCACCTAAAACTAAAAAAAAAAAAATTAAGAAAGAAAAAAATGTCTATCAACAACTAAAAAGTAAATTAAAAAAAAAAAAAAAGGAACAAGAACCCAAATGTGGATAGAACTTTCGGAAGCAGGAAGTCAATAGAGACAAAATAGATGGCAAGCCAAACACATATTTGCTACAATTATGAAAATAATTGAATAGGGACCAGCAGTTCCTCCATGTAAAGAAGCAAAATCCAAAGGTGGACCTGGAGCTGAACGCAGTGGCAAATGCTTATAATCCCAGCGGCTTGGAATGCTGAGACAAAAAAATCTCGAGTTCAAAGCCAGCCTCAGCAATGGTGAGGCACTAAGCAACTCAGTGAGACCCTGTCTCTAAATAAAATACAAAATAGGGCTGGGGGTGTGGCTTAGGGGTCAAGTGCCCCCTGAGTTCAATCCCCAGTACAAAAAAAAAAAAAAAAGCACCTACAGAGGCATGTCCCCTACATCTAGAGGATTATCTAGTCTCCCAAGGTTTTTAGGAGGAAGGGGACTATACCTTCTTCAAGTTTAAATAGGGAGGGGGGTAACATACCCATTGGCCCCACGTGGAACTGGTTATCCACTGGTCCCCCACTAATGTACAACAAGTATTATTAGTTCTGGTAGATACCCGGGCCAGATATACTCTGTTGTGCAGTAACCTGGATAAATTCCAGGGCTGATTACATATATAGAATGGATGCAGAGGCCATAGTATAAAAGAGCAAGCCATTGGCTGCTTGCCCCCACATGAACATCCAGTCTATGTATCTCCAATCGTGAGCACATTTTATTTGTGGACATCCTCCAGACAACAGCAAGAGAGTTTCACCTATGTATCTGCCATAAAGACAATGGTGAGGGGACATGTGAAGCAGCCCCCAATGGTGCTGCTGCCGCCACAAGCCTCACCAATTCCAAGCAACATAAACTGCCTGAAGGGCAAGAAGAGAGAATCACATATGCTGGGCATAATGTGACCTGCCTGTCATCCCTTCAACTCCCTGGTATGACCAGTGAAGAAAAAAGATGAATCCTAGAGAATGACTGTAGACTCAATATTATGTCCTCCAATACATGCTGCTGTCCCTTTGGTGGCTGACTGTGGCTTCTGTCCCGGTAGCTTAACCACTCAGACTTTTTTGCCCACCCAGGGACGCCAATTGCCAGGTTTTGTTCGAGACTAAAACACTCAGAGGTCACTCCAGGGGAACTGGGCTGCGTGAAATAACCACACAAGAGACAGAAATACCTTTTCCTTGGGGTTGCTGTGATGGTTCCTCTGACATTAAGGGTCTGCAGAAAGACAGGCAGCACGTGCTGACCCTTTTATTGAGGTAAAGCCATTCAAATGAGGCAAGGGGTCAGGTTTCAGGGGGTTGAGTCTAGCTTCATGATGTCTGCTGTCAGCAGGTTGACTGACATCTAGGAAGGCCACACCCAAGGGCACAGTAAAATAAAGGGACACACACAAAAGGCACTTCCATGGAACATTCTATCCCAAACAGGGCAAGGGGTAATATTACAAAGGAACAGGTGAGCATAGCTCCACCCATGGGGCTATAGGAAGGCACATGCCCATGCACGAAGACACTGTCCCTTGAACCCAAAGGGCGGGCAGTCTAGGGGCATGGCTGCTGCCTGACTGCCTCAGTTACCCAGCCAGGGAGTGACTTAGTCACGTGCAAGGTTGGTCTCCCACAGCTGACTTGATGGATTGACTAACGACTTTTGTAGCTGATTTGGCAAATGCCTTCTTTTCCATAGATTTTTTTTTTGTTCTTTTCCATAGATTCATAGATATTCCTGCTGATAGCGAAGTCTAGTTTGCTTGTTAGACCAGGACGCAAGAAAAGACCACTGACTCCAATTAAAATCAAATTAAAGCAAGCTTATTATTTCGACTGGCCAGGCTGCCTCTCCTACCCAAAACCGAGGGAACAAGACAGCAGCCGCAGCTTTCCTGCAGCCCAGCTTTATAGTCCAGAAAGTTACACAAAGTGGGGTTACAGATAACAAAACTCTGAGGAGCATAACACTAATGGTAGTTTGCATTTTTGCTGGCCCTGACATCAGAATTTATGAAGGTCATTAGAGCCTCAGAAAGGGTTGTTATCTGGCCAGGGAAAGCCAAGATTTGTGAGGCTTCACTAAAGTTTCAGAGAAGGCTGCTATCTGGTCAGAGAGCCAGGCATGGGTGAGTTCAAGGCAAGGGCAGGCATTCCAAGCAGGTTCAGAATTTGCAGTAATTTATAGTAAAGCCGAAATTATCTTTTCATGGCTTTGCAGCGAGATGGCTCCCAATTTTAAGAAAAGATCAGGTTGGGTCTATCACTTCCCCTTGGGATGGGCAACAATGAACATTTACCATGCTGCCTCAGAGTTATTGCATTGTCCAGCTGTATCATAGCCTAGTAGCCTCTGACATGGCCTAGTGGCCAAAACCATCCACTGTATGTCTATTTCACATTATTGATGATATTTTGTTAACCAGTGATTCTCTTGCAGATTTAGAGATACTGTGCTGAAATTGCTAGCACAACCTTAAAATTCAGATATCCTATGTCTCCTTCCAATGATATTATATTGAGAAGTATTTTTGTACTGTCCCTCTGGTCAATTATGAATGC
Source organism: Ictidomys tridecemlineatus (assembly GCF_052094955.1). Taxonomy (NCBI): domain Eukaryota; kingdom Metazoa; phylum Chordata; class Mammalia; order Rodentia; family Sciuridae; genus Ictidomys; species Ictidomys tridecemlineatus. The sequence continues at coordinate 19,215,840 of NC_135480.1, read as the reverse complement.
CTTCTTACTAATACATATTGAATCTCAGAAGCTCATAAAAGCACTTCTTTTTTGGTACCAGGGATTGAACCCAGGGGCACATTAATCACTGAGCCACATCCCCATAATTTTTGGTATTTTATTTAGAGACAGAGTCTTGTTGTGTTGCTCAGGGCCTCGCTAAATTGCTGGGGTTGGCTTTGAACTCATTATCCTCCTGCCTAAGCCTCCTGAGCTGTGCCACCCTGTCTGGCATATGAAAGCACTTCTAAAGGTGTGGTACCACCAGACAGCTCAGCCATTGCTGCCTACAATATTGTCCATGGGCTCAAAATTGGCCTGTATTTTGCCAGAGGGACAATTGCTTTTGTTAGTACCTGTAACTGCCTTGCCTTTTTGACCTTAGGTACTTATGGGCCAATATGCTAGCTCACTGCCATGGCAAATCAGCCCAGCATCAACCTCTAAATGGATTTGGTTGCAAACATGGAACACAACTGACCCTCAGTGGAATCATATAAAGGGCCATATTAAGAAAATGTTTTTTCTAGTTGTAGATGGACACAGTCTGTTTTATTTTTGTGTGGTGCTGAGGATCGAACCCACTGGTTCAAATGCTAGGCAAGTGCTCTACCACTGAGCTACATTTTTGAAGATGTGTAACAGTAGGTCAATCTTTCATGACACATTATTCAATATGGGATGGCTTTAGATGGCTCCCTACCGAAGCTGTAGAGCTTAACCAAGAAGCACCCTATATGTTGAAAATAGAGGGCCAAAAGAACTCTGGGGTGGACCCTGCAAGCCTTATGCACTATAATAGTTAAAAGTTCTAACATGAAACGGTAGTCGTGCCTAACTTGTCCCTCAGGATATTTATGGGTATATGGACAACATGGATGTTCGCATTTACCTACCAAATGGACTGGCCAAAGCACTTGGGGAAGGTCATACCTCCCTCCCAGCAAAGGTTGAAAAGACCTTATTTGAGTGGTGATCCAGCTGGGACACTTTCAAGAAATGGCATCATATGAAATGTACTCCATGGTAGAGTAACCTCATTTTCACCCTAAGGGGCCACCATTGTTAATGAGAGATTACAGTACTGGCACTGCATACAGAAAGTCCCAGGTGAGAGAGCCTTCAATGCCATCCACAAGTCCCTTAGCTTCTTCTTAAAGGAAGAAGTGTACCAATCGAATGAGGAAAGTAGTGTTGAAAAATCAGATGGCTTTTGATACACTGCTTCCCAAGGTGAAGTATGTCCTCTTGTAGACAGTGAATTTTGACTACATATACCACATGAGTGCCATAATGTAAGCAGGCACTGCAAACCCTAGCCCTTGAACTCAGCAAATTGAACATGTAACAATGGATCTCCTTCAAGAACCATGGGCTGGGCTGGGGATGTGGCTCAAGTGGTAGCACGCTTGTCTGGCATGCGAGCGGCCCGGGTTCAATCCTCAGCACCACATACAAAGATGTTGTGTCCGCCGGGAATTAAAAAAAAGAAAAAAGAAAAAAAAAAAAAAAAAAAAGAACCGTGGGCTTCCCTGGCTGCCCCATGAAGATGGGTCTAATCTTTGCAAGGAACAACTTGTGTTATTAGTAACTTGCTGTTGTGACTTAAATTGCTGCTGTGGGTTATGGGAGCAGTGCTCTGCCCTCCTTGCCAAGGGACCTTCACAGAAGACTCCTGTTGTGTAGACTGTATGGCGTGGAACCCTGAAGGGGTAAAATGTTAAGGTTCCCTCACCTGAGTATCTAGGAAGCAATGATTAAGATGTCTTATTGCAATTGTAATAAGCTGAATGGGACTTTCTGCTGCAGATTGCTCACCCATAGAATAAGGGCAAGACAGATCTCCTATGGATCCACATCTCTTTTTCAGGATGCCTAGGATTAAACAGTTGCACTACACAGCCTCAACCTGGGGACTGAAACTTGGTTTATGAGTGCAGTAGCAACAGTCCTCAAAGTATTTCTATGCTTTGCTGGTAGTTTAGGAAACTTATTCATTGCTCTAGGGAGCCTATTTACCCTGTCGTTTCATTTTATATTCTCTCCACCATCTAGCCAGAAATGAAAAATTATCTTCTACATTGAAAACCAAAGAGTTAGAAAACCCAAACCATACCCAACTTGGCAAATTTAAAATTTTAAATGCTGCAATTTGTAGGATGTGAGGAAGGCACTGGTGCTCTGCAATTCCTTGAAGTTTGAAAAACTGTTAGGCAGTTAAGACAAAAGTTTTAACAGCTAGTTGATAGCCTTTATTTGCAGAAATTTACTCTATGCAAATAAAACAAATTTATATACAAAAATGCACCCCAACATTAGCATAATGGTAAATTAATCCAACACTCTATCACACATGACTGGGTAAAAATTTTAATTATATGCATAGTAATATACTGGAATAAACTTCAAACTACTATTCTTTGGTTAACTTTATAGGAATATAACCATAAGTATATATTATATACTTTTGTAATCAGTTATGTATTACTTAATGTAAAAAAGCAATAAAGCACCTTTTTCATTTTTGGTCAAAACTTCATCCACATTACATTGTTTCCAGGACTGAGACCTCACAGCACTATTTGGTGTTAGAGGCCTTTTTCTAACCCTGTCCACCATCCTCAAGATCCTGCTACTCTTTTTCCTGAAAGTCATTCAACATTTTTACATGCCTTGCACCATATCTGACTCTGATTAGGAAAAAACACTTAGGAACTGATGTAAAATTAAATTCTGGTTACATAATTATGGAATGACAGTCTTAGAAGAGCAAAAGATAACCAATCACAAGTATAAAAAGAGCTTTATTAGTGCATATTTACAAATTTACAAGGTCAGAAACTGGAGAAATACAAACAGCTTTAAAACACAATTTGCCTTTTCTTCAGTTTAAAGTGACTTTACCTGATTGTGACACAATAGAAAATACAGAACAGTAAACTGCTTTTTAAATACTGGAATTTTATGGAGAATACATTCACACATAGAAGGGAGGTGGATTTTGGAACACGGTAAGATCATGGAGACGCATTAACACAAAGTGGCTTTGTGAAACTTACTGCCACATACTTTGGGGGAAATTTCTGAAAATCAAGGATATAAACACCGGCTGCTATTGCTGCCTGCATTAAAATTTAAATATGTCACCTAGAGTGTAAGATGACTATCAATTCTAGGATTTGTGAGAAAGGACTACTCTTTATATAAAGAGTGTGGCCACTAGCACAAGGTATATCACTCTACAGATCTCAACACTTCAGGGGTGGCAGCCTGGAGGAAGAGTTCAGAAAGAGCTCCTAATGATTGCAGTCAAGCAAGGTAGAACACAGAGCTTCCTTCTTAATTGCACTTGTTCTTGAGTAGAAATCAGAGAATGTGCCACATTAGGAATGAAAGAAGCCTCTATTAGGCAGGAAAATCCTTCACTTTGTCAGCAAGCCCTCTACAGGAGCCATACTCATGAGCCACATGTTCTTCAAGATTGATCGACTGATACCTAACATGCTAAATTTGCCAGTGTGAGAATAAAGGTAGTCAGGTCAAAGCAATTCCAACTGCCTCACCCTTCAGCAAAACAGAAAAATTACATTTCACAAATGGACAACTTTGTACATGTATGCTCTTGCCCAGGAAATGCATATGCTCACCCCCATTACATTTATAGTTTATTTGACAATAGTAAAACTGGCTAAGACTCTGAACTGAACACAAAACAATTAAAATTTTTTTTTTTCAACTATGTGTTTGGAGCCATTTTCCTTCTCTTTAGTCTTGCTCTCCAATCCTCAGGAAGGGCTTCAAAATTAGCATTTCTCTCTGCCATGCCACTGTGAAAACAACACACATATTACTTCACTGGAAAGAAAAAGAACAAAACTGTTCAAATAAAACAAAAACATCTAATTTAAACTAAAAACCTGAACATCAGGAAGTTTAGAGTTTCTCAGCAAGACAGTACATTCTCCTTTGAGGTCTATGATTTCAAGAATATGACTGTTCTAAGATAAGACCAACACCATTACTCCCACAACCCATGTGCCCCCAATTTTTTTTTTTTTTTTTTAGAATTTTAATATTTATTTTTTAGTATTTGGCGGACACAACATCTTTGTTTGTATGTGGTGCTGAGGATTGAACCCGGGCCGCACGTATGCCAGGCGAGCGCGCTACCGCGCTCACATCCCCAGCCCCAACTAAATTTTTTTTGGTTTGTTTTTACCTAACCAGCTGCTGCTGTTTCCACTCTTCAATTCGCTTCTGTGCAGTTGATTCCCGATCCTCTTCACTGGAACTTGAGTTCTCTTCTTCATCTAATTCACGCTGGATACTCTGCCACTTCTTTACTAAAGATGGCATTTTGGTTTTACTTTTCTTTGCCTGTAATAAATGTTAAAGATCAGAAGGAATATAATCCATAAAATAAGGAAATAGGACCTCTACAAGGAGATCAAGATCTTTCCCTGATTCTAATGAATAAGTGGACTTCATAGGTATGATATATTTTTTTGGTACTGGGGATTGAAGTCAGGGGCACTCAACCACTGAGCCACATTCCTAGCCCTTTTTATATTTTATTTAGAGACAAGGTCTCACTGTGTTGCTTAGGGCCTCACCATTGCTGAGCCTGGCTTTGAACCTGCAATCCTCCTGTCTTAGCCATTCAAGTTGCTGGAAAAACAGGCATGAACCATTGCGCCCAGCAAGGTATGATATTTTATTAAAGCATGGCAGAAATGTTTCCCTTACCATTCCTATTCTATATCCTGGCCCCCTCCTGAGGTGGGGACAGAACCCAGGGCCCCATGCTAATAAGTGCTCTCTTGTGCTATGGGTGCATGCCTGCAATCCAGCAACTTGAAAAGCTGAGGCCTTAGGCAACTTTGCAAAAACTTGTCTAAAAAATAAAAAGGGCTGGGAATGTAGCTTAGTGGTAATGCACTCATGGATTCAGTCCCCAGTATATGTGTGTGTGTGTGTGTGTGTGTGTGTGTGTGTGTGTGTGTCTGTATGTGTGTATAAAGTGCTCTACCACTGAGCTACACCCCCAGTCTGTTTAATAGGTATCAACTGGTTTTGTTGATCTTTTCAGAAAAGCTGGATCTTTATTTTTCAGCTCTATTGTTTATCACTTAAAATGAACACTGAGAAGACAAGAACAACAATTTTGAATTTTACAGAATTGGAAGGTTAAAGTCAGGGAAACACAGCTCAATGAGTACTTGCCTCTTGCCTAGTATATTCAAGGCGCTGGGTGGGACCCCCAGCTTGGTGGTGGGGGGAAGCTATGACATTAAAGTATTAATGATAAATTACTTCCAAAATATGGTATTATAATGTTTTTCTTTTGGCTTACCTTCATTTACTAAAAATTTTCATAATAAAACACGTACTTGGCAAAGTAGAAATAAATATTCAAAATGGTCTGTTCTTTCATTATTATTTTGTGGTATTGGGAATTGATGCACAAGGACCTGGGTTCAATCCCCAGCATCACCAAAAAAAAAAAAAAAAAAAGAGAGAGAGAGAGAGAGAGAGAGAGGGGGAATTAAACCCAAGGTCTCACACATGCTAGGCAAGTGCTTCATCACTGAACCATATTCTCAAGCCACTGGCTTGCTCTTACATTCAGGCTTATGATCATTGTCACACTAGCACAGAAGCCACTGCCTTCTGAGAGCAGCACCTTCCAAAGATCACATCTGTCCTCTTACACTGCTTATTTTTCTTGATGGTTTCATTTAAAATATCTACTAGGTTTTATTTATTTATTTATAAATCGATTACATGAATAAAGTCTCCACAAATGTGAAAGAATAAGCTTAATATTTTCAGTCTTTTTATATTTATGTGGTTTTTCTGCTCCATGCCCTACTTTTTTCGGGGGGAACCAAGGATTGAACTTAGGGGCACTTGGTCACTGAGCCACATCCCTGACTTTATTTTGTATTTTATTTAGAAACAAGGTCTCACTGAGTTGCTTATGCCTCAATTTTGCTGAGGCTGGCTTTGAACTCGTGACCCTTCTGTCTCAGCCTCCTGAGCCACTGGGATTACAGGCGTGAGCCACCACGCCTGGCCTTCACACCCTGCTTTGACTGTCATTGATAGTTCCTATTTTCTGGAAAAAGGAGTGCACATCTATTGTGCTCAGCCTTTAGCTCCCTCTACATACATTCTCACATTCCATTCTGTCACTTCATCTATGGCACAAACCATCCTACTACAAACATCCTTCCAACAAGCTCAAACACGGTTCATTCTGGGAAAGCATGAAGCTAACCAAATAAAAAGTAAGATGGATTAATAATGATCTCAAGAAGCTCATGGGATTAAAATCTCTCAACCTCTGCAAACCTAATTTAAAAACCACAGACCTAAGTATAATCCTAGTGTTTCACTTTGAATTCTATAGAATTCAATAAATTTCTAGTATATTTGATTTCATCTGTCATGGGAAAATAAATTTTAGAAGTCATGTATGCCCTATTACACTTGAAACTTTGGGTCCAAAGAGTTGCAGTGGCTATTTGAGTACACTTTAAATAGGAGAACATGACAGTCAGAAAAACAAAGAGTAAATGGTCAGAACTCCTTTGTTCTTCTTTATTTTTTCTTTTGTGGTATTAGAGACTGAAGTAGGGCCTCACACATGGTAGGCAAGTGCTCTACAACTAAGCTACATTGCTGGCCCTTTTTGAGAAAGGGTCTCATTAAGTTGCCCAGACTGGCCTCAAACTTGCAATCCCCCTCCTGCCTCAGACTCCCAAGTAGCTGGGATTACTGGCACATGCGACCATATCTGTTCTTTAAACTAATTTCCTATTAAGCTGCCCATAAAACTCTTTAGGAAAGACTGAGATGTTAAGAATATAGAAAAACTGCCTGTCAACAAGGAGATAGGTCATTATTTATTTTTAGATATCAGGTATATAAAAATGAAGTACTATCTTAACATTCTAGAATTTTACAGAATTATAAGACAGTGAAAACAAGACTGGTTAAAAATATTACTTGTTGAATAAACGGAGGAAAAGTAAGCTATCTCTACTGGAGGATTGGGAGAGTCCTCAGAAGACTTCATAAAGGAAGTAATTCCTAACATTTGATTGTGTAAAAAATGAACTGTAGTGGAACTGGTGGACAAAGGCATGGAAAGTGGTAAATGATATGGTGGCTCAGGAGAATACGTTATAGATTAGCATAGCAGATGAGATAGCAATTTGTTTACAACACTGTTTTAATTTTTTAAAAATATTTTTTTTAGTTGTCAATGGACCTTTATTTATTGACACTCGGTACTGAGAATCAAACCCAGTGGCTCACACATGTGAGGCAAGTGCTCTGCCACTGAGTTATAACCCTAGCCCTCATTCTTGAGTTTTATAACATTTACTTTACTTCCAGATAATTTCTGGAGCCATGTCAACAACTACAGAATGACTAGAATAGCATTGTAGGAACTCTGGAAATCAGTCAAAGATCTGCAACAGCCACTGAAAACTGAATTTAAAAAATGCCACACTCAAAATGATAAGGAAACTTTGAGACACTTTTCTTGCCTCAGTTGCATTCCCTCCCCAGTGTGGCTGGGAGGAAGTGGAAATCTCCCAGTTCCCTCCCTTATGAATAAAGGAAAAGAATGGATGTGCTTGCAATCTTCTAGCCTGTCTGTGGCTGCCTGAGGGACTGATCTTTGTACTGCCTGCATTGGACTTCAGATGGAGGCCAAGATAGGTAGTGACGGACACTGTGAAAACTGGAGAGGGGCTAATAAACTGGCAAATGCCCAAGTTTAAAATGGTCTCTAGGGCTGGGGATGTGGCTCAAGTGGTAGCTCGCTCGCCTAGTGTGCGTGTGGCCCGGGTTCGATCCTCAGCACCACATACAAACGAAGATGTTGTATCCGCCGAGAACTAAGAAAAAATAAATAAGTGTTAAAATTCTCTCTGTCCCCCTCTCTCTCACACTCTCTCTTTAAAAAAAATAAAAAATAAAAAATAAAATGGTCTCTAGGTGACATTATTCAATAGTAGAAAATCCTAAAGAATTCACACACACACAAATACACAAATACTACTAGAACTAACAAATTTGGCAAAGTCACAGTGTTTAAGATCAATACACAAAAATCACTTCTGTGTCTACATACTAGCAAAAAGGAATCTGAAATCCTGGTGATACTGTCCAAAAGAATGAAATAACTAGGATAAATGAAACCAAGAAAGCAAAAAACATGTATTCTGAAAACTACAAAACACTGCTGAAAAAAATGAGGAGGCCTAAATACATGGAAAGGAATCCTATGTTCACATGTCAGGAAGTTGACGAACAATATACCAATTATGTGTGCAATCCCTACCAAAATTCCAATGGCCTTAAAACTTGTAGTGGCTTTTTTAAGGCTTTATTAAGAAATTTTTTTTAAGTTGTAGGTGGACACAATATACTTTTATTTAGTTCATTAATTTATTTTTATGTGGTGCTGAAGATTGAACCCAGTGTCTCACATGTTGTCAGGCAAGCACTCTACCACTTAGCTACTTCCCTGGACTCTCTTATGGCATTTTAATGCAGCAATGAAAAAAGTGATTCTCAAACTGTATGGAATTGTAAGGTGTCCCAAATAGCTAATATTGACTCATACTTTCCAAAACAAAGCTATATGGTCAGCTGATTTCCAGCAATAGTGCCAAAAATATTCAATGGAGGTAGTTATAGTCTCTTTGACAATCGGTGCTAGACAACTGATTATACACATGCAAAATGAAGCCGGAATTTTACTTTGTATCTTAAAAAAAAAAACAAAACAAAGTTGGGTGTGGTGGCTTGGGAGGCAGAGATAGGAGAATCCCTAGTTCAAAGCCAGCCTCAGCAATGGGGAGGCACTAAGCAACTCCATGAGACCCTGTCTCTTAAATAAAATACAAAAAATAAGGCTGAGGATGTGGTTCAATGGTCAAGTGTCCTTGAGTTCAATCCACAGTATGTATGTGTGTGTGTGTGTGTGTGTGTGTGTATGTGTGTATGTATGTGTGTGTGTATGTATGTGTGTGTGTGTGTGTGTGTGTGTGTGTGTATATATATATATATATAAAAAAAACCCACCACCAACAACAACAACTAAAAAACAGAAACCCTCCAAATCTATGGTCAATTATAAATTCTAAAACCATAACTCTTTTAACCTTTTAAAATTTTCTTTTGAGACAGGGTCTTCCTACTAAATTACCCAGGCTAGCCCTGAACTTGTAGTCCTCCTGCTTCAGCTTCCCAAATACTTGGGGTTATAGACATATACCAATGTACCAGGTTATAGAACACTTAAAACAGGAAAAAATCTCCATGACCTCATATTTAGCAATGGATTCTAGACATGACAACAAAGACATAATTCAGGCTGGGTACAGTGGCACATGCCTGTAATCCCAGTGGCTTGGGAGGCTGAGATAGGAGGACCATGAGTTCAAAGTCAGCCTCAGCAATGGCAAGGCGCTTAGCAACTCAGTGAGACCCTGGTGCTAAATAAAATGCAAAATAGGGCTAGGGGTGTGGCTCAGTGGTTAAGTGCCCTGGTTAAATTCAATCCCGGGTACAAAAAAGAAAAAGAAAAAAAAAAAAAGAAGAAACTGAGAAAATGAACTCCATTTAAGAATTTGCTCTTCACTGTAGCTAAGTGGCACGGTGCTTGCATGATACATTGGGTTCAATCCTCAGAACCACATAAAAATAAACAAATAAAATAAAGGCATTCTGTCTACAACTACAAAAAAAATAATTTGCTCTTCAAAAGATCATTAAGCCAGGTGTGGTGGCGCATACCTGTAATTAGCCACTTATGAGGCTGAGGCAGAAGGATCTTGAGTTCAAAGCCAGCCTCAGTAACTTATCAAGGCCCCAAGCCAGTTAGTGAGACTCTGGTCTCAAAATAAAAAATAAAAAAGGCTGGGGATGTAGCACAGTGGTAGAGCACTCCTGTGTTCAGTCCCTAGAACCAAAAATGATAAAAGGACAAAGGTTCCAAAGAATCATTTCTTCAAAGAAAATAAACAAATGGTCAATAATAACCTAATCTGGGCACAGTGGTACATGCCTGTAATCCCAATGGCTCGGGACACTGAGGCAGGAGGATTTTGAGTTCAAAGCCAACCTCTAAAACTTAGTGAGGTACTTAGCAACTCAGCAAGACCCTATCTCTAATGAAATATTAAAAATGAGCTGGGGATGTGGCTCAATGTTCAAGCATCCTTGGTTTCAATCCTCATTACCAATAGTAATAATAATGACAACAGCCTGAAAAAATATGCAACATCATTAGTCACTAGAGAAATGGAAATCAAACTATGATAAAATACCACTTCATATCTACTAGGATGGACATTATCACTCAAAAGATAGAAACAATCCAAATGTCCATTAAGTAATAAATGGGTAATTGTGGTATATATGCACAATGGAATTATTAATTTAGTCACAAGAAGGAATGAAGCACTGATACATGCTATGTACATGAATCTTGAAATCATGATGCTAAACAAAGAAAGTCAGACACAAAAAGTCACAAACTGCATGGCTCTATTTACAAGAACTATTCAGAATGATAAATCCACTGACAGAAAGCAGATTGGTGGTTCTCATGGGAAGCAGAAGGGAATAAAGGGGAAAAATTGCCTAATGGGTAGAGATGAGGTAGTTTTTTGGGGAAATTAAAATATTTTGTAACTAAATAGAGATGGTGGTTGCAAAACATTGTGCATGTATTAAATGCTAAAGCACTGTTAATTTTATGCTACATGAATATCATCTTAATAAAAGTGTTTTGAAATAAAAAGAAATTTTTTGGTATTCACCTTTTCTTTCTTTCCTTTTTTTGTCTTTTCTGGTGGTGGCATTTTGGGAGCTGGTGGTGGTGGTGGTGTAGGTGGAGGAGGAGGAGGTGGAGGTGGTGGTGGTTCTATAATGGCAGTGGCTGGCACAGCACCTCGGGCCTGAACTGGCTGTAAAGAGGCAGAAGTCACTCCAATAGGGACAGAACATTCAGCATAACTCATAATTGTAGATGCTGCTGCAAGTCCAAGGTAATTTGACTGGAGGCTCATTCCTCTGGCCTGATGACCCATTCCTGCTGCTGGATGGCTAACTGATATTGCCTGGTGTCCAATCCCAGTAGCCTGGTGTCCAATCCCTGTTGTCTGGTGACCTAACACAGAAAAAAAAAATACTATTTGATAAATCTTTCCCTTAAAAAATAGCCATATTTGCTGGTAGCAAAATAGTAATTTCTAAATATCTTAAAATTAAAGTACTTAAACATATAAATCACTGATGTATGAAAATGCACACACACAAAAAACAATCTGGAAGGCTACACCAAACCATTTCAATGGTGCCTTTTAGGAACTAGAAGAAATACATATAAGCAGTCTTTGCTATCCAAAAAGTCTTTACTGTTTCTTCAAGTTATGGTATCTAATACTGGAAACAAAGAAACACTACACTGAGAAAAATGCACTTTAATCATGATGCTTACCTGTAGCTATAGCTGCCTGGCTGTAGAGAACAGGAGAACTACCAATAGTAGCAGATCTCTGAACTACTGCAGTACTAATTTCTGTAGCTTTTCTCTTTATTGCTTTAGTGGAAGGAGAACTAGAGATGGTAGCATCAACTGAACTCTGAAACACAAATATTCTGGTCAGTGATAGGTGGCCATGGTTAAACATACTCTTCTAAAATAAAATGGTTCCAATCATGCTGTAGTCCCCACAACCAGCCAGAATGCTAAGGACATTACTTACCTGGTTAGTTACAACAGTGGGTTGGGCTGCTGAAGGGTTCAAAGGAGTGTCCTCCTCTGTTCCTGGGGCAGGAGGCTCCTCACTTCCCTCATCTTCCATCTCTACCTCCTGGATCTCACCATCTTCTACAGGAGGAGGTGGTGGCGGAGGGGGAGGAGGGGATTCTGGGGGTGGGGGAGGAGGTGGTGGCATTTCCAAGGGTAATGGAGGTTGAAGCACAGGCACATTTGACTGAAGGAGAGTCCAGAATGGAGTAAGTGGCATCAGTGAAGAGGAAGAAACTTGGCCAGAAAAGGATTCTTTACAAAGAGAACCTATGAAAACAGATAGGAGTCAGGGGAAAAAAGCAAGACAAATTTTCCATTGGTAATATTCAGAGTAATATTCAGCTGATTGGTGAGACAAATATCAATATCAACCTAGGATAGTATGGTCAGTAGTTTCAAGGACTGGCTTCCTGTTTCCTAACAGAATCTGATCCCTCTACACACCTATTGTACTTTGGTTTCACTGAAATAGTAAAAGAACTTAATCCAGAAATAACTTTCACAGGAAAGTTAAATGGACGGATATCATAGCACCTTCCCCAGCTGTTATATTCTTCTCTGGGTCCAGATTTATGAATAAGTAAATGAAAAGCATCAATAACTCAATGAGAAATTTGGTCATCTCAATCAGTAGTTTTTTTTTTTTTTGTGTGTGTGTGTGCCAGGGATTGAATCCAGGGGTGTTATCACTAAGCCATATCCCCAACCATTTTTTAAAAAGTACTTTTTATTTTGAGATAAGGTCTTGTCAAGTTCCTTAGGGCCTTGCTAAATTGCTGAGGCTGGTCTCAAACTTGTGATCCTCCTGCCTTAGCTTCCCAAGTCACTGGGATTATAAGCATGTGCCACTTGCCTGGCTGGAATTTTGTATTTCAAATAATATTTCAACATACACAAGAAGACAATCCTGGAGTCTATTTTTGTTACTGGGGATTGAACCCAGGGGCATTTTACCACTGAGCTACATCTCCAGCCCTTTTTTTATTTTTAATTTTAAGAGAGGGTCTTATCAAGTTGCTCAGGGACTTGCTAAATTGCTGAGACTGGCCTTGAACTTGTGATACTCCTGCTTCAGCTTTCTGAGTTGCTGGGATTATAGGCATATATCACTGCACCAGGCTTGATTTAGTAGGTTTAAAAATTCTTTTTAAGGTGTTACTGTTGACTCCTATTCTTTCATATCTCTGTATAAATCATTTTCATTTGCTTATTCACAGAAACATAAGTGAGGTAATTTTTAGTTCTGTGACGATAAGGGGAAATTCAGGAGGACATATCTTCAAAGTAAGTGGTAACTCAGATTTTTGAAGAAAGTATCTGAAGATGAAGAGGATTTGAAATTGCTATAGATGAAGTTTGAGTTAAACTGTTCCAGAGGTGGACATGGTGGCACACAACTGTAATCCTAGCTACTCAGAGGCTGAGGCAGAAGGATCACAAGTTCCAAGGCAGCGTGGGCAACTTAGTGGCAAAAGCACCCCTGGGTTCAACCCTTTGTACCCAAACCAAACCAAATAAAAAAAAAAAAACAAAAACAAAAACCACCCACAAACAAAAACTAATACTGAAAAGCTGCAGGATCAGCTTTTTCTCAAATTTTGCAAAGCCACCACTGAATGCTGTGGTTTTCTCTGTTGGGAAACACTTTTAGAGATTAGAGAAAATAGTAGGATATACTTACTTGTAGCCTTCCCCATCCCTCTTTATCGTCAATAGGAAAGTTTCACAATATATGGGACTATTAGATATATATCCCAGGAATGTTGAGGGGATTTTTCTCCCTAAAAACCACAGAATTTAGGAGTAGAAGAAACATGAAAAATCATCTAGTTCAACTTCCTCATTTTTAAAAGGTAATGAAATCCAGGCAGGAACTGACTTGCCCAAGATCACATGGCCATTAACAGCCAGACCAGAGATAGAACTGACTTCTAGCCTAGTGTTTTCTGTTTTATCAAGATCCCTGATGAAATATCAAGAGTTCAAGAACCTTAGAAATCTCTGTCAAATACTCTCACTTCTCATAGAGTAGATATTTAGATGTAGTCTCTTGTCAAATTTCATGGTCAAAAGTAGATTAACTAAGGGCTCTATTGAAAAGAAGGTCATTTAAAATATACTGCTTTGGCACTTGACAAGGTAAATCCAGGTGACCAAATTTACTTTTTAAAGATACAGCACATGGTACAGTGTATAAATACTTTAACAGTTTTCCAGCTAAAGGAATTCAAATTATTCATTAAATTTTTCTTCTTGGAATTAGATAATACTAATTTATACACTAACTTTCAGACAAATGAAGTCTGGGTATGACCAGGAAGCCTACATTATAAAACAGGACATCAAGATTACATCAGAACTAAGACAATAAACATGGAAGATTAATGACTTAATTAGTATTAAAGAATTAAACATCCCTGTACTAAACACGACAAATAAATATGTCAGATTTGATGATATTGTATATTTATGATGGTGACATGCTGCAATATGGAGGAACTCAAGGAAACAAAGTGGGTTCAGGGTTAATAATGTGGTTTGTTTTATCACCTCCAGCAAAGCTAGGGAGAATTAATTAAACCTTATAATGTAAATACAAGATTAAACCACATTTGATAAATTCAGCCATAAACAAGGAGCATTTTTAGAATATGTAAATCCCAAAGTAAGTTTACTCAAATCATACAAGCTGTATCAAATACACTGATAATTACCTCTTCTAGTTTAAGTACAAAGAACTTCAAGAAATCCCAAGTGGGAGTACTGCAGATGTCTATTAAAATGATGCTTATATTTGTTTCTAAATTTATTTGAGTTGGTGTTTTTGCTATTTTGCCAGGAATGGTGGCATAGGCCCATAATCCCAGCAATTTAGGAAGCTGAGACTGAAGGATCACAAGTTCAAGATGAACTTCAGTAACTTAGTGAGAACCTGTCTAAATAAATAAATAAATATGGCTGACAATGTGGCTCAGTAGTAGGGCAGCCCTGGGTACAATCTCCAGTATCACTAAGAAAAACAAGAGAAATAAGAAAGCATTTAATTCTGATGTTCAAGGAGAGATTCAAATGGCACAAAGCATTTACCATGTGCTAAAACTTTTAAATAACTAATGCTTAGTGTTTTGAATTAAGAAGAGGTTAGCAATATAAAGCAAGAAATTATACAAAAATAGTTTCACAGATTAAAAAGACAGCTAAATTTAACTAAGTGAAATAAATTTATTAAGGTTAAGGATAGAATAGGGTGAGGATACAAATTTTTAATTCTAGCCTTTTTTTTGGGTGGTGGTGGTGGTGGTGGTACTGAGGATTGAACCTAGTGGTGCTTAAGTACTAAGTCACATCCCCAGCCCCCCCCTTTTCGGGGCATTTTTTATTTACAGACAGGTTCTTGCTGAGTTGCTTAGGGCCTACTAATTAAGTCGCTGAGACTGGCTTTGAACTTGACATTCTCCTGCCTCAGCCTCCTGAGCCACTGGGATTACAGGTGTGTGTCACTGCACCCAGGCTAGGTATTTTAATTTCTATTTATAGGCAGTCTTCTTTTATTTACCCCCAAAGAATAACTAATGCTTAGTGTTTTGAATCAAGAAGACAGTTTAGCAATATAAGTCAAGACACTATAGTTTTACAGATTAAAAAGACAGCTAAATTTAATCTAAGTGAAGTAAGTCCAGCAAGAAAGACATGTCAGATACCTTGAAATATCATCCAATCTTTAGAAACATGATATTAAATTCAAATAGTGAAATGATGAGCAAGGATTAAAAATGAAATAAAACTTAAAATATCCTTGGCTCTTTTGAATGCAGTAATTTCTCTTTTTATTTTGTGATGCAGAAGATTGAACTCTGGGCTTCAAACATAATTACTAATTATTCTACTACTGAGCTACACCTATAGGCCCCAATTTTTCTTTTTTTTTTTTTTTTTAAAGCAGTACTGTTGTAGTACCCAGCAGAACCTCACACATGCTGGGTAAGCACTCTACCATTAAGCTACCACCCAGCCACCAATTTTTTCTTTTAAATTTCTTGAGACAGACCCTGTAAGCACTTGTTTATGCTGAGGTGCACATGAGTGGAAGAGGACCCAGTGTGGAAAAAAATACGTTAACACATCACAGATTTGCGTGCCATCCTTGTACAGAGTGATCTCTCTATTGTTCCATTTTTTAGTTTATGTGCTACTGAAGCAAGTACCCAATTTTGCTTTTATAAAGGGTGGTATTATTCACTGCTAAGCCCACAAAGAGCAAATGTATATTAAATACTCTTTAGAGACTTATAGCAATAGTAGTCAGTATTGCTTTAAAATTCTATAGACCTTGTATAAGATTTGATTTTTTTTAAGATAAAGTTTATCATACTAGATCTACCTTTTAGCAGATAATACCAACAGATGTATCATACATGAACAAGAAAGAAAACCAGCTTAGAACCCAACTTTAATGTGTACACATTTCAAGAGTTGGTAATTGTATTTAGCTTTGGAACATATAAAAAAAGGACATTAGACCATGGTCAGGAATGAAACCACCAGTAGAACTATCAACTCTCTTCAGTCCATTAATTACCAAAAAGCAAAGGATAAAAACAAACACTACACCAAGCATGTCTATCACTGTTATCAAAAGAGGGAGTATGCATAAGAAAATCTCATCATGAAAAAAAGGGAAGTGAAATATTCTGTAACATGAGAAAACACACTCTGAAATGTGAAGTAGAATAAAACCATTTTAAAATGACCACTGAAGTCTTATGTGGCTTCGAAATGTTATTTAAGAAGTTAATAAAATCGACCTGGGGTTGTAGCTCAGTGGTAGAGCACTTGCCTAACATGTGTGAGGTACTGGGTCTGATCCTCAGCACCACATAAAAATAAGTAAGTAAAAATAAAGGTAGCGTGACCATCTACAACTTAAAAAAAAAAAAATCAGCTCTTCACTTCCTAGGTCACCAACAAATTCCATCTCTTTTTATTTTCAAAGGGCTATTACTTTAGAAACCATTCCATAGCCTCTTGCATTCATATGACACTTTAACACACAAACACTAGTTGCTTACAATCAAAAGGTTATTATCATCGTTTTGTCTCTATTTCACTATTCATTTTTGTCATTAAGAAAAATGCACTTGAGGGAAAAACAAATCTTTTGTAAAGTACCAATCAAATGTATAGCTCTTGAGCTGGGCACGGTGGTGTTCACCTGTAATTCTAGTAGCTCAGGAAGCTGAGGCAGGAGATCAGGAGTTCAAAGCCAGCCTGAGCAAAAGCAAGGCACTAAGCAACTCAGTGAAGACCCTATCTCTAAATAAAATAGAAAAAAGGGCTGCAAATGTGGCTCAGTGGTTAAATGTCCCCGGGGTTCAATCCCCGGTACGAAAAAACAAAAATTACAGCTCTTCTTAAAGAGCTAATTAGAGTGGCTGGGGGTCATTGCTTAGTGGTAGATCTATGTGTGAGGCACTGGGTTTGAAACTCAGCACCATATAAAAACATAAATAATTTAAAAAATGGTACTTGTGTCCATCTATAATAAAAATACATTTTAAAAAACAGCAAATTAGGGGGCTGGGGACGTAGCTCAAGCGGTAGTGCGCTTGCCTGGCATGTGTGCAGCCCGGGTTCGATCCTCAGCACCACATACAAAGATGTTGTGTACGCCAAAAACTAAAAAAATAAATATTAAAAAATTCTCTCACACACTCTTTCTTTAAAACAACAAAACAAAACAGCAAATTAGAGCTGCAGATTAACTGAGGAACTATGAAAATCTACTTATTAAGAAGAAAAGAAGTGGGCTGGGGTTACAGCTCAGTATTAGAGTGCTTACCTAGCTTGTGCACAGAGCCCTGGGTGCAATCCCCAGCACTGGGAGGGGGGGGGAGAGAGAATGTATATATATATATATATATATAAAACTAACCAAACTTCTTTGGAAGGTACCTTTAATGGGAAGAGTCATCCTATTTGATTGTTTAGAATATGGTTTGCACTTTTTCATTATCAAAAATTTTGCTTTTGTGATTCTAATACAGTACTAGTTTCATAGCATTTCTTCCTACCATTTTGATTTGTACCAATGATACCTAATAAGACTACTGGAGTTGAGAATGAGTTGCAAAATCAATAGACTAGGTGATCTGCTGGAATGTAGAACAAATCTCATATTACCATACTACAAAGACATTGACAGTTTAATTATCTAGTTCCTTGTCATTACCATTCCTGTTTTTGGAGAAGCACAGCTTTCTCTGGGGTATGACAGAATGATTATAGGAAAATTTTTAATGTGTATTTAAAAAATATTGTTATTTAACAGGTAAATGAAATTGTACTTAATTAATTGATGGGATAACATGTCATGTTTGATATGTGGGATCTTTTAAAATTCAATTATAATAGTTCATTTTTTCATTTTGGGGCATCTAATATATAGTATTCTCATCTGCAACTAGTCACTGCCTTAATTTCTTTTCTTGGTACAAGGGATTGAACCTAGGAGTGATTGAACCTAGGAGTGCTTAATCATGGAACCACATCCCAGCCCTCTTTTATATTTTTATTTTGAGACAGGGTATCAATGAGTTGCTTAGGGTCTTGCTAAATTGCTGAGGTTAACTTTGAACTTATAATCCTTTCCCAGCCTCCCCAGCCACTAGGATTAAAAGCATGTGCCACCACACCTGGCTCAGACCTTTTTGTATTTTATTTAGAGACAGGGTCTTGCTGAGATGCTTTAGGACTAAGTTGCTGAGGCTGGCTCTGAACTTGAGATCCTCCTGCCTCAACCTCCTGAGCCACTGGGATTTCAGGTGTGTGCCTCCGCACCTGGCTGCTGTAATTTCTTTCAGTATAATACATGCATTATTTAAATATAATTTTCACTTTTTTTTTCAATTTGCGATGTTATTATGGTACAAATTAATTTCCTTTATAATATTTGTCTTTTTGTCTAAAATCATTGTGTCCAAGTAGTATAGAGTAAATTAGCACACCTGCTGAATTCTCAGAGGATTCTGTAGAATTTGAATCAGTGCCAGTTTTGTCTTTCAAGGCTGGTTTAGGAAGAGTCTCGTCTCTATTTTCTTGTGCTTGGCTTTCTTCCTCCTCCTCCTCACCATCTGGGAACTCCCACTGAGACTCGCCCGACTGTTCGTTTACATAGAAATATCGTCTATGATCCCTAAATCACAAGAAAGAAAACACATGTTTTAAAATCCATTCTCCTACAAAGACACATTCATTTGGTCCTGTCCCAGGACAGCAGTCTGCTCTCACCGGGACGAACCTCTTCTTATGGACTGCTATTCACAAAGGCAACAAAGAGCTTTGACAACTGAGGATGGAGAACCAAGGATAATTCAAAGCTTTTTGCACTGCCAGCAGCTCTGTGAATACAGCCCTGAGCCCTCTCACTCCAACAGATGACTTAGAAAACATCTTTTTTTGTTTTTTTGCCAATACATAACAGGGTTCCAAGTTTCATTAATGAAGGGACTCAATCGCCTAGAACACTAATTTCCCTTCCAAAGAAGAGAACAACGAAGTTTGTGAAAGGTGACTCTTCCCCTCTTGGACCGTGGAATTCACATTTCATATTCTTGATATCAAACACAGTGAAAGCTAAAGAGAGGGAGAGGATCTGGGAGCTGAAAAATAAAAGAGCAAAGATTTCAAATAATGAAAAAAAAAAAAATCAAGAAAAGCCAAATATAAAAAGAAATGTTTTCATCTGACCTGCTGGCAGAGGATAGTAATCTTGTTCTTCATTCACATCTTCAGCCACGAAGTTTTCCTTAACTTCACCGAGGTTAATCAGGAGTAGTTGATTCCAGAGGTCCTGTAAAGCGCACAGAGCTCTCGCATGCGCTTAACCCCCAAGCCCGCCCTACTCCGTGCAACACTCTGGAGTAAAAACCGGCTTTGTCCAATCTTGGGAAAAAATCCGTTACATGGAACACTTTAAACATTGCTTTTTGTTTCTCCAATGTGTGGCTGGCCCAGACTCTGCTTGCGATGCTTTGCCTGCCCAGCATCGCTAACTGCAGCTGCTTTCAGTCTCCAAACAGGCTGTCATTGTCGTCAGGTGGTGGTGATCACAAATCATGTCTGAGATGTCAAAGGTGAAAGGTGAAAAGGGGAGAAGAGTGCGTACCTGTCCCAGTGGCAGGACCAGCCTTTAGGAGTGGCGTTTATTTCATACTGTTTTAGTTGTTCTGCTGCATCCTGAAGTTTTCGTTTAAGGTAGTTTCCATTAAGAGCCCCTTCCCGCCAGTCTGCAATTCGAGTCTAGAATCAATGGAGAAAAAAGAAAACATTTATTATGATGTCAGGAGACAGAGGTAAAAGAAACATAAATATTCTACTCTGAGACAGTATTGCTACACTCCAGACCAAAGAAAATAAGAAATCCCATCTTTTGTTGTTGTTGTCATACTAAAGATCAAACATAGGAGAACTTTATCACTGAGCTACATCCTTAAGACACCCCCCACCCCCCTTTTGAGACAAGGTCTAAGTTGTCCGATTTGGTATCAAACTTGTGATCCTCTTATTTGCACTGTAGTGTTCTGAAAAAAAAAAAAGGGACCTGATTCTATTTTTTAAAAATATTTTTTAGTTGTAGTTGAGAATAATACATTTTATTCATTTATTTATTCACTCATTTATCCATTCATTTATTTTTATGTGGTGCAGAGAATCGAACCCAGGGCCTCACAAGTTCTAGGTGAGCACTCTACTGCTGCGTCACAACCCCAGCCCTTCTAAATTTTTTTTTAAGTTCATTTTTTTCCCTTTTCTATTTTTGTGGTGCTGGGAATTGAACCCAGGGGCTTGTGCATGTGAAGCAAGCACTCTACCAACAGAACTATATCCCCGGCCCCATTTGTTTTTTAAAACCTTTATTTTATTTGCTTATTTTTATGTGGTGCTGGGGATCGAACCCAGTGCCTCATACATGCCAGGCGCTCTACCACTGAGTCACAACCCCGACCCCTCTAGTTTATTTTTTATTTATTTATTAAGAATTTTTTAATTGATTTTTTAGGTGTAGATGGACACGACACAATGCTTTTATTTTTATGTGGTGCTGAGGATCGAACCCGGGTCCTGCCCGTGCTAGGCGAGCGCTCTACCGCTGAGCCATAATCCCAGCCCCCTCTAGTTTATTTTTATACTGCCAACTTTTTATTATCTTTGAAAACGTGTAGTTCTGTCATCCTCTCTGGATTTTATTAAGATTGATTACTCCAATGATTTGAATTTTTATTTTATTTTTGTGATTTGGGGATGAACCCAGGGACACTGTACATCTCAGTTAAATCCCCATCCCATTTTATTTTGAGACAGAAACTCACTAAATTGCCCAGGGTACTCTGGAACTTACAATCCTCCTGCCTCATCTGCTCAAGCACCACCATGCCCAGCACATTAACTTTTATTTTTAAAAATTGTTTTAACTTTATTTTATTTGTTTTATTGGGTTATTTTCTTTATATGATGCTAAGAATCAAACCCAGTGCCTCACATGTGCTAAGCAAGTGCTCTACTGAGCCACAACCCCAGCCCCAGCATGTTAACTCCCACCCACCTTAATAGATGATTCTTTCAATTTGATGTAACTTAGTAATCAAAATTAAAGGTTCAGTTATTGGCTGGGGGAGACCAGAGACAGAGAGAAGTCAGGGAAGGAAAGGGAAGAGAAGAAGAGAGAAGATACGTGAGGAGACAGGAAAGGAAAGAGCAGAGCGGAGCAGAACAGATTTAGGCTTAAGAAAAATCAGTCAGTTTCCTTAGGAATTCCTTCCCTATCTTACCCTACCATCATGAAAAGTATGCAGGTAACAAATATGACTCAATTTTTATTTTGAAAGATTTACATGCTTTAATGATTATGAAGTACTTTTTTTCTGCAGTACTGGGAATTGAACCCAGGACCTCAACATGCCAGGCAAGCACTCTACTACTGAGTCACATTCCCAGTTTTTTATAAAGTACTTTTAATATGGACTTAGAGCTGGGGCTACAGCTCAGTGGCAGAGTGCTTCTCTAGGACATGTGAGGCACTGGGTTGGATTCTTAGCATCACATAAAAAAATTAACTACACACACACACACACAAAAAAAAAAACTTTTAAAAAATTACAAGGCCCCATCTAACCATTATAAATATAATTTTTACTTGCTGGAAAAATCTTATTAGTGAGATTTAGTGAGAGCTGGGGAACAACCTTAGCGCACTTGCCTGGCACGTGTAAGGCACTGGGTTCGATTTTAAGTACCGCATATAAATAAAAAAAGGTCTATCTACAACTAAAAAAAATGTTTTAAAAAAAGTGGGGAGCTGGGGATGTGGCTCAGTGGTGAAGATGCCCCTAGGTTCACACTCCTTAGTACCAACCAAAAAGCATATGCCCACTGATGGTGCTCCAAGTATCATAATTATGAACAAACTCTTAGTATTCACATTCTAATTACATTTTTTTTTAAAATTTTTTTTAATATTTATTTTTTAGCTCTCGGCGGACACAACATCTTTGTTGGTATGTGGTGCTGAGGATCGAACCCGGGCCGCACGCATGCCAGGCGAGCACACTACCGCTTGAGCCACATCCCCTGGACTCAGTATCTTTATTTTACATTTATGTGGTTCTGAGGATTGAACTCAGTGCCTCAAGCATGCTAGGCGAGTGCTCTACCACTGAGCCACATCCCCAACCCCTAATTACATTTTTTTAACATTTTTAAAAAAATGTTTATTTTTCAGTTGTAGGTGGACACAATATTTATTTCATTTTTATATGGTGCTGAGGATCCAACCCAGTGCTTCATGTGTGCTAGGTGAATGCTCTACCACTGAGCCACAACCCTAGACCCTCTAATTACATTTTTGCCTAGGAATAGTTTATTTTCTGGGTTGATGAATACAAATCAAGGTTAAACTGTAAATTTAAGGTTTGGGAAGTAGCTCAATGGTACAGCATGCACAGGCCCTGAGTTTACTCCCTACCACCACAGGAAAAAAAGCAATAATAACAACAACAACAACAACAAGACACTAAAATTTAGGAATTACACAGGATTACAGTGAATTCTTGGTTATCAAAAAACTCATGTAGCTTTGGGATTTTCAACTGGTTAATATTTATGATGTGTGGAAAAGCACAAAACACACTACAATCTCAAATCACACCAAATGGAATGCTGTATAAGCAGGATCTTATACTACATGATCAACTAAGCTCCTTGTGATTGGATGACTTTGTTCTTTGCTTTTGATTTTGTTTCCTATAGTGCACATATTAACTTTTAAAAAGCAGAAGCTGTTTTTTGTTTTTGTTGTTTTGTTTTTTTCTTTGGTACTGAGGACAGAACTAAGGGGTACTCGACCAGTGAGCCATATCACCAGCCCTATTTTGTATTTTATTTAGAGATAGGGTCTCACTGAGTTGCTTAGTGCCTTGTGGTTGCTAAGGCTAGCTTTGACTTTGAATTCTCCTCTCTCAGCCTCCTAAGCCACATGTGCCACCATTCCTGGCCAGAAGCCATTTTAAAAAAAAAAAAATCAACAAAATCCCTTTAGGGGCTGGGGAATGTGGCTCAAGTGGTAGAGTGCTCACCTGGCATGCGTGAGGCACTGGGTTTGATCCTCAGCACTACATAAAAATAAAATAAAGATATTGTGTCCACCTTCAACTAAAAAATAAATATTAAAAAAAAAGCCCTTTAGGATTTAAAAGAAAACTAGAGAGATTCCTAATACAGAATTATCATTCAAACACTGTTGAAACCAAAAACATTGAAATTACCTCAGTCTGTAAGAGCAGCACGTGAAAGTTGGAGATGGACTGTCTATTAATGCCTAGGAATTCAAATTTACTTGTCAGGGTATTTGCCAGTTCTCCAATTTGAAACTGCAATGCAGGAAGGAAAGGGGAAAAAAAAAAGGAAAAAAAATAGAATCAGCATTATTTCTTTTATCATGTGAAATCTTATTTCCTTACTTGTTAAAGAAATTCCAATAATTTGTACTACTAAGCTACATCCCTAATCTTTGAACAGCAGCTTCTAGTTGTGCAGAAGATAAAATTCTAATTTATAGTAAAAAAAAAAAAATCATATTAAGTTATATTATAACGACAGGTCTATAGAAATCAAATACTAATCTACTCACACTTCATAATACATACTAATACAACAAGAAATTCAATAGTTGAAAATAGATCCTAATCTTAATAACAGATGAAATCATAGAAAGAATTAGAATTGTGGTTATCAGAGGCTGAAGCAACAGGGAAATGGAGATATTGGTCAAATAATATAAACTTTTAGGCATAAATCAGTTCTGGGAATCTAATAATATAGCATGGTGAGTACAGTTAATACTGTATTATTAGGCAGGTGCAGTGGTGCATAACCATAATCCCAGTGCCTCAGGAGGCTATGGTAGGAAGATCACAAGTTTGAGGCCTAAGCAACTCAAAAGATAAAACAAAAACAACAGAAACCTGTATTATTTAATTGAAATTTGTTGAGAGAATCTAAAATGTTCTTATCACTCAACCCTCAAAAATAAAGAAACCTCGGGGCTGGGGTTGTGGCTTAGTGGTAGAGCACTTGCCCAGCATGTGTGAGGCACTGAGTTCAATCCTCAGCACCACATAAAAATAAATAAATAAAGGTATGCGTTAATCTACAACAACAACAACATAAATTGTTTTAAATAAAATAAAATAAAGAAAGAAACCTATGCTGGGGTTATGGCTCAGTGGTAGAGTCCTTGCCTAAGATGAGTGAGGCCCTGGGTTTGATCCTCATCACCACATTAAAAACTATTTAAATAAATGGTAAGTTCTTTAATACATATAAATATGTAATAGATGTAAATACATAATTTTTGTTATTTATATCAAGAAATCTAAGAAAAACATACCGAATGATATAATTCTATTATTCAAATTTTTATTTATTCATTACTAACTGCTTATTCTAGCCACAGGATAAAACCTTAAATAGAGGCTGAGGCAGGAGGATTGCGAGTGCAAAGCTGGTCTCAGTAATGACAAGACACTAAGCAACTCTGTGAGACACTGTCTCTAAATAAAATATTAAAAAATGGGGCTGCTGAGTGCCCGAGTTCAACCCCCAGAACTCCCCCAAAATTTATTAGTTGTTCATTCATTCATTCATTTATTTATGTGTGGTGCTGAGAATTGAACCCATGGCCTCACACATGCTAGGCAAGTGATCTACCACCGAGCTGCAACCTTAACCTCTCAAATAAATTCTTATACATCTTCTACATGGTTGAACACTAACTGGTGATTAAACTCTTTATAAAAAGACAAAAAAATACACTAAATGGTTTTTCCAACACACTACACTTAAAGCACCAATATAGTGGGCCCTCCATATCTATATTCAACCAATAATAGATTGACTATGTGAAAAATAATTTGCTCCGTATACCACACAAACTTCCTTTTCTTGTCATTCCCTAAATAATACAGTCCAACTAACTGCATAGCATTTACCAATTCCCCATTAATACTGAGGGATGACAATACTTACCTGATTCAATTGTCCTCAAGAAATTATGTTAGAAATGCAATTAGAAGCAAATGTGCCTTTGTTTAAAGACAAGTCTTTCGTGCATAAATTAAATTTGACACTTAGTCTTTTAAGAACTTCCAAAGAAGGGCTGGGGTTGTGGCTCGGTGGTAAGGTGCTCGCCTAGCATACATGAGGCACTGGGTTCGATCCTCAGCACCACATAAATATAAGATATTGTTTCTACCCAAAGCTTAAAAAAAAAAAAAAAAAAAAAAAAAAAGAACTTCCAAAGACACACATATACACATATATACATTTTTTTTTTTCAGTATTGGGAGTGAAACTTAGCACCTTCAACATGCTAGGCAAGCACTGTACCACTAAGCTACATCCCTAATCCTGAGAACTACTGAGAACTGAGAAGCCAACACTGATAAGCTGCTACTTCTTTTATAGAAGGATTAGCTACAAACTAATTAAGCGCTTTGAATTTTCAGATAATTTCTCAGCACCACACCAATCCTGTAATTCCTTATAGCCTTATGACTTTTTAACCAAATAAAGTGAAAAATTTAGGTTTAGAGACAGTAAAGCTTTGTTACTTGATAATACAAAGTAGTTTAATCATTGACTTAAAAAAATTTGTTAAATTACATTAAGAAATATACCTACTTTCAAATCTTGTTCTTCTTCTACTTTAGGTGTAGTTTGTACTTTTATTTTCTCTGAAGATTCTTCCATTTCTATCTCTTTGTCTGAATTTTCATCTATTTTTTCTGAATTTTCAGCACCAACTGCTAAAAAAGCAAATATGAAAAATAACTCAAAGAATCGATTTTATGTTCTTTGCCCATTTTCCTCACTTGTTGAAATTCCGATAATTTGTCACTATCTTTATATAAACTACTACCTTTATGAAGCCAAAACTTTATCTTTTCTTAAAATGTGTCTATGAATAAAATGTGTTCTACCACATTAGCCTATAGTTTCTTCTTTTCCTTTCTCCTTACCTATCTTTTCTAATATTTTCTTTTTTTTTTTTAAAGAGAGAGTGAGAGAGAGAGGAGAGAGAATTTTTAATATTTATTTTTTAGTTCTCGGCAGACACAACATCTTTGTTGGTATGTGGTGCTGAGGATCGAACCCGGGCCGCACGCATGCCAGGCGAGCACGCTACCGCTTGAGCCACATCCCCAGCCCCTCTAATATTTTCTTTCAGTACTCTATTGCTTACAAAAGATGAATAACAAACCTGGGATACACAAGAATTCTTTACCAACTTGGGTAGGGCAGGGAGAAGCTTTCAAAATTAAAGCAGAAAAAAAATTTTATGTTTATTTTTTAGTTTTCGGGATACAATATCTCATTTTATTTATTTATTTATTTTTAATATTTACTTTTCAGTTTTCGGTGGACACAACATCTTTATTTTATTTTTATGTGGTGCTGAGAATTGAACCAGTGCCTCACACATGCAAGGCAAGTGCTCTACCACTGACCCACAACCCCAGCCCCCTAAAGCAAATTAATTGTCAACCACTCCTTTTCCTTCCTGAGCCACTTAAGACCTGTAGATAAATTAGTCAGGAGCAGGGGTATCCACCTAGTCCCACAGCTACTTGGGAGGCTAAGGCAGGAAAATCACTTGAGTTTGAGTTTCAGACAGTCTGGGCAATATAGTAAGATTATGTCAATGTAAGAACAAACAAAAACAAAACACACTGAAAAGCAAACCAACTCCTACAGAAGACCTATTGGACCCACCTATTCTGGTTGGTGTTGCTGTCTGTTGATAGCAGAAAATCTTCAAAACAGAACAGATTTACCACCAACTTAAATTAAAATTCTCTCTGTCTCCCCCTCTCAAAAAAAAAAAAAAAGAATAAAGCTAGGCATAAAGCTACTCAGGGGACCGAGGGAGGAGAATCACCAGTTCAAGTGTAGCCCGGGGAACTTATGAGACCCTGTCTCAAAATGAAAATAAATGTACTACCAAAAAAGAAAACAGCTTTAAAACTTAACATTTGGCTCCTCTTGGGTATTTTTCTTTTTAACTAAGCTTTGTAATTTTAAAAAATATTTAACACAGGGAAGATCTGTGGATATGTGTGTCTGTAATCCCAGCAAATCCAAAGCCTGAGACAGGAAGATGGCAAATTCAAACCCAGCCTCAGCAACTTATGAAGACCTTGCTTCAAAACACAAAATTTCAAAAAAGGCTGGGAATGTAGCTCAGTTGTAAAGCACTGCAGGGTTCAATCAAACAAAAACAAAGACAAATAACAAAAAACTCATCATTTTAAATAGCTTTTAAGAGACTAAAACATGCCAAGTACAGTGAGTGGTACACCACTGTGCCCAGTTACATTTTCAAATGAAAACAAAACCTTTCTACTAGTCCCACTTATTAACTTATAATACAATCACATTTTAGAAATCTTACATCTAGTGGCAGATACAAGAATCGAACAATTCTAGACACCACTATAATACTGGAATATTTCTGAGGGCAGTTAGGCAGGATCTATTGCATTAAATTGACACATGCCTTGACCTAGCAATACACAACTAGTTATCTACGTTGTAGTTGCAATAAAATATACTAGAATGCTTACTGTGAAAGCCCTTAGTAAATGTGTATAATACATACAATTTAAAGAACAAGGGCCTGGGGTTGTGGCTCAGCAGTAGAGTGCTCACGTAGCATACGAGTGAGGTGCTGGGTTCGATCCTCAGTACCACATAAAAAATAACAAATAAAATAAAAGTATTGTGCCCAACTATAACTAATAAATAAATAAATAAATAAACAAATAAAATAAATAAAGTGGGCAAGGCCAGGCATAAAGCCACTCAGGAGACTAAAGCAGCCTGGGCAACTATCTGAGACCCTATCTCAAAAATAAATGATTTTAGGGCTGGGGATATAGCTCAATTGGTAGAGTACTTGCTTTGCATGCACAAGGCCCTGGGTTCAATAACTACCACCATAAAAAAAAAAAAAGGTTTTGCTGGGTGCGGTGGTACATGCCTGTAATCCCAGCAGCTGAGAAGGCGAAGATAGAAGGATCACTAGTTCAAAGCTAGCCTCAGCAAGAGCGAGGCATTAAGCAACTCAGTGAGACCCTGTTTCTAAACAAAATACAAAATAGGACTGGGAATGTGGCTCAGTGGTCGAGTGCCCCTGAGTTCAATGTCTGCCATGCAATCAGTCAATCAATGACTTTGATTCCCAGTACTACCGAACAACACTCAAGTAACTACAACCCAGCTTAATAGAATACTGCTAGCACTGCTGAAGCTCCCTATGTCCATCACCTCCATGAGCAACATAACCTCTACCCTGATGGTATCAGTTGTTACCTTCTTTAATTTCATCATAAACAAATATTTAAGAAAGACATTTTTTGCTTATTTTCTGACTTTATACACAAAATATCAACATTTGCATTATTCTGTGTTTTTTTTTTGGTTCAAATTATTTTTAAGTTGAATCAGTGTTGCTAAAAAGAATGAACTACATGGTTCATTTGTCATTGCTGTTTAGTATGCCACTCTAAAAATACAAAATTTCCCCTTCTACCTTTTTCTTGGGGGTACTAAGGATTGAACTCAGGGGCACTCCATTACTGAGCCACATCACCAGCCCTATTCTACATTTTATATATATTATATATATATATATATTATCATATTATATTTAGAGACATGATCTCACTGAGTTGCTTAGCTCATTGCTACTGCTAAGGCTAGCTTTGTACTTGATTCTCCTGTCTCAGCTCCCAGAGCCACATTATTACAGGTGTGCACAACACCTGGCTCATAATTTTACCTTTGATGGTTATTTGAATAGCCTATAGGCATTTTTGACAACACAAATATGCCATTATTCTTTAGCAGTGCTCGAGATCGCACAAAGCTTTGAATATGCTATGCACGGGCTCTGTCTCTGAGCTACAACCCTAGTCCTTTTTATTTTTTGGGGGTGTCAGGAATAACTCAGGGGCACTCAACCACTGAGCCACATCCCACAGCCCTATTTTGTATTTTATTTAGAGATAGGGTCTCAACCAGTGGCTTAGTGCCTCACTTTTGCTGAGGCTAGCTTTGAACTCACAATTCCCCTGCCACCACACCTGGCTTATTTTTTATTTTAAGATAGGATCTTGCAAAGTTGCCCAGCTTGGCTAGAACTTTCAATCCTCCTACTTTAGTCCCACCTCCCTGTATCTGGTATTACAGGTATGCACCACCACATTTGGCCCAGAATTATTTTTTTAAGAAAAAAATATGCGGGCTGGGGATGTGACTCAAGAGGTAGCATGCTCGCCTGGCATGCATGCGGCCCGGGTTCGATCCTCAGCACCACATACAAACAAAGACGTTGTGTCCGCCGAAAATTAAAAAATAAATATTAAAAATTCTCTCTCTCTTTAAGAAAAAAATACAGAGGCTGGGATTGTGGCTCAGTGGTATAGCACTGAGCTAAACTCAATGTGAGGCATTGGGTTTGACTCTCAGCACCACATAAAAATAAATAAATAAAATAAAAGTGTTGTGTCCATCTACTTCCCGCCAAAAAAAGGTAAAACATTGACACAAATACAGATAAAGGAAAATTTATGAACACAACTATAGCACTCGGTGGTTAAAAACAATGGTTTTTAAGACCTTAAGTGAAACAAGTATTGCCTAAAAATCTATATGACAGTCTCATATATGGTGAAATGTACATATGTAAACATGAACATACTCATACATACACAACTATGAATGTGTATATAAAGAAAGAGGAAAAGGTCTAAAAAGAAATATGTACATAAAATAAACTGTATCGCAGGATAGGGGATGAGAATAAAGGAAATTATTTTAGAATTTTACTTCATGTTCTCTTATACTGATGACTACAAAAAATAAAAAAGTCAAATAAGAATGTCCACATTTGTTATCACTGGTGATTAAACACTGAGCAATATCACCAGTTCTTTTATTTTTTAAGACAGGGTTTTGCTAAGTTCCTTAGGGCCTAAGTTGCTAATGCTGGCCTTGAACTTGTGATCCTCTTGCCTCAGCCTCCCAAGCCACTGGGATTACAGGAGTGTGCCACTGTGTTGGGCATCAGTGTTTTTATTTTTTTTAACCATGATCTATAAAAGTACTGAAAAAGTTTGGTGTTCAGATCATACCACTAAATTTGTACTGCAGAATTATGGGTCAAATGGACATTAAAACATTAACTTGTGCTAACTTCAGCTGCACATATACTAAAATTGGAACAATACAGAGAAGGTTAGCATGGCCCTTGTACAAGGATGACATGTAAATTGGTAAAGAGAAGAAAAAAAATAACTTTTTTTTTCCTAATATTTTATTTTTTAGTTATCAACGGACACAACATCTTTGTTTGTATGTGGTACTGAGGATCGAACCTGGGCCGCACGCATGCCAGGCGAGCATGCTACCGCTGAGCCACATCTCCAGCCCCTCCCCCAAAATTAACTTTATTCAAAGCTCTCTATCAGCATGGAAAAATGTAGTAGAACTTCTTGCATCCTACTTGGAATAAAGATAGCTTCCTAGTGACAGGATCACTAACTGCACACAGGCTGGGCAAGAGGTAGAAACCTATCTACCTTGCTTACCAACTAGAAAGAGTAAGCAAAGGAGAACCTAGGGCCTCCAATTTTTATGGCAATCAATAAAAAAAAAGGGGGGGGTCAGCCTTATTTTATGCTTTTGAGGGAGAGGTAACTCCCACTCAATGGATGATAGCCTCAGATTCTTAATGAGACATGGAAGGAGATTACTTCCCAGCACTTTCACTAAAGCATAAAAAATGCTATCTTGCGGGCTGGGGATATAGCTCAGTTAGTAGAGTGCTTGCCTTGCACACTTAAGGCCCTGGGTTCAATCCCTAGCACAACAACAACAACAACAAAAAATCTCCATTTTTTGGCTAAAGAGGAAGGGGGGAGATTAAAAAAGGGATTCCCCTCAAAACTGTTAAATTGTGAAGTTTAATGTGGGCGGGGCTATAGCTCAGTAATAGTGTCTTATGTGCACATGCCCTGGGTTTGATTCCCAACACCACAAAAACAATTAATAAAATAAATAAAGTTGAACATGAAGCATAAATTACCATTTTCTCCATTTTCTGGAGTCTCTCGTCCAGTTTTGCTAGAACTCCGGCTGGTAGATTCTGGACTGGTAGCGCGAACAAACATCTTCCATTTTCCTCTTTTAGACATAAGTCTACGCATTCCATCCTGAGATGCTGGCTGGCTGATATCAGAACGTGGACTAGACCCTGACACACTACCATCTCCTTCCTCCAAGGCTCGTAATTCTGCCTACAAAGTGTATGATGATAAAGTTAGCATCATTAATGCATTACCAACATTTAAGCATTTGTAAGTCGTGAGAGTGATAGCCTTGACTACATTCTTTTTTTTTTTTTTGCAGTTCTGAGGATTGAACCCAGGGGAGTTCTAACACTGAGCTACATTCCTAGTCCTTTTAAAATTTCATTTTGAGGGCTGGGATTGTGGCTCAGTGATA
Source organism: Ictidomys tridecemlineatus (assembly GCF_052094955.1). Classification (NCBI taxonomy): domain Eukaryota; kingdom Metazoa; phylum Chordata; class Mammalia; order Rodentia; family Sciuridae; genus Ictidomys; species Ictidomys tridecemlineatus. Next base: position 19,183,877 of record NC_135480.1, on the reverse strand, counting down.
GTGCTTGCCTAGCACATGTGAGGCCCTGGGTTCAATCCTCAGCACCACATAAAAATGAAGTAAAGATATTGTGTTCAGGGTGGGGGATATGGCTCAAGCGGTAGCGCGCTCGCCTGGCATGGGTGCAGCCCGGGTTCAATCCTCAGCACCACATACAAACAAAGATGCCGAAAACTAAAAAAAAAAAAAAAAAACATAAATATTAAAAAAATTCTCTCTCCTCTCTTAAAAAAAAAAAAGATATTGTGTTCACCTACAACTAAAAAAAATAAATATTAAAAAATAATGAAAAATAAAATAAAATTTCATTTTGGAAATGGTCTCACTAAGTTGCAAAGACTGGCCTTGAACTTATGATCTTCCTGCTTTAATCCTCCAGAGTCACTGGGATTACTGACATGTGCCACTTTACCTGGCTTTTCTTGGAACATTTTAAGAAGCGGAAGAATTTCTCAATACTGTTTTCTATCACAACTGAACATTATGTCCCATATCCTACTGCTAATTAGTAAATGCATGTTCACAATTATAGTAGCAAGCATTGATTGGGGGGACTGGCTTTAGAGAACCACAAATATATTAATTTTCACAAATGTATACCCCAAATAGAAAAAGCTTAACGTATTTTTATTATTATTTTGAAAAAGCTTAACTAGTTCTTTCCCATAAACTACTATATATCCTGCTAAGCTCTTGCTTCTCATTGGATCTCTTAAGGCAACAGGAGATGAAATTGTCCAAAAGACAAAGAATGCAGAAAAGAGGTAAAAATGAACATCTCAATGAAAAACGTTTCTGAGAAGCATCTTTAAAAAAAGAAAAGTACCATGGGACTAGGGTGGTGGCTCAGCAGTAGAGCACTTGCCTAGCAAATGCAAGGCCCTGGGTTCCATCCTCAGCACCACATAGAAATAAACAAAGAAAGAAAGAAAGAAAGAATTTTGTCCAACTACAACTAACAAAGATTAAAAAAAAAAAAAAGGTAAAGTACCAGAAATTAAAAAAATTTCTCTCAATTCTGCTATTTTACAAGGATCATATATTGTTTGTTAAAACTCAAGTTTTTACTGCAACAACTTAACCTAACATACTAGACACAGTGAGAAAAATAAACATACCAATCCACCCAGTAATGGCTATTGAGTATAATGATCCCCAAATCTGATATTAAGGGGAAAAATGTATTTTAAACCTTCAAATCTTACTTTCTTCCGTTCCAAAACGAGTTCCAACTCAAGGGTATCTTGTTCCTCCTCTTCTTCACTTTCTCCAGATTGAACAACACTACAAAGATCCTCCTGAGAAGGGTCTTCTATACTGTCCAACATAACTTCCTGTGGCTTTACCGTTGTCACCGCTTCTTCTACTGTTGCACTAGCTTCTTTCACCTCTGAAATTGGCTCAACTTCTTTACAAATTACTTTTCTTCTCCATCTTTCTTCTTCCTCTTTTATTCCCTCAGGCAATAAAGGAGCAAGCAGGGAGGCTGCCACCCCTTTCTTTTCCTCCTCACTATTTGAGAGAGCCTGGATTCCTTCATTTACTTCCTATGAAGAATAAAATCATTTAGTCTCAATTCTCAAGAAATCTCCCCAGGTATATAATCAACAGTTCACATTAATTTTATTTTTGTTCACTGGATACTCATAAAAAGCACTTATATCCAATAGATTAATGTACATAATGGAAACATTGTTACTTTAAAAGGCAATGGTTGAACTAGAAACCTATTCTAAGTGGGACTCAAATATATCCTACCCCTAATTCTCAGACAGTCAAAGGACAAATAAGAAGCACAGGCAGACTTAATAAGATCAGTATTTTGTTAGCTCAACACATAACTGAATAAATGTTCACCTTGCTCTTCTGTAAGATGAGAAAACCTCACAGGTATGCTGTGAAAGCCAATTTAGAAAAAAACATGAAATATTTCCCAAGTGAAATGAATAATTATGCTTAAAACTGTTGATTTCTGATCAGGAAAATACTTGTTCTATACCTCTGTCCTAGAGTTATAAAGATTAAAATACTATTATTTATTATCTTTAATTTCTTGCAGTGCTGAGGATGGAACCCAGGGTCTCATACATGAGGCAAGTGCTCTACTACTGAGCTATATCCCTACCCATTAAAGTATTTTTTTGTTGTTTTTGGGTTTTTTGGGTACTGGGGATGAACTCAGGGGCACTCAACCACTGAGCCACATTCCCAGTCTCTTGTATTTTGTTTAGAAATAGGGTCTCACTGAGTTGCTCAGTGCCTCACCATTGCTGAGGCTGGCTTTGAACTCGCAACCCTCCTGCCTAAGGCTCCGGAGCGGTTGGGATTACAGGCCTGCACCACCATGCCTAGCAAAAGTATTTTTTGAGCTGGGATTGGTGGTGCACACCTTGCCGAAGCATGAAGATCACAAATTTGATGCCAGCCTCAGCAACTCAGCAAGACCTTGCCTCAAAATAAAAAATAGAGCTCAGTGGTAAATACTCCCGGGTTCAATCTTCAATATCAAAAGATACTTTGTCATACAAAAAAAAAAAAAATCACCATTTTAAAATTTGGGCTTAGTTGTAACTGAACACACTTTCACTCTAAAAAATACAACTCCCTTTTCTTTCTGATGGTGATTTAAAATACTTAGGTTTCACTAGTACAGGCTGGGCATCCCTAGCTTCTGCTCCCAAATCTGAAAATTTGAGCGCTATGATGCCACAAACAGAAACTCCACACCTGACTTCAAGTGGTGTTAGTCAAAACACAGGCAAATAAATATTGTGTAAAATTACTTTTAAGGCTATCACAAAAGGTATATATGAAACATAAATGAACTGAGTTTAGACGTGGGTTCAATAACCAAGATATCTCCTTATTAATATGTGAAAACCGAAAAATCAAAAAATACTCTTAAATCTGTTATGCTTCTAGTTCAACCATTTTGGATAAGAAATATTCAATCTGTAGTAGTTTTTAATTTGTAAAACAATTGATCTTTCCATTAAAAATGGAATCCTAAATTAATAGAACAATTCTATCTGAAGTGGGGATGGAGACTGCAGCCCTGCCTCCCTGGCTGGTCCTGAATTCTTCTTAAAGACCCAAGGAACTTCAATGGCACACTAACACCCTAAAAGAAGCACTGAACTGAATAACTGCTGTAAATGCTAAATAATAAACAGAAAGAGATTCAAGTAAAACTAAAACAACATATTTGTTTTGTAAATATAATCCACATCAAGTTTATTAGACTAGAAGAAAAGGAAACAGGCTAAGTTACAACACTGACCTTTTTAACTTCTCGTTTAGCTATGCCTGGTCCACTTTTACTACTGGGAACAGGAATTGTTTTCTCCTTTGTATACGTGTCTGTATTTACCACAAAACTACCTTCAACACCTGTTACAGAACTGTAAAAATAAAATAAAAAAAAAATTTAGCAAGAGAAAGAGAAGGCAAAAACAATAAGACTAATTTCCTTCAAGGTAATTTAAGTTTCCTCTTACCTGGGCTGGTAATGTTGTAATCCCTGAACCTGGGTGGCAAGATATTGGGGTAACTCCCAAGTTACTTCATTTGTTTGTGTGTTCCAATAATAATAGCATCCTGTGTTCTCATCCCAAACTTCTTGCCAGTCTCCCATCTCAATTCCCACTAAAAGAAAATAAAACAAATTTTAAGAAATACAACCCCTCGACAGATCTGACTTACATCAAGTTAGTTCTAAAGCCATAACAATCTAACAATTTAAGTTTTCTTTTTTTTTTTTTTAGAGAATTTTTAATTTTTTTATTTCTTAGTTCTCGGCGGACACAACATCTTTGTTGGTATGTAGTGCTGAGGATCGAACCCGGGCCGCACGCATGCCAGGCAAGCGTGCTACCGCTCGAGCCACATCCCCAGCCCCACAATTTAAGTTTTCAAACTTGGTACTATTAGGGGCTGGGGTGGTGACTCAGTGGTAGAATGCTCGCCTAGCATGCATGAGGCACTGGGTTTGATCCTCAGCACCACATAAAACTAAAAAATAAAGATATCATGACCATCTAAAACTGAAAAAATAAATTAAAAAAAAAAAAATTGGTATTTTCAGTTGCTAGGTCTTTGTTGTATGGGCAGTCCTAGGTAGATGATTTAGCAGCATCCTGGGCTCTGATAACCAAAGCTATTTCTAGGCACTGTCAATTGTCCCTTGGGTGCAATATCACACACACATAACTGAGAACCACTGGTCTAACATCAAGTTATTATTTCCTCAGTAAGATGGAGGCAATGATGTACACCTGTAATCCCAGTGATTTGTGAGGCTGGGCAAGATAATCATTAAATTTGAGGCCATCCCAGGCAACTTTGTGAGACGCTATCACTGGGTATGTAGCTCAGTGACACAGTGCTCTTGGGTTTAATCCCTAGTGGTGATGGGGACTGAACCAAAGAGCACTTACCACTGAGCTACGTCCCCAGCTCCCTTTTCTTTTCTTCTTTACTAAATCACTAAAGCCAACCTTGAACTTTCAATCCTCCTGCCTGAGCCTCCTGAGTAACTGGGATTACAGAAGTGTGCCACTGCATTCAGTCTTTAGAATTATTTTCTCAACATTTAGCTAGCTACCTTTGCATAAAAAAGTCAAAAAAAAAAAATCAATTTGCTACTTCAAAAATGTATTCTTTACCGGGCACGGTGGCACACACCTATAATCCTAGTTGCTCAAGAGGCTGAGACAGGAGGATTGCAAGTTCAAAGCCAGCAAAAGCAAGATGATAAAGCAACTCATTGAGACTCTGTCTCTAAATAAAATACAAAACAAGGCTAAGATGTGGCTCAGTGATCGAGGGCCCCCGGGTTCAATCCCCAGTGTCAAAACAAAACAAAAAATATATTCTGAGGTCTGGGGTTATAGCTCAGGGGTGGAATGCTTGCCTTGCCCCTATGAGACACTGGATTTGATCCTCAGTACCATATAAAAATAAATAAGGGAATTGTGTCCATCTACAACTTAAAAAAAAAGTACTCTGAACCCCCAAATATTCTAAAATGACTTATTATTCGCCTGGCACAATATGCTACTGGTTAAAAGGGCAAACAATTACTAAGTTAGAAATTAGATCTGGGGGCTGGGGATGTGGCTCAAGCAGTAGCGCGCTCGCCTGGGATGCGTGCGGCCCGGGTTCGATCCTCAGCACCACATACAAACAAAGATGTTGTGTCCGCCAAGAACTAAAATAAATAAATAAATATTAAAAAAAAAAAAGAAAAAGAAATTAGATCTGACAAGTTCTCAGAGATCACTATCCTCTATCTATTATTATCTTGCAAATACTGTATTTAAAAGGCCAGAATCCCACAATGTGGGCCTAAGGATCTGGGCATTCAGTCTTAGGAATGCTAATGTCTAGAATACTTTAAAGACTACACTTAAAGATTTCTGCAAACAAAGGGTTAGTCGCATTTACCTCCTGCTAGTGAACACTGGGTATCATATTGCCACCCTGGTGTTTGGGTTGAGTCCGTTCCATTTGATGTAGTAGAAGAAAGGGTAGATGTTGTTGCTTCCTTTGGCTCTGGTCGAGGTGGAGTTGGAGGTGGAGCAGAAGCTCCCACAGGAGCTGCAGGCTGAGGAGCTGTTATGGCATCAATCTCCTGCAGAATGAAAAGAGCAACAAATACATCAATGACATGGAAACCAGAAACTTAAAAAAATGGTGAACACTGGAAAAAAAAAATCCTACATGCACATTATCAGCTCAAAAGTGCTTCTAATTACTCAAGCTCCTCAAACCCTTACATTTTCCTTCCTTCCCATTCTACTGAAAGCTTCTTATTGAGAAAGATAGGGAGGGACAGAGCAAGACAGAGGTAAAGAAGGAGAAAGGAGAGGGAAACACCAAGACTGACAAGAATGCTGACCATACTTGGTCCCGGAATGCCTTTAATAACTAAAAAAAATCAAGCAAAAGCACCACTAACCGCTAAGAAATTGGCCAGTGTACTATCAATATCAGCTGACTGGTTTCCGTTTGCTTCTTTGGATTGTGCTGGTTTTTCAGAAACATCACTCTCATCATCATCACTGTCAGCATAAGCACCAAGTAAGCATAGACCACCTAAAAACAAAAAAGAAAATCTCAGTAACCAAAATGCCAATATGTACCTAGGAAGTATCTAAAAAAATACACTATACATCTTTAGCCAGAATTTAGGCCAGGGTATAGTAGCGTACTCCAGAGGCTGAGGCAGGAGGACCCCAGACTAAGAAACGCAGCAAGACCCTGTATCAAAATTTTAAAAATTAAAAAAAAGGGGAGGGGGGCTGGGGTTGTGGCTCAGTGGTAGAGTGCTTGCCTAGCATGTGTGAGGCATTGGATTCGATTCTCAGCACCACACATAAATAAATGAATAAAATAAAGATCCATCAACATCTAAAATTTTTTTTTTTTTTAATTTTTAAGGTGGCAGGCTAGGAATATATTGCTCAGCAGTAGAATACTTGACTATTATGCCTGAGGGCCTTGGGTTCAGTATCTAGTACTGTCTGCTCCCCAAAACATCCAAGTCATAAATGTATGTACATTCTAATTAAACCTTTGAAAATTAAGCACATGCACTGATAAGGAAGAGGCATGGACTTAAAATAACACCAGGGCTAGGGCTGTAGCTCAGTGGTAGAATGCCTGCCTTGCATGAGTGAGGCACTGGGTTTGATCCTCAGCACCACATAAAATGAATAAATAAAGATGTTGTATTCATCTACAACTAAATAAATATTTTTTAAAAATAAAATAAAACCAAAGATTCATGCTCACAATATTGCTGTGTAACATTGCTTCATCCTAGAAAAATAAAACTCTCATAAGAATAAGTGTTAAGACTGCTATTTAGATTTGGTGCTACTTAAAACCTTAGAAAGCAGGGCCATTATTCAGAATCACAGTGCTTAGCAGTTTTTTCCTGAGAAGACTGCTGACTCCTCAAACCTCAACCTGCTTACCTTTTAATAAACAGAGGCTGAGCAATACTCAGGAGGGAGTATAGGAATAAACACTCGGTTTCTCCCATTACACTCTCAAATCATGCTTTTGACATCAGATGTATTATGTTTCCCCATACATCAAGCAAGCAATCAATTCTGTAGCAAGTGTCCTCGAATTAATTCAATTAAACTCAAGACACTGTACCTGTAAGTAATAATATGAGACTCCCTAGGTTCAGAGTTCCATCCCAAAAGTGACCCTCATATTTTCAATGCCAACCACAAGCCCCAGATGGTTTTACCTAAAACTTAGGTTCAACTTTTGTGCAGGAACAGCTCCCAGAACTGGTTTATCACACAAAATATGCTTATTACAAAGCATAATGGACACAAATGAAGAGCTACACAGAGTGATGTAGGGGAAGAGGGGCCCAGGGTTTCCACTCTCCAGAAACCTCCACAGGTTCGACTATCTGGAAACTCTCTTTACCTTTTCTCTAGCGCCACCCCACTTCCCCATTGAACCTAGTACTTATGCCTGTTAGATAAGTGCTCTACCATGGGAGTACACCCCCAGCTCTTCCTTATTTTTTCGGACAGGTTCTCCCTAAATTGCATAGGCTAGCCTCAAGTTTGCAATCCTCCTGCTTCAGCCTTCTGAAACTTCTAGACTTGCTCTAATTCTTCTGGGCTTTTATGGAGGCTTCTTCACATAGGTATGATTAAATCATACCACTGGTGATCAACTTAGCCTTCAGACCATATCCCTTCTCTATAAGTTGGTGATTGGCCCCACTTATCCTGAAGCTATCTAGGGCCTGTCACCTCCATTAATAAACTTGTTAGCATATTGAAACACTTTATAGGGGCTAGGGACATAGCTCAGTTGGTAGAGTGCTTGCCTTGCATGCATAGGCCCTGGGTTCAATCCCCAGCACAGCAAAAAAAAACCACTTTATCACTTTGAAGATTCAAAGAATTTTAAAAGTTTTATGCCAGCAAAGGGAAACAAAGACAAAATACATAGGCCTAGAGATGTAGCTCAGTGGCAGTCCATTTGCCTCCCAGGTAGAGCCCCTAGGTTCAATCCCCAAACAAAACAAAAATCAAAATAAGCTAGGGGCACCTGAAAGCCTATAATCCCAGGCATGTGAGAAGCTGAGGCAAAAGAAATGGCAAGTTTGAGACCAGCCTCAGCAATTTAGGGACACTTGGTTTTAAAATAAAAAGGGCTGTAGATTGGTATAAAACAAAAGCTGTGCGAGACCCTGGGTTCAATCCTCAATACCAAGAAAAACAAAAGAAAATAAACAAAAACCCAAATGTATATTCACGAAATCACAGTGCCACCCAATTTGCAAATCCAATAACTATAGCAGATAGTAAATTACTTCTCAGGTACATACCCTTCCTTCTAGATAGGCTTCAAATACTATGCCTTATATTTTCATAATTACCATTTCTTTGCTTTCTCAGTGCTTTGTAACTCCTGAGTCATAGAAACTTAACAGCAACTACCGTTATAAAACCTCTCTTAAAAAACATACTTGGTAGGGTGGGGTTGTGGCTCAGTGGTAGAGCACTTGCCCAGCTTGTCCAAGACACTGGGTTTGAGAATCAACATCACATTAAAAAATAATAACAACAAGTAAATAAGTAAAGGTATTATGTCCAACTTTAAATTAAAAAATTAAAAAAAAAAAAAAGGAAGGAGGACCACAAGTTCAAAGCCAGCATCAGCATTTTAGCAAGACCCTATCTCAAAATAAAAAATAAAAAAGGTTCAGGATGTAGCTCAGTGGTTAGGTGCCTCTGGATTCAATCCCTGGTACCAAAAACCAAAACAAAAAACGAAAAAACCAACAACAATCCCCCCCCCACACACTCTTGAGTATGCAATTTCGGAGAATTCATGGACCCCTGCAGATCTTCTGTAGAACCACGTTAAATACCCCTTTCTCAAAGATGCTTAATACTATTGACTACCATAGTGGTCTATTGACCTAATTTAATAGAGATCATTCCAAATTTTTTCCTGGGTAATTTCCCATGCATACACTGTAGTTTTCAGTGTGAAAGTACCAGACTCCCTCCCCAAATATAAATATATATAAAATATACAAATATATATGTAATGGGACTGGAGATGTAGCTCTGTGGTAGAGCACCTCTAGGTTTAATTCCCAGTACCACACACACACACACAAAAAAAATAATAATAATAAAATTTAACCAAAATCATCTTGGGTGAAAAAAAAAATAGGGCACACGCCTGTAATCCCAGCAGCTCAGGAGACAGGAAGATCGAAAGTTCAAAGCCAGCCTCAGCAACGGGTTAGGTGTTAAGCAACTCAGTGAGACCATCTCTAAATAAAATACAAAATAGGGCTGGGGATGCAGCTCAGTGGTTAAGTGCCCCTGAGTTTAGTCTCCGGTAGCTCCCAACACACACACACCAAAAAAAAAGTAAGCTTGGTGCCTAGATGGCTCCTAGGGAAAAAATTAAATTCTATACATCTTCACAATTCTTAGAAGCCTTGAATGACTGTGACAAAAAGGTAATTTTTCACATGAAACATTCAGTGGATGAAACAACCAGACTATACAATGGCAAGAAAGTCTGGTGGTTTGAGAATAAGATGGAAAAGGAAGCCCAGAGACACAAACTTTGCAATTTCACAACTGTTCAGGACAAGTCCTGTCCTTTAGAAAAATTCTTGTTTGCCTGGCCTGGTGGCCACACCTATAATTAATAAGGAGATGGTATGGCAGAAGGATCCTAAGTTCAAGGCAAGCCTCAGCAAATTAGTGAAAACCTGTGTCAAAATAAAAAGGGGGTTAGGGAGAATGGTATTACACGGCTCTGAAATTTCATAACCAAGTTTTAGTTTTTCCAACCCACAATGTTGTTCTCTTTCAATTTTTTTTTTTTTTTTTTTTTTTAGTTTTAGATGGACACAATATCTTTTATTTATTTGTTTGTTCGTTTGTATGTGGTACTGAGGATCAAAGCCAGTGCCTCACAGGTGTAAGGTAAGTGCCCCACCACTGAACTATAACCCCAACCCCCACACTGTTTTCTTAAGTGACAGATGGTATGAGGGAGGCATAAATATCTATTATTTTAGGTGTCAAATAGTACAAGACATATTCCAAACTAAAAAATATAATTACTACCAATTATAGATTTTTTTTTTTGAGATAATGAATATTTACCCCAGGGTTGTCACACATGGTAGGCAAGTGCTCTACACACATGCCACATCCCCAGCCCTTTTTAATTTTGATAGGGTCTTGCTAAGTTGCCTAAGCTTGCCTCCAGTCTGTGATGATACTACTTCAGCCTTCCAGAGGGATTACAGGTGTGTGCTGCCATGCATGGCTCTAAAGAATATTTGAGAGTAAACATGTTTTAATCTCTCAAACTATATAAGGTAGAAAAAACTAACATCTTTGCACTTATAGGGGACCAATTTTATATACATTATTCAGTTTGATACTCAAAATAACTCATGATTATAAGATCCATTTATACATGTTGGGCCCAATTAATTGTCTCAAAAGTCTTAACAATGAATGCTACCATGAAAGTTTGTTTATGAAACCACTGCAGCAAATATTCCTTGTGCTTAAAAAATATTTAATGCAAACCATTTTCAGATCCACAGAGTAGATGCTAGAATACCAATCAAGGCAGTGTTAGGAAAGGAACAATATGAAAATATGTTTGGTGTCTAAATGTCCCTAAAGAACACCAAGTTAATAGAAGGGCTAGAAAACTAACTACAAAAAAACATTCGAAGAAAAAGTAGTACAAATTATCTGGGTACAGAGATAAAACATAAATTTTGCATTGCTTAAGATATATTTACCAGATTGGGGATGTGACTTAGTGGTAGAGTGCTTGCCTAGCATGCACTAAGCCCTGGGATAGAGGCCCAACACAGCAAAAGAAAAAGAGTAGTTGCCAACAAGCCCTCACAAACAGAAAGGGTTTGTTTGTGACACTGAGGATTAAACCCAGGGCCTTGCAAATGTTAGGCAAGCCCTCGACTACTAAGCTACAATCCCAGACCCAGAAAGATTTTAAATTACACTTTAAGGGGGAAATAGAAATTAGCAACAAAGAATACAGTAAAGCATTCTAACTTAAGATATTCTACAGATGCAAAACAAAACAAAACAATTTATACCTGTTGCTTTAACAGCTGTGGGTCTGGTAGTCATGACTGGTTTTGGAGGGTTCTGAGCAACTCTGGGAACCTCCACCACCACTTCCTGTTCATCTGTATTTTAAAAAGGAACAAAAGGAAAACAACTGCAGTTAGCCTGTGGAACAGAAAAACACCAGAGATGAAAAATCAATCATAGGTCTGCCGTTTCTGGTCTAGATTCCATCAACTTAAAAACAGGGCGCATCAATGACCCAAATAAGTGGCAGATGAAAAACAGCCATTACTAGAACCTTCCATATGCCTAGTAACTTCAACTTTAAGAATGTGAATGCGGGATATAAAAATTACATCTGTAATACTTCAAAATTCAGACACAAAGACAATAAATAAATCTCCAGCCTTTCATGAGGTTTTTGCAACATACATCGCTACTCAATGTCCTGCACGAGTTTTTTTAACGTGATTTATCAATACCTGAATGGTCGGCTTCTTCGGCGCCTTCCTGTGTGCCGACGTCATACAGTTACTCTTAATCTAAGTACTATTTCAGGGAGAACCACACAAGTACTTGGGAACCCACTTCTCCAGGAATTTTTTGGATACCTGTTAGTTCGGGGATACTAACGCTTTGTTTGGCATAATAAAAAGGGTGTATTCATTTCTAAAGAGTCTCTATCCCAATTAAAAAAAAAAAACCAAAGGACGCAGGTGACGTGTAGAAAAGGCCAGGTTCCACCGTCACTAGCCTAGACGCCGAAACTCCCATCTACCCTTTTACGTAATCAAAACCCACCCCGGGACGTCTGGGAGCCCAGGGTGCCTAGGCCTCAGTCGGATTTCAAACGTTCCCGGGGAAAGCCCTCTGCCAGCCACATGCAATGGCGCCTTGGGATGGGCCCGGGCTGATCACGCACAGCTCTGCCGGCCTCTTCCGCCGCCCTCCCCGCAGTCCCCGAACAGGAGGGCCTCGAGAGGGTGGACCCCGCCCGCCCGGGCTTCTCTCCCTTACGGGGTCCAGGAAGCGTCCCTAGAAGCCTAGGCCGCAAGCCCCGCGCTCGAGTTTCGGACGTCCCAAATAGGCTCACCCTTACCTTCTGAAGGCGAGTCGTCCGCGGCCGCGGAAGCAGTCACCGCGGGTGTCGTCGACGTCGTTGCCGCCGCCGGCGGGGCTGGCTGGTTAGAAGCCGCCGCCGTCGAATCCGGTTCGGTGTCAGGTTCCGGCTCCGGATCCCGGCCCGGCGTGCTGCTGCGGGGACCTGGCGGAGAGAGCTGCAGGATGGGCCTGCGGCCGGGTACCGCCCGGGACTTCTTCCCCATCGCGAGCCCGAGCGCGAGCTGCGAGCGTCGGCAGCCGAAAGGGGCGGGCGTTCGGCGCTGCGCTGCGTAATCAATATTCATGTACCGCGGCAACGCCTTCGGCCAGGATCCGCTTTTAACCGGCGGGGCGCGCGCCTGCGCAAGCGCCCTGGCCCCCCCCCCCCCCGTCGATCTTTTGGCTCCTCCTCCCCAGCGAATAGGACGGGCTTTACGCACGGAACGAGGCGATTGGCTGTTTTGATCCAGGTCAGAAACCGGTAGCCAATGGAAAAGGAAAAAGAGTGGGAGTCGAGCCAATAGTGCAGAAGGGCCTACATTTAGTGTGACTTCCCCACGGAGGTAGGGTTCTATCCTTACGCTTTTGCCGAGTCTTTTCTTCACCCTATTGTCCTCCATCTTGTGACTGTTCTCGGCTACCTGTTCTTTGTTTGTTGCTTTTTGGACTCGTTTCAAGTTTTCCTCTGGTTACTGTGGTAACCAGATATAGCAGTGAACATTAAATATGATAATGGGTCTCTTAGGTTTTTGCAAATTCTTAAGACCACAAAGATGGTGTCTTGAATTGTGTTGCTTCTCAGCTGGAAAGAACGACCTTGTCCTCCCTGGAAGCAAATCACCGAAACTGTTCAGATGGGTTGAAGGAGCCTTATCAGTCTGGTTCCACTAGTAACCTCTTCCTCTTAACTAATCTTACATTAATACTCCTCCCTTCCTTACCTCCAGATCCAGCCGCTTGGACCTCTTTGAAATACCCTCACAATATTGGGGCCATTGAGTTTTTTTTTTTCCCTTCCTCCCTCTCTAGGGATCAAACCCAGTGGTGCTCAACTCTACCACCACACTGCATCATTTGACCTGATCCAGCTTTAAGTTGCTTCCATCATACTCCCATATCCTTAATATATCTATTCCACACGTTTGTTTGTTTGTTTGTTTTTTAAGGTGAGGGCAGGGATGTCTTGCTAATTTTCTCAGGATGGTCTCAAACTTGTGATCTTCTGCCTTAGCCTTAGTTGCTTGGATTACAGACGTATGCGTTGAATCTTGTTTGCCTGCAAAAGTTGTTACCGCTGTTGACCCGTGACAAGTCCTTGCTTCCCCAGTGTTGAAGAATAACACCAAAGAAGCACGCCAAGGCAAGGTCAGAGTAGAAATTAGAAGTTTATTAAAGGACAGCAGAAAAGACTTCTCCCGGAGGAAGCAGGGGACCCAAGAGGTGGAATCCGTGGAAGTGCGGTTGTCTTCCCTTTTTATAGTTTTGGTGATGGAATGTAAGGGGGAAGGGTTGGGACACAGGTGGGCTAAAGAAGTAATCTGGGCAGGAAGGACTTCATTATCACTTCTTTGGGATGGGCTATCTCCAAATCTGTTGGGGGCTGTTTCCTGGGCTCCATTAACTTTTCTTTGGGGTGGACTTTGGCCTAGGGCCTTTCTGGGACTTCATTAATATTCCATGAGTTGTCTTGTGCTTCCATTTTAGATTTCACTCGATATGATATTAGACCCAATTTACCTAACTACACTGACTACCTAATTTTAAATCTGGCTTCATTCCTCCCTCTAATTTGGGGAACTCCTTACTGCTGTAAGGAAAGGGGGCGAAGATCCTTCTGGCTTCTTAAGGCTGAAAAGGGATGGTGTGGGGCAAGCAGTTTGGAGTCCCCCTTTAAAAATCGGGTCTATTGAGTGGTCCATGATAGAAGTCCGATTGAGAAGTAATAGGCTGGAAGGCCATTTGAGTGATGGATGGTCTATAAGAGAAACAAGAATTTATTAGTACTGGAACCAGATTGATGCAGCAATAAATGCCACAGCACAGGAACATGCCAATGAGTATGATGACAAAGACAAAGACTAATAATGTTTTCCACCAGGAAGTACCAGAGAACCAGGAGCTAAGATATTGTTTCCATGACAAAGTTGCTGAGGACATGCTTCTATCTGAGCATGTAAATCTTTAAGGATATTTGTCACATTGCCAGAATTGTCAGGGATATAAACACAACATTTAACTTTTAGGGTTACAGTTGTCCTTCCCTTTAAGATACAGTTTAATAATTTAATGTCATCTGATCTTGCAAAATCCTTTTACTAGTATGACCTCTGTGTCTAATAGAGAAATCTTTAATTCTGTTACTTAGGGCTGGATAACCATACTAGTAAACACTAAGCCTACCTGTGTAGGTTAGAAATAGCTGTAGGCTTCAAACTAAAAACTACTCTGGCAGTTCTTTTTGATAGTTATCAGGCATTCCTGTCTGAGAATCTGTTTTTCAGCCTCCAGTTTACTTATTCTTTTTTTTTTTTTTTTTTTTTTTTTTTAATAAATTTTTTTTTTTTTTTTTTAAAGAGAGAGTGAGAGACAGAGGGGGACAGAGAGAGAGAGAGAGAGAATTTTTTTAACATTTATTTAGTTTTTCTTAGTTCTTGGTGAACACAACATCTTTGTTGGTATGTGGTGCTGCTGAGGATCGAACCCGGGCAGCACGCATGCTAGGCGAGCGCGCTACCGCTTGAGCCACATCCCCAGCCCCCAGTTTACTTATTCTTGGAAGTTACATTTAACTATTATTATCATTTAAAATGCCCAGGAATAGCTGTGTTTTGGCTTTGACTGTCTTTGCTAAGTGTTTAAGATGAAGCAAGTCAAACTGACTTTTGTTTCTATCTATTGTTAACAGTCAGCTGAGTTTCCCTGGGAGTCCTGGGGGAACTTTACAGCAGCTTCTCAGTTCTGCTAGTGCCATTTGCGCTAGGATGGGTCCAGGCCTTGCTTGATCATGTGGCTTCCCTTGGAAGCATCAGGGATGTCTCCCTTTTCTGATGACCCTCCTCTTCACAGCAAATGTACTGATTGGCTTTCTATCCTCCAGTGGTCTCATTAATCTCCCTGATCGGGAGGTTATGTGGCCCAGAGTTGCAAAGCTCTTTGGAGAAGTCCCCTGTTCCCTGGATTCAGACTGACTCAGAGGGAAAGAGCCAAATATTGGTTTTCTTGGCCCTTTTAATTTAACTTTAATTTTAAAACTTAATCTTAAATATCCAGCAAATAAATTTCAACAGCCTTATATTAAGAGTACTGGGTTTTAATGTCTATCTCTCTATCCTGTAGGTGATAACTCTTTATCTTAACCCAGGTTGTGAGTTCTTAAAGCAGTACCTCTGCAAAACATTAACAGGCAATCTCTAGATCATTTATAAGAAAACTACAAAATAAAATTAACTAGAGTAAAAACATATTTAGTTCATGCAATAGCTACCTTGAATTTTGGCAGAGTTATACATTATATCCTCTGTTTGAGATCCTGGTAATTGTGACAAAAACCAACTTTTGGACACAACTTTAAATGTACTGAAATCTGGCCTACTTCTTTCATAGTCACTTTCACATGTAGTGAGATGGGACATAGAGCCTTATCTCAGGTAAGGCGGGGTTCCCACCTTAAGTACTATAGTTCTGAAGCTCATCTTTACTTTTTTTTTTTTTTAATGTTTATTTATTTATTTTTAGTTCTCAGCGGACACAACATCTTTGTTTGTATGTGGTGCTGAGGATCGAGCCTGGGCAGCATGCATGCCAGGCGAGCGCGCTACCGCTTGAGCCACATCCCCAGCCCTCATCTTTACTTTTTAGACATCATTTTACAAAGCCTACATAAATTGTTGCTCAAGTTTACATGAATATTAGCTAACACAATATAACACAATATAATATCACATCTAAAACATGAATTAAAGAAAAGCTAAAAGCTTTTAACCTCTTGTAGAAAAGTAGCAAAGTACTTTTGTGTTTTGCAATAAAACCTTTACATAGATTAGGTTCTCATTAACTTAAAAATACATTTAAATTGTATCTCAGTATAAAAAGTAACATAGAACTTTACATAACTTATTGATAATAAGTCCAGTTATAGAACACAAATGATATAAATAAATCTCCAACATGTTTTTCATGTTAAGCCTAAAATTACTATACAACTTGAGAACACAGCTTGATATAATGCTCTTTCTAAAGCTTCTACCTTAGAGACTTGTATACCTGGAAGATATGAACACATTAATAGCACCACAATTACATTGATGTTTTTATATTAACCAAATTTAGCTTTTAAAGAAATAACATAGCACAATTCTCTAAAATAACAGCACTTGTTTATCTAGCTGTTTAATTTCTTTAAGATTACTTGCTCAAAAACTTACACATATAACCAACTTACACAAACCTTCGTTATCACTTAATTAAACCCTCTCAATTACTTAATCATATAGACTTTTATCCAGAAACACATTTTCCCTCTATTAAATCCATACCTAGAACCTTCTAGTTTCTCTTTTTCATCTGTTAACCTCCTTCTGTTCACATTTTAAAACAATACTTGTAAATTTTTTAATTTAAGCAGATTTAATATTTTATTAGGGCCTTTTTTGAACACCTAGAAAAACTTATAAGCTTAATTTTAAAGACATCTTTACTTTCATCTGTTTACCCAATTTAAATTGAATCATTTAAATTACGTGAATCAAAGATATTTGGATCCATTTTTTTTTTATTTTTCTTGAGCGCTCCTCATATATCTATCCATTGTCATATCACTGCATGATATATGGACATATACACATACAGACATACCGACATACAACACATAACACAATAGTAAAGGCCTTGTAGCTTTCTCAGGTGAAATCTCATTGTAATGTTTAAAAAAAACTCCAGTTGATCAAAAATAGAATTTATCATAAAAACATTAACTTGTCTGTAGGATCAAAATCATGAGCTCAAAAAAAATAGAATCTAAGAAAAGGCAAATCCTAGAAAAAAATTGACCGGCTAGTAATTAGTAAATGTCATACAATTTACTCTTTGGTTTAATCTAGTTTGAGTCTCCATAAAAAGACACTTTTACTCTTTTTTTTCCTTGGGCATCAGATCTGTCTCCTACTGAGCTCCAGGCTTCTTTTATTTGCATATCAACTTAAGTCCCGGCTGAGGTCTGGAAGGAACTGGGAAAACTGGAATTCTGAGCAGAAACCTCATGCCTAAGGCATTTTAACCATAAGTCATAATTTCCAGGTTTGGTTGTTGAAAATTATGATACAAGTTTAAGATACAATTTATAAAATTTCATACCTTTACATTTTCCTACACTAGAAAAACTTGCTCACACAAAACTGAAAATAGGATCTTAAGCTACCATCAGAAGAAATTTCTTTAGGATCATTAAGCCACTTTCTTTGTTCTGAAGTTCCTAAAGTAGTATTAAGTTACATTAAGTCACCTGAAAAAATTTTAAAAGAGAACTACACACTACCATGTATATCCAAAATTAAGGTTTAAAAATTTCCAAGACTGTTGTTATTTAATGTCATTTTAATAAGTCAGACCAGCGTTCCAATCCAACACTTTCCTTTCTTAAATCTTACACACTGAGAGAAACAGATACCAAATCATAATTTACTATCCTTGCCCAAATTAATGCACTGGTACACCTAGCGAAATCTTCTCAGGCTACCCAGTTCAAAAATTGATGAAAAAAATAAAACTAAATGATTGGGAGTTACTTGCAAACTTGGAAGTAGAGTTTTTAAAATTTTCTATCCTAAGTATTTAAGTTCTCTGGCATGAATTATCTGAAATCACAAACTAAACAATTACCTAAACCCAACTTTTAACTGCAAAATTGTGCAATGCTTCAAAAACCTATTTAGATACCAGATTGTTACAATAGAAAATCATCTTTTAGATACACATTCAGCAAGATCATCCCCAAGAACAGTCTATAATAACCTTTAAAACAGACCAGATAAGAGAAAAATCTCTCCAGGTTTTTAACTCCCATTTAATTATGACTCCTATCAGTGGCACCATAGATTTCCCATGAGTGGACCAGATGTTTTCACATAGAGGAAACTATAGGTGTAAAAGGGTCTCAGTGTGGTGACTTTACTGCATTCAGTGTCCCCTTCTTTTTAAGTAGACAGAGATGGAGCAATCCTTACAGTTCAGGGAAGAAGAGGTGGTTCCCCAAAGCAAAATGGCTTTGGCAGCTGCTGGGAGTCCCTCAGTCTCCCCTTTTACTTACAGGATTAGCTCCTTTGGTTAGATCCAATTCCAGGCAATCTGGCATATCTCCTAACTTTTCAGTAAAGTCAGTTTTTATCTGCCTTAGGTCTTGAAGGGGGAAGGGGGTATGTACTTTGATCGGCTCAAATTTTTTTTTTTTTTTTTTTTTTTTTGATTCTTTTTCCTCAGTGAGTCCCCAAGATTTTTTTCTCTTCATGGCAGATATCATAGCTAAGTCTACTTTACACTGTTGGCATAATTTAGGATTTTCTCTTAGAGCAAAGAAAATCTGAATATACGGCACCTCACACCATTTCCTTTTTTTTGTAAATTTTATCAAACTGTAAAATTGTATTAAAATTGATATTTCCCTCTGGTGGCCAGGTTTCTCCAGAGAGTTTGTATTGAGGCCAGGCCAAGAAAATGAGGCGCTTTTTCTTGAGCGTCTGAGGGTCAAATCTATCCCAATTTTTCAATACGCAGGCTAGTGGTGCACCTGGCGTATTGGAGAGAGAGAAGCTCCTATCTGAGTGAGAAGAAAACAGGATTTGGGGCTGGAGATGTGGCTCAAGCGGTAGCGTGCTCGCCTGGCATGCGTGCGGCCCGGGTTCGATCCTCAGCACCACATACCAACAAAGATGTTGTGTCTGCTGAGAACTAAAAAATAAATATTAAAAATTCTCTCTCTCTCCTCTCTCACTCTCTCTTTTAAAAAAAAAAAAAAGAAAGAAAACAGGATTTAGGCGCCCGCACCGCGCCAAAGAAAACTGTTCTCATTAGGGACGTCTCCCTAAGCTTGAGCTTCCTAAACGGTCCAGAAAACCCGTCTCTCACCTTGCTTTGCCAAGGGTGTTTCTGGTCCCCTTTAGCAAAGTGCTAGGGTCTCAGTTTGCCATGTGCCAGAAACCCTGGGAGGATTCAGACTTAAGGGCATTATTGCTTATCCTCCCGGCCACTAAGAACCCATTGCAAAAGAGAATCATGCACTCTTTTGTTGCCTTTGCTCCGTAGACTAAAGGAATCGCCTAAGGGTTAAAGGATATCTACTGGTTGTAAGGTAGCACTTTCTATCAGAGAGATTACCAGAGGAGTTGATTCTAAAAATGCCTCTCTAGCAGCTTAAAGAACACAGCATATTTTAAACATTGGGGTGATAAAACAGACTAGTGAAAGTTACCTATGCACCTTAGGGAACCTGGGAAGATTTTACTAATTATCCTATGCCTTTCTCTCAGTCCTACAACCTGAATTGCTAACATTTCTGACCTGCGAAGGAAGGGGAGCAGCCAGAAGGGAATGGATGCGGATTTGGAAGTGTTGCGAAGCCCATACAGAAGCAAATGTAATTGGGGCTTTCCCTCAGTGTCATTCATCTACCGATCACCTTAGATACCCCTGAGGGCTGTTGGGAGGGGGCTCAAGAGAAAGGAACCTTAGGAATACATCTGAGTGTAGCCCAGACCGGAATTCCGCAGTTGTTCCAAACTCCTTCCTCCACCTCCACGCATCTGAGGCAGATCGGGATTTGAGATACTGTGTACTCACGCCAATTGCTCTCCGGGCCCAGACAGAAAAGTTGGAAGTGGCCTCGGCAGAACCCAACATGCCTGCTCTGTATTGAACAGGTGATTGAGAGCTGCCTAGGCCGGGAAACCTCTCATCCGAGTCTTAAAGAGTGGTGGCTGCACTAATTGCATTTAAGTAGCCATCGGGTGCCCACCTCACCCTCCAGAAAGAAAGAGAAAGATGCACCTCAGACAGACATGGGGTGCGTGGAGAGGGCTTACCTCGGTGTAGAAGAATCTCGGTGGGACCTCCAATATGTTACCGCTGTTGACCCGTGACAAGTCCTTGCTTCCCCAATGTTGAATAACACCAAAGAAGCACGCCAAGGCAAGGTCAGAGTAGAAATTAGAAGTTTATTAAAGGACAGCAGAAAAGACTTCTCCCGGAGGAAGCAGGGGACCCAAGAGGTGGAATCCGTGGAAGTGCGGTTGTCTTCCCTTTTTATAGTTTTGGTGATGGAATGTAAGGGGGAAGGGTTGGGACACAGGTGGGCTAAAGAAGTAATCTGGGCAGGAAGGACTTCATTATCACTTCTTTGGGATGGGCTATCTCCAAATCTGTTGGGGG
This sequence comes from Ictidomys tridecemlineatus, assembly GCF_052094955.1. Classification (NCBI taxonomy): domain Eukaryota; kingdom Metazoa; phylum Chordata; class Mammalia; order Rodentia; family Sciuridae; genus Ictidomys; species Ictidomys tridecemlineatus. The sequence continues at coordinate 19,163,229 of NC_135480.1, read as the reverse complement.
CTGTTTCCTGGGTTCCATTAACATTTCTTTGGGGTGGACTTTGGCCTAGGGCCTTTCTGGGACTTCATTAATATTCCATGAGTTGTCTTGTGCTTCCTGGAATCATTATCAGTATGGCCTCCATTTTAGATTTCACTCGATATGATATTAGACCCGATTTACCTAACTACACTGACTACCTAATTTTAAATCTGGCTTCAAAGTGACCTCCCCACCCTAGATGCTTTGGCATCCCCAAAGTGAAATGGCTTCCCATGAAGCAGTTGCCAAGCAAGAAAGTGCTGATGCCTCTGAGGACCCATCCCTAACACCCTCACTGCTTTTAGACCTCCTCTATCCCCAGCAGACCTCTAAAGTTCAGGTATAAAATGTGACTGTCGGACATGGTAGCACCACCTGTAATCCAGGCAGCTCAGGAGGCTGAGTCAGGAGGATCATGAGTTCAAAGTCTGTCTCAGCAATTGAGCAAGGCAATAAGCAACTCAGTGAGACCCTGTCTCTAAATAAAATGTTTAAACAGGACTGGGTTAAGACCCCCTGGGTTCAATCCCCAGTACCAAATAAAATATAACAGGGAGGAGGTTCACTATACTGCAAAAGAACTGCTTAAGTTTTCTCATGAATATCAGCAGAAATTTGGGGAATATGAATATTAAAGCTATGGGATAATGTGGAAGCATATTGAAGTTGGTTTAGGTCAAATTTATTGCTATGAGCGCATTAAACAGATTCTGCATTTAAAGTTGCAACAAAAGGAGCTAGGAAAACTGCTAAGTTTGGTTAGTTGGCTGAAACAGGAATCAAAGGATGGCCCACTCTGAATGAGTTGGAAAAACTTAATGTCCTTTGGGTTACCATACTGGAAACATTTTTTCCCCCCTGTGATACTAGGGATTGAACCCAGGGATGCCCTACTGCTGAGCTACATCCCAGCCTCCTCTTTTTTTTCTATAATTTTTTGTTGTTGTTAGTTATGGGGGATTGAACCCAGGAGCATTTAACCACTGAGTCAAAATATGTTTTATTGTGAGGCAGGGTCTTGCCAAGTTGCTTGGAGCCTTTCTAAATTGCTGAGGCTAACTTTGAACACTCCATCCTCCGGCCTCACCTCCCCAGACTTTACTAACCATAGTGGAAGGCATTTAAAGGTTTAAGGAAGTGGAACTTGATAGTCCACATTGTAATCACATCTACTCCAGAGACTGAGAGATTGCAAGATCAAGGATAGTTGGAGCAATTAGTGAGAGACCCTGTCCCAAAATAAAATTTTAATAAAGGGTTGGGAGGCCCATTGGGTGGCACACACATGTAATTGTGGTTCAGGAGGTTGAGGCAAGAGGATTTTGAGTTCAAAGCCATCCTTAGCAACATCGAGGCCCTAAGCAATTCAGTGAGACTCTATCTCTAAATAAAATACAAAATAGGGTTGGGGATGTGGCTCAGTGGTCAAGTGCCCCTGAGTTCAATCCCTGTTACTCCCCCCGCCCCCCCCCCAAAAAAAAGTGGAGGCTGGGGCAGAATGTGATAGCATAGATTTATAGTCCCAGTGACTCAGGAGGCTGAGGCAGGAAGATGACAAATTTCAGGCCAGCCTATGAGACTTAAAAAGATCCCTTTCAAAATAAATAGAAAGGGTTAGAGTGTGCTCAGTGGTGAAGCACCCCTGGGCTCAGTCCCCAGGGGGCATGGTGGCAGCATTCCTGTAATCCCAGCAATTTGGGAGGGGTACAAATTTGAGGCTGGCCTCAGCAAGTTAGTGAGGCCCTAAGCAACAAAGTGAGATGTCTCAAAAAAAAAGTGGGGGAGGGGGCTGGATATATGCATCTGTGGTTAAGCACCCCTAGGTTCAGACTCTGGTACCATTTAAACAAACAAACCAAAACTTCCTTACCCATATTAAAGGATCCAGAAGATTGACAAATAGATTTGCCAGAGAAGCCCCAACATCCCTAAAGAGCTCCATGTTTGCTCTTTGTAGGTTGGTTCTTACAGGGGAACAACAATCCCTCACTTGGAAAAATTATTAAAGACAATATGGGGGTTGGAGTTGTGGCTCAGTGGTAGAACACTTGCCTAGCATGTGTGAGGCACTGGGTTTAATCTTTAGCATCACATAAAAATAAAATAAAGATATTATGATCACCTACAACTAAAAAATATATATTTAAAAAAAACAGTGTGAATTATTGAATCCTGGAATGGCAGGGCCTAAATGGTGGCATTCAGCTGTCAGAGACAAGGTGGGTGTAGACACTATAATGAACAGCAGAGGCCAAGCAACAATCAGAGTATCATAACTCATCTAGTTCTTTGGCATTGGCTAGTTAATCACTGTGTTCCTGGAATTGAGATAGTAGGAAGCCTACTAAATTCTTACTTGATCTGTAGAAGCAGAAAGCTTTCAGGTCAAGTGACTTAAAGGCCAACTTGAATCATAAAAACAAAATTGTGGCCCTTTTATCAATTCCCTGATCTCTGTCCTCTCTGGAGAAGGCTACTGAATAAACTTCCCACCTACCTCTCTCTGAGCAATTAGAAGTTGCCATGGCAAGAGAAAAACCACAGCTGGCCTGCTGTGGCCAGCACAAAAACCAGGGAACAGTAGGGAAAATGCAAGATAGAGGTGGGGTTTGTGTATTATAAAAGAAAAAAGGAATACCCCCCCTAAGAAATCTTAACAAAGAAAGAAATATTCTACACTGGGAGAAAAGACACTAGGATACAACATAACAAGTATTTTTACTCCAGCCCTGCCCCCAACTCCCCCAAGAGAAGAGTAGAATGAGAAAGCTAAAGTGAAGGAGAAAATTTTGAAGAATTAAACTTAAAAACTATAAATCTGATTAAAATCTAACTTCTGTTTTGCTTTTAAAAAATATAATGTATTGGAGCTGGGATTGTAGCTCAAGGGTAGAGTGCTTTTCCAGCATACATGAGGCACTGGGTTTGATTCTCAGCACCACATATAAATGAATAAATAAAAAATAAAGATCGGGAGGGCTGGGATTGTGGCTCAGCGGTAGAGCACTCGCCTAGCACAGGCGGGACCCGGGTTCGATCCTCAGCACCACATACAAATAAAGCCATTGTGTTGTGTCCATTCACACCTAAAAAATAAATATTAAAAAAATAAATAAATAAAGGTTCATCAAAAACTAAAAAAATAATAATAATATATCAAAAGGCCTACACACCTGTAATCCCACATCTCAGGACACTGAGGCAGGAGGATCACCAGTTCAAAGCCAGCCTCAGCAATGGCAAGGCATTAAGCAACTCAGTGAGACCCTGTCTCTAAATAAAATACAAAATAAGGCTGGGAATGTGGCTCAGTGGTTGAGTGGCCCTGAGTTCAATCCCCGATACCAAAAAAAAAAAAAAAAAAAAAAAAAAAGCCCGCTTTAGTGACATGCTAGTTTCACCAGAAAATAACCCAACACCTCCTATCAGGAACATGTTTATATAGGCCTGTGGATTCCTTCACAAGGTCCTATTTGGAATTCCCACGGGGCAGGCATGACCTCAGCATTTGTCCCCGTAATCTTGACTCCAGCATACAAGCAGGCCTGGTAATAAGCCTCCATGGTATCCCTGCAGTAGGCGTTGTCTGGTGCCACACCACAGTAATAAGGACTTTGGGGACCAGAAAAGCCATTGGAAGACCAACGGAAAGGGTGGCCATCTGTGCCCTTGAGAGTGTATTCCTGCTCCATTCCAAACCAAGGATGCTAGTTGCTCACCATATCCATTATCAGTTTATGGGTGTGCCTTAAATTGGTCTCTGCAGGCTTTCGGTTATACTTGAAAACTTCACAGAACACCAGTGTGTTGGGATCCTTGGGGAAAGGGTCCTGAAACATGGTAGCAGGTACAAGATACATGTCATTATAGGAGCCTTTAGACCGAAAAGTACTATAGCCATCAAAATTCCACTCAGGCAACTCTCTACACTCTTGGGCTCAGAGTCCAGGGTGTGGGTCTTACAGTGAAGTCCTTCTCCAGGGCCATCAATCCAGATATATATAGCTTGGGCTTTCTTACTTGAGGCAGGGATATATACCCCTACTTGATGCCTTTGTTCAAGTGGGAACTGGGGGGGTGGCCATGGTGGAAGGTGTTCTGGGTGGCAAGCAGGTGGTGGGTGGGCCTTGAGAGAGAGGAGAGGAGTTGGCTGTGCCGCTCAGCCTCTCCACTCTTCTCCCATTCTCAGCTCTCAACTTTTTTTAAATTAGTGCATCACATAAGAACATTGTCTTCATTCCTCAAGATCCAGTGCAGATAAAACCTTCTGAACTTACATCTCTGGGCTTCAGTATCAGGCTTCCCCTTCCTAGCATTGATACCCTGCTGTTGATACTGGTCTCGCCCTCTAAATTGAGCTTAAGAAACACCAGTAGTATTTGCTTTTTATATCCCCAGCAGCTCAGCTTCTTCTCATACTAAAATCATCTGTCATTTATTGAGCATTTACTACATAAACTCTGTCAGTCACTAAGCACTTTAGCATTTTACAACTTTTTTTTTTTTTTTTGGCACTGGGGATTGAACCCAGAGGCACTTTGTTGCTAAGCTACATCCCCAAAATATATATATATTTTTTTATTTTGAGGCAGAGTCTTAGGGCCTTACTGAATTGCTGAGGCTAGACTCAAACCTAATCCTTCTGCCTCAACCTCCTAAGTCACTGGGATCATAGGTGTCCGTTGTCACACCAGGGTCTCACAACCTTATAGGGTAGATACTGTTAACCCAAATTGGTTGTTGAATGCAAAATCCAACTTTTGCATCTGACTTTTCTAGTTTTTTTCCTTGTGTATGAAATATACATTTTGGAACATAAGAGGCACCAGCAAATGTTTTTGGGTTTGTTTTTTTTTTTTTAAGTTTTAAGTGAACACAATATCCTTATTCTACATTTATGTGGTGCTGAGGATCGAACCCAGTGTCTCGTGCATGCTAGGCAAGCACTCTACCACTGAGCCACAACCCCAACCCACCAGCAAGTGTTTTTAAACAAATATATGCAAACTTGAAATCAAGTTTCAAGACTGCTTTCCGTTTCTCACCTATGGGAGGGATTATCTGGGTTATTAGGGTGTCCTGAGATTAGAGACTTGAAAGATTTCTAAAAACAATTAGCAGCAAGACAGAATTTGCTATTTTGAAGCTGTTAGTCAGCAATTTTAAAATTTATTTCTTGAAGAGAAAGGAAGTAAAATCATGTAACTTTGTAGGAATTCTGAAGCCAAACATCTGGATTCAAATTTGGCTCCAGGACCTTCCAGATACTGTCTTGGACAAATCTCTTAACATCCCTAAAATTGTTTCTGCCACTTTAAAGTGTGTTGGTAATAGTATCCACGCTGAGTGTGGTGGCTTATAGCCTGTAATCTCAGCCACTTGGGAGACTGAGGCAAGGAGGATCACATGATTGAAACCAGCCTCAGGACCTTATCGAGGACCCGTCTCAAAATAAAAACTAAAAAGGGCTGGGGATGTGGCTCAGTGGTTGAGTACCCTTGGGTTCAATCCCAGGTAACAAAAAACAAAAAACAACATTATCCATAGAGTTATTGTAGGGTTTAAATTAGGTCATAGCTTTAGCTCTTTGCATTGTGCCTGAAAGAAAATAAACAGTGGGAACTATTACTACTTAATTGAGCTTTATGTTTACATGAATATCCAGATACTATTGGATACCTAGAACCAAATTGAGATTGTACTAAACTAAAATGTATAGATTCGTGAAAATCTGTTTTCCTTGGAGAAAACAGACATTTTTGGACATGACAGGTATGTGTATCACAGGGGCTCTAAACCCTGACTAATTAATAGATACATCCGGAGAACATTAAAGCAATAAAAGAATTTGAATAAGATGGGCTGGGATTGTGGGGGATGCAGGTCCACTATTTTTTTTTTTTAAAGTTCTTTAGCCTTTAGCTGGGTGTGGTGGTGCACCTGTAATCCCAGTTACTTGGGAAGCTGAGGAGGGAGGAAGGCAAGTTCAAGATGAGCATGGACAACTTGGTGAGACCTTGTTGCTTAGAGGTAGAGTGTACCTGGGTTCAGTCCCCAGAACAACACACACACTGTTGGGGCAAGCCCCCGAATGGCTGTAGTTAGGCTCCCTCACGGAGACTTTTGGCAGGCTATGTTTTTAGTGTGTGGCCAGACCTGGGAACTGTTATGGTTAGTCAAGGCCCGAAGCACTGTGATTCAGTGTATAGTCTCAAGGTCATAAATATTAACTCGTGAGCATGTGTGCCCCTGCCCTTTATATATACCCTCTTGGCAGTGTGCCTTCTTTGTTTGGCCTGCATATAAAAAGCGCCAAGGGGAGGGAAGGAGAGGAGCTAAAATGGAACGGCTGGCTAATGGCTATGGCCACAAATAAAACATGTCTACCAGCCTGCGTCTTGCATCTGCTTTACTTGCTGAACCCTGAATCTGTTTCCTGGGTCAGAGCCCCCGCATCTCACACACACATGGGGCTCTGGAATTACTAAGGTTCTCCCTCCGCGCCTTTGTTTTTTTGGTTGTTATGATGTTTCAGTAAAATCAAGTTATCCTGGCTGACATTTGACAAGTGAAAGCTGGGAAGATCATTTGAATAAACATGTATTTTCTTTTTATTTAAATGTATTTTTAAAGTATTTGTAAGTTGTCAATGGACCTTTATTTTTATTTATTTATATGCAGTGCTGAGGATCGAACCCAGTGCCTCCCACATGCTAGGCAAGCGTTCTACCACTGAGCCATCACCTCAGCCCCTAAATGTATTTCTTTTTTTATGTTTTTTTTTGTTTGTTTTGTTTTGTTTTAGTTGTTGATGAACACTATGCCTTTATTTTGTTTTATTTGTTTTTATGTGGTGCTGAGGATTGAAACTAGTGCCTCACATGTGCAAGGTAGGTGCTCTACCACTGAGCCACAACTGCACCTAAACATGTATTTTCAAACATACTTAGTCACACTCATATTTTGATATCCATAGCTGAACTTCCTAAACCCAAATGAAAACTCTGGCTTTTGAAACTTCAGCAAGAGATCCCCCCGATGGTGAAATATGCACGTAAGTCTCAACTGTGGAATGAAACTTTGTGGTTGTTGTATCTAAATCTTATCATTTATTTGGTTTCACCACAAATAGGTGCACTTCAGTACAATTCAATTCTGACTTTAACTACCTGGAGTGAGAGAAGGACTCCATAGGTTTAAGGACTTGTTGTTAGGCCACCCCACACTTTTTGAAATTAAAAAAAAAAAAAGTGAAATAAAAATTCTGTGAATTTTGAATTCAGTGAAATAAGGATTCTGACTGGTATAAATTTTGGAGCTTCCAAGACCTCCTTAGTTTCCATAACTCACTAGAACCACTTGCAGAACTCAGAAAAGTGCTAAGAAGTCTGACTTCAGACAAATCCTTTCATCTTTTTGCTATTTGGTTAACCAAATAAATAGGGTTGATAGAATCGACCTTGTAAAGGATTATTTGAGTATTAAAGGGAATAATTTTGAGAACATTTCTTGAAACAGAGACAGTGTCTGGCTCACAAAAAGTGCTTAATAAATAATTGATTAAAAAAATTTTAAGTTGTTGACAGACCTTTATTTTATTCATTTATTTATATGCAGTGCTGAGAATTGAACCTAGTGCCTCACATATGCAAGGCAAGTGCTCTACCACTGAGCCATAACCCCAGCCCCTAAATAATTGCTTTTATTTCAAACATGTTTGTTAATTTAGTCTGCAGTTGTTTTTAAAGGACACAAACTTTTGAGGTTTTTCCACCACACTGATGCATCACATATGCCCAGCTCCTTGTGTTATATAGTTCCTGCATTTATTGGCTGTTGCCAAGGATTTTCATTAGGGACTATAACTTTGGAACTAAGGAAAGCCATGTGACTTATATAGAGATCACATCCATGTCCTTGGGCTCAGTAATGCTTGCAGTAAGGTGAGCCAGCTTGGCAGATGACTCCATTTCTTTGACAGCCACAGCACCTGTGGAAGAAGAGCTGTGCTGGGTGAAGTAAAAATAATTTCTATGGAAAGGATGATAAATAGGGCAAGCTGTAGGAGTGTGGCTCCCATGTCGCCTCCCTGAGGAGTCGGGGTGTGTCACCCTCCCAGCCCATCAATGTGTTCACCAAGTTGAAAGCTTATACTACAGTGTGGTGTTCAGAGTTTTTAACGGGACTTTATTGCATAAGCGTGATTGAATTAATTGGCTACAAGACTGGACTCAATCCCCAGCTCTCCTGTCCTCCCAGAGGCTGGCCTAACCCAAAGTTCCACCTTTTAATCTTGCAGTTCGTCTTCAGGGGACCAGCCCAATTTTCAAGTTAGTCAGGGGCTCACCAGGAGTCACTTTATTAGCTTAATAAATTCCCATCATTCAGGAAATTCCAAAGGTTTTTGAAGTTCTGTGCCAGGAACCAGTGACAAAGACCAGATTTATTATACCACATTACGTGACCTCATGTGTTTTATGGAAATTCATTTAAACCATGAAGCCTGATTTACTGAAAGAAATACCTATTTTTATTCCATAGGTAATTTGAACAATAAATTGACCTTTAGCTGGAGCTATTTGTACACACAAAAAAGGATTAATGAGTTACCTATATTAAGGTCTCTCCGTAATTTGAGCAAAAAGCCATAATACATGACTATGTTTTTAGGTACTATGCATATAATTGGAGAGAACTGTGATGATTAAAGGACAATAGCTGGGCGTGGTGGTGCATGCCTACAATCCCACAGACTCAGGAGGCTAAGGCAGGAGGATCACAAGTTCAATTGCTAGCTTCAGCAATTTAGTAATTTAGGGAGATCCTGATTAAAATTTAAAAAGAAAATGAAAAGGGCTAGGGATATCCCTTAATAGTTGAGTGCCTCTGGATTTAATCTCTAGTATCATAAATGGGGGGGAAGATCAAAGGACATTATGACTTCCTATAATATAAACTGTATACTAGTAGTAAAAGTGTTCCAGAGTGAGGTAAATCAGCTTAACTATGTTTTCTAGAATGTGTTACCAATAGACTATAAGTTCCATTTACTTTCTCATTAGTGACAGGAATGTGGTTATCTGCCAAAGGTTGGTAGATACTTAAGAAGGGAGGTGGCTAATAGCAGAATCAAGCAGTAGTCAGTTTTTTTTTTTTTCTTGCAGAGCTGGTGATTGTAGCCAGGTTTTAAGATTTTGTTCTGTTAAAAAATATTTATAGGAGAGCCGGGCACAATGGCACACACCTGAAATCCCAGAGGCTCAGGAGGCTGAGGCAGAAAGATCCCAAGTTTAAAGCCAGCCTCAGCAATGGTGATGCTCTAAGCAACTAAGTAAAATACAAAAAAGGGCTGGGGATGTCTCTCTGTGGCCAAGTGCCGGAGTTCAATCCCCAGTACCAAAAAAACAAAACAACAACAAAAAACTTACAGGAAATCATTGGACTGAGTGTAGGCCCACAGGAAGACCCAACCCAAATGGAGTTACCCATCCTAATGTTACAGTTACCAATCCCAAACGAAGTTCTTTTTAATATTTTTTAGTTGTCAATGGACCTTTATTTTATTTATTTATATGCGGTGCTGAGAATCGAACCCAGTGTCTCAAACATGCTAGGAAAATGCTCTACCACTGAGCCACAACCCCAGCACCCTTTCTTTATCTGACTTTAGGGAGAAATCTAGAGAATGAGATAATAACCAAACCCAGAAGCAAACATTTTAGCTGGAATAAAGAGGTTCCCTTTTTTTATTTGGTGGTGGTTGGTACCAGAGATTGAACACAGGGGCACTCAACCATTGAGCCACATCCTCAGCCTTATTTCCTATTTTATTTAGAGACAGGGTCTCACTGAGCTGCTTAGTGATTTGCTGTTGCTGAGGCTGGCTTTGAAATCACTATCCTCCTATCTCAGCCTCCTGAGCCGCTGGATTACAGGCGTGAACCACAACACCTGGCAGATTCCCCCCTTTTTAAAAAAACATTTTATTTATTGTTTTTGGTACTGGGGATTGAACCTAGGAACAATTTAACAGTTACATTCCCAGGCCTGTTTATTTATTTTTTTGGGGACAGGGTTTCACTAAGTTGCTCAGGGCTTCACCAAGTCACTGGCCTTTTTTGGAGGAGGAGCAGGGATTGAACCCAGGGGCACTTAACCACTAAGTCACATCCCAGCCCTTTTAGAGACAGTGTCTTGCTAAATTCTTGAGGTTAGCCTCAAACATGCAATCCTCCCGCCTCAGCCTCCTGAGTCACTGGGATTACAGATGAGCACTTTTATACCCAGTGAGGAAAATAATATAAGTATTTTTTTAAGTACTGGGAAATTGAACCCAGGGACACTTTACTACTCAGCTATATCCTCATTTTTTTCCAAATATTTTTAAAATTATTGATGAAGGGGGCTGGGGTTGTGGCTCAATGGTAGGGTGCATGCGAGATGTCGAGTTCGTTCCTCAGCATCACGTAAAAATAAACAAATTATAAAAAAATAAAGGTATTGTGTCCAACTACACCTAAAAAAGAGTCAATGAGCCTTGTATTTAGTTAAAAAGTATATTTATTTATATGTGGTGCCATGAATCGAACCCATTGCCTCACATCTGCTAAGCAAGTGCTCTACCACTGAGCTACAACCCCAGCCCACTATATCCCTTTATTGAGACAGTGTCATGCTAAACTGCTAAAATGTTGAGGCTGGCCTTGAACTTGAAATTCCCCTGCCTCAGCCTCTGGAGTCACTGGGATTACAGGTTTGTGTCACCATGCTCAGTTCTGAGGGCACTTTGTTATTTTTATTATTTTTTTTTTAGTTTTAAGACAGGGTCTCACTAAGTTGCTTAGGACCTTCCTAAATTGCTGAGGTTGGCCTCAAACTTGGGATCCTCGGGCCTCAGCCTCCAGAACCACTGAGTGCAGTGTTCCACTGCACCCAGCTCTGAGGCAGGAAAATCACAAGTTCAAAGCCAGCCTCAGCTACTTATCGAGGTCCTAAGTAACTCAGTGAAACACTGTCTCTAATACTTTATAAAAAAGGGCTGGGGATGTGGCTCAGTGGTTAAGTGTCCCTTGATTCACTCTTCCTGGCACCAGGAAAAAAAAAGTCACAAGGTCTAGCAAACAAAAACACAAACTCCAAAGGGTCAAATTGGAATGGAGGTTGCATACACATTGTGTTCTGGTAGGAATCAAAATGAAAAAGATAGAAGAAAAATAGAAAATCTAGACTGGCTCCAGCATGGGTTTTAGGCCTTGAATCAAAAAAATACAGGGACAGGAAAAGTTGGTCGAGGTCTCATGAAGCCATACCTTCTTTGATCAGCAATCCACTGGATAGAATTTCTGGAGTAGCCAGTCTCTCACTACTTGAAGCTCTCCACAGAGATGCTATGATAGGGTCCAATGTTTTTCAGGCCATGGGTTAAATATGTACATCTAGGTCAAAGTGTCTTACTATGGTTAAAAACCCAAAGTTTAGAGAGCTGGGAGTTCAAGGGCTCTCTCAATCCCTAATTGCACCAAATGCCTCATATTAATCATGATAGAATTAAAATGAAAGAAAGAAACACATCTCAATCTACCAACAACACCATGCAAAAATTCACACAATTTAAGTATATAGCTGGGTGTGGTGGTGCAATTCAGGAGACTGACGCAGGAGGATCACAAGTTCAAGGCCAGCCTGGGCAATTTAGACCCTGTCTTAAAATTTTATAGGCATGAAAGCTTCTCAATCCAGTACATTCTGGCCCTATACATTATTAGAATTTACTTGAAAAATCTACATGGTGGACTTCCATTTGTTTTCTTAGCTAAAAGTCTACCCAACTTTAGCTTCAGAACCTGATTCAAAATATAATATTTTCTTTTTTTGCAGTACTGGGGACAGAACAAGGGATATTCTACCACTGAGCTACATCCCCAGCTACGCTTTCCATTTTTTTTTTAATATTTATTTTTTTAGTTTTAGGTGGACACAATCAATATCTTTATTTTATTTTTTAAAGATGTACACAATATCTTTACTTTTTTATATTATTTTTATGTGGTGCTGAGGATTGAACCAAATGCCTTACACGTGCTAGGCGAGTGCTCTACCACTTGAGCCACAACCCCAGCCCCCCCACATTTTTTTTCTTTATTGCAATCTAGTGCTTTAACTCAGGAGTACTCCACCACTGATCTACATTCTAGTCCCGTCCCTGCTTTTTATCCAGGGCTGAGGACCGAACTCAGGCCTTGCGAGTGCTAGGCAAACGCTCTGCCACTGAACTACATCCCAAGCCCCATTCTAGTCCTTTTTATTTCTTATTTTGATGTAGGGTCTTTGCTGGACTCCCAAATTGCAATCCTCCTGCCCCTGAGCCTCCCCAGGTGCTGGATTTATAGGCATGCACCACCACACCTGACTCAAAGTATGATACCTTCTTTAAACATCTGGTCGTAATTTTACGCTTAACTAGGCAAATTATTTAATACTTTATTGAAGATCATACAAAAACTCCACAATAAATAATGAAAAGAGTACATAAAGTCATTAGCCTCCATTTGCAATACAGAAAATACATGTCAGTTCTGGACCAAAATAATTCCATTGAAATACAAAAAGTGATAGGGAAGAATTAAAATATTTGCAGTGACTGCTTTTGGTGGTCAGCTATAACAAACCAACCATCAGCTATTTTGGAACGTGAGAGTAGGTCTTAATTTGAAGATAAAGAATGTCTTCAATAGTTTAAAAAAATATATAAACTCTAAAAAAGCTGTGAATCATATACAAAAGTAGCTGTTTGAGAGACCAAGGTTGAAAAGCAGAAATTGTGTTAGCACCACCAGCAAGCACAGGTCCTCTGACTCTTCTGCCCTCCTATTTTGTGCAGGATGCAGACTTGAGTGTTGTACACATCATTTACAGTTTGGAAAATCAGCCTTGAGTACAGGGTTCCTGGTAGAGTAGTCTTAAGCCCTAAGAGGCACCAAGTGGTTTCAAAGGCTAGTAACAATCCTCATCACAAGTTCCGGCGGTATAATAAATCACGTGTTGCCTTATCAACTTTTTGCTGGTAGTCCTCTAATTTGTCAAGTATTTTCTGGGATAGCTGTAAAGGAAAAGAAGGAAATCGTTACAGAGTAATTCCAGGATTAAAAAAGACTGATGTTAGATATGTGGTATTGAGGATCAAACCCAGTGCCTCACATGTGCTAGGTGAGTGCTCTATCACTGGGCCACAACCCCAACCCTGTAAATTTCTTTAAAAATGGACTGAATGCAGTTTGTCTCTGTGTAATTAATGCATGGTTTTTCATTAGTTTATTTATTTATTTTTTTTGAAAAGTTGCTTAAATCATTGACCTTATTTATAATGGAACTGGAACAGCATGTTAACAGGGATAAATATTTGGCTTTTGCTCTCCCTCTAGTCCTTAGGAATTGAAGATCAACTTGTTAAGCATAGCTTGCTACTGCAGGAGTTCAAAGAAGACAATTCATTAAAGAGTTTACATACTGCGATGTTGTGACTGTTGGCACTGTTCTCTCCCAGAGCCTGGAGAAGCTGATCAATAGAGGAGTATGGGAGCCACACCATTGGGGCTGTTGCAGACAGTGGAAACTGAAAGGAAAATGATATTTGAAAAAAATCTGAAAGTGCACTGCTTCTTCTGAATAATAAGTCCACAAGACTCTAAAAGAATTAAATACTTAATTCTTTTTACCAGTTAAGATCCTCCTATATTTCTTTTCAACTGGGGAAACTGTCCTTCTCAGTTAAATCAAATATATTTAAAAATTTATTTCAACTCAATCTTAAAAGAGCCCTAAGGTCTATTAAGGATAAATACACTTTAACAACTCTTTTTGAGATGGACAAATTGAAACTATTCTCTATTTCAGTCTGAAATTTAATTTAAAATTTTAAATTCAAATTATCTGAAAACAAAATACTAAAAGCAAAAACAAAACTGGAAAAGGACAGGAAAGCTCAACTTTCAAAGTTCTGAATACTTCCTTGATAATTTAAGAACTCATCTCTATAATAAGCCAGACCTGTTTAGACCTGGCTCATCTATTCATAATCTGTTTCAGATTTGGAATGTGTAACCTCTGGGCCTGTTTTCTGATTTACTGATGCTAGAGATGGAACCTGGGGTGTTCTTCCACTGAGTTATATCCCCACCCCCTATTTTTTGGTACCAGAGATTGAACCCAGCAGTGCTTAACCATTTAGACATATCCCCAAGCCCCACCCACCCTTTGGTGGGCAGAGGTTTCTGGGGATTGAACTCAAGGGTACCCGACCACTTAGCCACATCTCCAGTCCTATTTTGTACTTTATTTAGAGATAGGGACTCACTGAGTTGCTTTGTGCCTCATTTTTGCTGAGGCTGGCTTTGAACTCTTGATCCTCTTGCCTCAGCCTCCTGAGGCACTGGGATTACAGGCATGTTCCACCACGCCTGGCCCCAGCTCCCTTTTTTAAATATTTTATTTATAGACAGGGTCTCACTGAGTTGCTTAGGGCTTTGCTAAATTGCTGAGGCTAGCTTTGAACTTGTGATCCTCTGGCCTCAGTCTCTTGAGCCACTGAGAGTACAGTTGTGTGTCACCATACCCGGATTCCCCACACCATTTAATTTTTTAAAATTTTGAGACAGGATCTTGCTAAATTGCCTAGGCTGGCCTTGAACTTGGGATCTCCTGCCTCAGTTTCCAGAGTTGCTGGGATTACAAGTATGCACTACTGTGCCTGGCTCATCAGACGTTCTAAGAAATAAGGAATAAAACAGTCTCTTATTGATAAGGCTGTTGTAAGGATTAAATAAGAAAACCTTGTAGAGCTGGATATGTTGAGGCATGTCTGTAAATCCAGGCAGGATCAGCCTTAGCAACTTAGCAAGGACCTAAGCAACTTAGTCAGACTCTGTCTCAAAATAAAAAATAAAATGGGCTGGGGATGTGGCTCAGTGGTTAAGCATCCTGGGTTTAATCCCAAGTACCAGGTAAAAGAAAACCCTGTAGGTAAGACAAGATAATACAAGTGGAAGAAATGATTTACAGTAGAGGGGGTAGAGAGAGAAAAGGGGAGGGGAGGGGAGGGGAGGGGAGGGGGGATAGTAGAGAATAGGATAGACAGCAGAATACATCAGACACTAGAATGGCAATATGTAAATCAATGGAAGGGTAACTGATGTGATACAGCAATCTGTATACGGGATAAAATTGGGAGTTCATAACCCACTTGAATCAAACTGTGAAATATGATATATTAAGAACTATGTAATGTTTTGAACGACCAACAATTAAAAAAAAAAAAAAAGAAAGAAAACCCTGTAGAGATGGCATAATCCCTCTACAGAAAACACCAAATACTAACTAAAGCCACATTCTTTCCTTGCCCCCTTACTTCTATGGTGCTGGAGACTGAACCAGGGCTTTATGCATGCTAGGCAAGTGCTCTATCACTGAACTATACTCTTAGTGCAAAAGCCACATTCTTTTAATGGAGAAAAAAGAAATGTATCCCCATTTTATAAACAGGAAATTAGATATACCTACAGGGCCAATATTTACTTAACTGCAAACAGTAAAGGTCAGACTAATATACATTTAATTTACTTTCAGATCCTTATCTTACTTGATATGTTAATACAGAATTGAAAAGAAATATTTATATGTACCTACCTCAATTCCAAAGTACTGATGTCCTTTTCCCAATACAGCATCCACATACTCAGAGACCAAATCCACAGCTTCTTCCAAAAGGTCATAGTTCAAGTATAGACGAAGCAACTCAGCAGCATCAACTTTCTGTAAAAAGCCAGTGATATTTCCCTGCTGGCTAGTACTGAGGACTGAATTCAAGGGTACTCTACTACTGAGCTACCCCAACCCTTTTTATTTTTCATTTTGCTAAATTGCTCCTACTAGCCTCAGATTTGTGATCCTCTTACCTCAGCCTTTCGAGTTGCTGGGATTACAGGTTATGTACCACCAGCCCAGCTAAAAATTCAGTGATTTAGAATGTATACCTCCTTCCATTTTATCCAAGCACAGAGCAAAGGATGCTGAGTGTCTGATTCCCTGGCACTTACTTTTTTTTTTTTTTTTTGGTACTAGGGATTGAAGTCAGGGTGCTTTTACCACTGAGACACACCAGACAGGAATACTGCAAATTTGAGGCTAACTTCAGCAACTCAGTAGGACACCATCTCAAAATGCAAAAAAAAAAAAGGGATGTAGATCTGTGGTAAAGCACTCCTCTGAGTTCAATCTTAAGTACTACAAGAAAAAAAAAAAGAAAAAAAAAAAACCATATATAAATGACAAATGCAAAAGTCGTTCAAAGAATCACCAGTTTAAATTTATACCTAATTGGTACTGTCTCCTCTGAGAGAAGAATGAATATAGTCTCAGTTTGGAAGAATGCTATTAATTATGTTAAATGTTTTCTAAGTTCTGATTTGATTACATTCTTTCTTTTATCATCTTATTTTCTCTATTTTTTAACTTAAAATCAGCTTTCCTTAGACTATAAATTATTTTTTTCAAAATTTTTTTTGTTGATGGACCTTTATTTTATTTATTTATTTATTTATTTATTTATATGTGGTGCTCAGAATTGAACCCAGTGCCTCACTCATGTGAGGCAAGCACTCTACCACTGAGCCACAACCCGAGCTCCTAAATTCTTCTTCTTCTTCTTCTTTTTTTTTTTTTTTAATTTTTAACTTTAGGTTCTCTTTCCTTATTCTATTTGAGGTAGCTGAATCTATATTTTAAAGAAGTCCACCATTCTAATAATTCTGATGCAGATAATCTGCTATGGTTGTCCCTCAAGAGCTCATATGTTGGAGGCTTGGTCCCTAATGTGGTGACTTTGGGAAATGTTGAGATAGGGCCTCGGGGGTGGTCCTTAGATCAATAAGGGTACTATCTAGAGGGATTACAGCAGTTCTTGAGAGTGAATTATTAAAAGTGAGCCCAGCCCTTTCACACCATGGCATATCTGCATGATGTGACACTGCCAAGAGGGCACTCATGGTAGCCAAATGGATGGCACTACATATTCTTGGATTTTCAGCATCCCAAACTGTTAGCCAGATACATTTCTTTCTTTCTTTCTTTTTAATATTTATTTTTTAGTTTTAGGTGGACACAATCTTTATTTTATTTTTATGTGGTGCTGAGGATCGAACCCAGTGCCTAACGCATGCCAGGCGAGCGCGCTACCACTTAAGCCTCATCTCTAGCCCCCTAAACTTCTTTCTTTATAAAGTTAGCCTGCCTCAGGTTTTTCTTTTGTTTCTCTTTTGAAGTACTGGGGATGGTGCTGCTAGGTGACAACTCTACCACCAAGGTACATCCCCAGCCCTAAGGTGATTTGTTTTTTTAGTACTAGGGAATTAAGCCAGGGAGCACTTTATCACTGAGCTACATCCCTAGTCCTTTTCACTTTGAGACAGGGTCTCACTAAATTGCTTAGGGCCTTGCTAATTGCTGAGGCTGGCTTTGAAAGTGCAATCCTCCTGCCTCAGCTTCCTGAGCTGCTGGGACCACAGGTGTGTGCCACTGTGTCTGGCAAGGTGATTTCTTTCTTTCCTTTTTTTGTGGTGCTGGGGACTGAACTCAGGGCCTTGTGATTGTGGGGCAAACACTCTACCAACTGAGCTCTATCCCCAGCCCAAAGTTATTTCTTTCTCATTTATGCATTTGTTTATTTTTAAAGTATTTTTTAGTTGTTGATGGACCTTTATTATTTGTATGTGGTGCTGAGAATCAAACCCAGTGCCTTACCCATGCTAGGTAAGCTTTCCACCACTGAGCCACGATCCCAGCCTCTCTTTTATTTTTTAAAAATTAAATTAAATTTATTTATTTTTGGGTACAAGGGATTGAACTTAGGGGTACTTGACCACTGAGCCATATCCCCAGCCCTATTTTGTATTTTATTTAGAGAAAGGGTCTCACTGAGTTGCTTAGCACCTCACTGTTGCTTTGAACTTGCGATCTTCCTATCTCAGCTTCCCAAGCCACTGCATCTGGCCAAAGGTTATTTCTTTATGGTAATGATAACCAGACTCATAGATCATCCACAAACTCAATTTTGACAATACCAATTTAAACAAACTGTTGCATTTGAAACTACTCCACATACTGACATGAATGTTTTAAGTTAACCGTAGAAACTATGTCCTGCATATACTCATTATTCGGAACATATGCTCATTATCCATTTAGCATATAGGCAGGCATTTATCTAATTAGTAACCAGTGGAACTTTAAATACCATGGTATGGCATTGTTGTTAGTGATTTTAGCTATGACTGAGAAACTGCCCACGGTATTTAATTCAGTATGTTTCCATAAATTATCAAACCTTTTTTTTAAAAAAATTATCTCATGAAGTTATTTAGAATGGTAAAGAGCAGATTCTTAATCTCAACAAGTTAAGATGTTACATACCTTGTAACTGTTTATAAGCCAATTGGGCAGAGGCACTCCATGGGACAAGAGCTTATTGATTACACAGTGGTGATATAAGTTATTCTGCACTTTGTACCTGTCTAGATAAGTAGACAATAGTCGCCACGCTTCATCTGTAGCACTTGAAAACATCAAAAAGGACAAATGAATTTCAGATTTTTTTTAAAAAAATATTTTCAGTTGTAGATAAACACACAGTATATTTATTTATTTTATGTGGTGCTGAGGATTGAACCCAGTGCCTTACATAAGCAAGGGAGGTGCTCTACCACGAGCTACAGCCCCAGCCCGACTTTTAGATTTAAAAAAAAATTTGAAGTCTGTCCCTGGTTGGTGAAGAGTTTCAGATTATTATTATTAATATTATTTTTAAAACCAAAGAGTAAACCCAGGGGCACTCTACCCCTGCTGTAACCCCAGCCCTTTTATTTTTTTTACTTCCCCAGCCCTTTTTAATTTTTTTAACTTTTTAAGACAGGGTTGGGCTAAATTGCTAAAACTGGCCTGGTACTTCTAATCCTCTTGCCTCAGCCTCCCAAGCTGCTAAGATCACAAGCATGCTAGGCTTTATTTTCTATTTTAAGACAGAGTCTATATTTCCCAGGCTGGCCTTGAACTTGTGATCATCCTGCCTCAGCCTCCCCAGTCACATGGGATTACATGTGTGTACCACTGAGCCTGGCAAGAGTTCCATATTTTTAACAGTGATTTACAGTACTATTTATAGTATGTATTTACAAAGAAAGACCTTTAGAAGGGTAACTAATACACTTAGGTTCACTATGACTTGGAATAGTACTGGAACCTAGATGACTTAGATTTTGGTTCTTATGTTTTTCTCCTACTAATCACTTTTGCAGGAGGGGGAGGGAGGGGGGGTGCAATACTGGGGTTTGAACTCAGGGGCACTCAACCATTGAACCACATCCCCAACCCAATTTTTGTATTTTATTTAGAGAAAGGGTCTCACTGAGTTGCTTAGTGCCTTGATGTTGCTGAGGCTGGCTTTGAACTCATGATCCTACTGCCTCAGTGTCCTGAGCTGCAGGATTACAGGTGTGCGCCACTGTGCCTGGCTCCACTAACCACATATTAATATTACTCTACAATTAATTTAATTTGTTTAAGGATTTCAGCAGAGGGAAGCAAACTGGCTCAGATTTCTATTTAATGGTTCCCAAACTTGAACAAACATTAGAATCATGTAGAAGTTCTGACTTAGAATAGGGTGCTATCTCATAATCTGTTTTAATAAGCAATTCTGATGTGCGAATTTAGGGGTTGAAAAGTAATATCAGAGAACTGCTGCTATGGATTGAACAGTCTCTCAAAGTTCATGTGTTGGGAACTCAATACCCAATGGGATAGTATTGGGAGGTGGGGCCTAATAAGAGGCTCTGTCCTCACATATGGAAAGGATTAATGTCCTTATTGTGGGAGTGGGTTAGTTATTGGGAGTGTAGAATTTGCTGGAAAGGCACACTTAGCCCTCTCTTGTCCTTCTACCTTCTGCCATGGAATGATGAAGAAAGAAGGCCCTGAGCACCTTGACGTTGAACTTCCTAGGCTCCAGAACTGTGAGCCAAATAAAATTCTGCTGTTACATATACCCAGTCTCAGGTATTCTGTTAAAGCATCAGAAATTAAAACAATGTCCATATTCTCTACCATTCTAAAATGCCAAGATGCATAATACATGTGTAAATGAATTTCAGAAAAGAGTTTACTGAGTGTTAAGATTATTTGAGGATTGTGAAGAAGAAACTGATGTACATTCAGGTACATCACTGGGTGCACTGGAAAAGTACATGGAGAGAGAAGATCTAAAGAAGGTATAATAGACAATGGGGGTTGGCAGGGTTGCTAAAGATTAGCTAGAAACAAATTATAAGGGGACACTGTGATGACAGCAATGCAGTGTTAGCCCAATGGAAGGAACGGGGAAAAAAAATGAACATGATGTTCTAAAGCCAAGTAAATATATAACCTTAAAGAATACTTTCCTTTTTTAAGAGGGGGCCTTGCTATTTTGCCCAGACTGGTCCCTAACTTGTGAGCTCAAATGACCTTCCTAGTGCTTGAGACTATAGGTATGTGCCAACTTGCTGACTAAGAGTAAACCCAGCCAGAACTAGAACACTTGGGATGTACCTTGATTCTTTAGTAGTGATGACGGAGGACAGCTGATTGGCTGCCAGCCAGGCCCAGGCTTCTGCTTGTGCTGCCTCTCCTCCAAACTGTAACTTGATGCATCTGCAACGGAAACGGTTCCTCACCAGTAAACTAACTGCTGAAGTGCAACCACTTCACCTTGCTACTAAAACTAGAGATACGAAGACAACTTTAGCTCTAGTATATTGATAAATTTGCTACTGGAGTATTAGTTCTTCCTTCTCAAAGCCATATAACTGGATAAGGGGCCACCAATTAGGTGTCAGAGATACTTTACTTCTAGGAGAAAATTAATGATGACAAATTCTGAATGTTTAAAAATATTTCTAATTCACAAACCACTTTACTAATAGGTATAAGGTCAATTAAATAAGAACTTTTTAAAAATTTTTATTTTTGGGGTACTATGGATAGAACTCAGGTCCTTCTATGAGGTAGGCAAGCAATCCTACCACTGAGCTACACCTCAGCCCAGAAATACTGTATTTTACTGCACAATCATCACATTTTATGCCAATTTATTTTGCAGAAAATGGGGTGCAATCATTATGCAAAGCTATTTCTTTTTTTAAAGTCGCACCAATATGCTTACAATTCATTTATTACTAAACTGTCTTTGATACAAAATTAGGATGCATAGTACACTCATAAATGTGCCTTAATGGTATGGCAACAATTATGGTGAGATATGGTGCTTTATAATACGCCGAAGAGGGGGTCAACAGATGTCTTAAAAGACCGAAAAGAATAAAAATATGCCTTATCTACAGTGGACACCATTACCTAACTCAGGCTGGTCTACTCTTCTGACTTCTCATGAGAAGCTATAAATCAATATTACTTTTTTTTTAAACTTATATATGACAATGGAATACATTACAATTCATATTACACATACAGAACACAAACTTTTCATATCGCTGGTTTATACAAAGTATATTCACACCAATTCATGTCTTTATACATGTACTTTGGATAATGATGTCCGTCAATTTCACCATCATTTCTAACCCCATGCCCCAAGATTACATTAAAAAAAAAAAATATATATATATATATATACATATATTATATATTTTAGTTGTAGTCGAACACAATACCTTTATTTTATTTATTTATTTTTATGTGGTGCTGAGGATCGAACCCAGCGCCTTGCACTTGCTAGGCAAGTGCTCTACTGCTGAGCAGCCCCTCCAAGATTAATTAAAAAAAGGTATTGTGCCCAACTGTAACCAAAAAAACTTTTTTAAAAAGTCACTGCAAAAACTTATTGCATAATTAAAAACAAAACAAAAAACTCACTTCTTTTAAAGATAAATGGCTTACAGTACCAATCTAACTAACTGGCTTACAGGCAGGTTACTGGTTTGTGATCACTGCCTCACATTAAGTAATAGGATAATATCTTTGCATTAGAAAATCAAGTCTATTAAAATATAAGTTTTTACATACTTGAAAGCAAGCCCCTCAAAGACTGGTGTTAAGGGAAGCTTAAAAGTCTGACAGAGTGATATGGCGGTGTCAAAGAGGCCAGCCTGAACCAAGAGAGCAACCATCTCCTCTGCTGAGGAACTTCCTGTGGAAATGGAAAATGGCTAGTTAGTTCACCCAAGGGTATCTGCTTTGCTTTGTCGATGAATATCTCAGAGTTAACAACCCTTCACTCTGTACCCACTCAGCACACTGCTTAGCCCTACAGTGTGCTACTATACTGACAAATTAGAGGTTTTAAATTCTTACCTGCAACTGCAACTGCTGACGGATCATGCTGAGCCAGAGTGAGACGAATTCGAGCCAAGGAGCACTCTTTCTCCAGATCTTCCAGTTCTAAGATTTCAATTTGCCGATTGGCTAGAAATCAAAAGAAAATTACTTTCAATTCCCAAAGTACAAAAGATTTGTCTGTTAGATTAAGGTACTGTTGTCATTTTCCACTAAACATTAAGTGAACATTCAGTTGGGCCTCAGTAAAAGCTAATTTAAAAAATTAGCAACATCCTTGCTTCACTTGTATTATTGAGTCAAGTCAAAGCACTCTAATCACCAACTGTGGTCGAGGAGGTGCTTACCAGTTATTTACATGTAACTTTATTTAAGTCTTACAACTGTGAAACACTACCATCTCTATCAACAAGAAAGGAACATGGCCAAGGTGAGAGAGGCAGAATTAAAACCTGGTGTGTTCAAATCTATAGCATAGGCTCTTAATGAAAGACTTCATGTCCCCCTGGTAATATTAAAGGAACCAAAGGAAAAAAATGGTATTAAGCTGATTTAAATACAACAGGCAACAAAAACACTGTCTTTTAAGCATTTTCATTTCTCATAGTACCATAGAGTATTTTCAAAGGGCTACCATACCAGAAACCCTTCAGCAGATTAAATGCTGAAAACAAAAAGAAGGAATTTTGCCATACTTTAATGTCACTATTGTATATTATTTATAGTATATAACATATAGTTATAACTGTCTATGTTATATATAACCATCTATAGATCTACTGAAAATATAACTACTGTTCAGCAAAGATCAGCATGAGACCTTGACTCACTTGGGGCAGCTGTGCACTCTCCATCATGATTCCTTTTAGGGGATGCTCCAGGGCGATCATACTGATAAGACAAAACAAAGATTAAACTGTGAAAATTGGTATTTTTATTTTGATATCATTAACAGTGATTTAGAGATTACATGCTTAAATCTTTTCAATAGAAATTATTTTTACTTCACCCAGCACAACTCTTCTTACACAGATGCTGTGGCTATCAAATGGAGTCATCTGCCAAGCTGGCTCACTTTACTATAAGCAATACTGAGTCCAAAGATATGGACTTGATCTCCACATAAGTCACATGGTTTTCCTTAGTTCCAAAGTTATAATTTCTATTGGAAATCCCAGGCAATAGCCAATAAATGTAGGAACTATACAACACAAGGAACTGGGCATATGTGACCCATGAGCATGGTGGGAAAAATTCAAAGGTTTGTATTCTTTAAAACAATTGCAAAGTGAATTAATAAACATGTTTGAAATAAAAGCAATTGTTTATTAAACACTTTTTGTGGGCCAGACACAATCACTGTTTTAGGCAATGAACTCAAATTATCTTTTTTTGTTTTTTTTTTTTTTTGGTATTGGAGATTGAATTCAGGGGAACTTGACCACTGAGCCAAATCCTCAGGGCTATTTTGTGTTTTATTCAGAGACTGGGCCTTGCTTTTGCTGAGGCTGGTTTTGAACTTGCAATTCTCCTGTCTCAGCCTCCTAAGCACTGGGATAACAGGTATGTGCCACTGCCTGGATCAAATTATCTTTTAATACCCAAATAATCCTTTACAAGGTAGACACTATCAACCCTATTTTATGCAAGAGGTTAACCAAATAACAAAAGATTAAAGAACTTGCCTGAAGTCAGTCAAGGTTAATTCCAAAGCCACTCTACAATAAGTCTTCCTACAAAAATTCCGAACTTGGGAATTAAAGGGACAGTATTCTATTATAGTTGAATTGCTGCAAAGAGTTTAAGTTTACAAGTACCTCTGCAGAAATTTTAAATGAAATGATGCAAAATAAGATAATAGTTTTGCAAGGACAAAACTAAAGATTAAATGATCCCCAAATTCCAAAATGGAAAGTTTTCATACCACTGCACCAGATGCTGGCTGCACAATCCATGCATATTCTGGACGAATAAGCCGTAAACAATTGATAGCAGCCAGATAACAGTTGCCTTGCTTCTCAAGTCCCCGGAGAGTTCGAACCTCTCTGCCAAGACGCATTCCATATTCAAACATCACTGTGCCAGCTATGAGGCAATAATAAATTAGACATAAGAATTTAAAAAATGTTTCCTTAGAGATACATACAGAGGGCAAGGCATGGTGGTGCATACACATGAGAACACTTAACAAAAGGTTAAGATGGCAATTTTATGCTATGTGTATTTCAACACAGTTTGAAAAATACGGGAAATGTTATTGTTGATCTTTTAAAGTTTTCACATTTTAAAAAGTTTTATTTATTTAAAATTTTGTAGTTGTAGATGGACAGCATACATTTATTTTATGTTTATTTTTATGCAGTGCTAAGGATCAAACCCAGACAGAGCCTCACACATGGTAGGCAAGGGCTCTGCCATTGAGCTACAGCCCAAGTTTTATTTTTAATTGACAATATTTATGGGGTATATTATGATGTTTCCATACATGCATACATTGTGGAATGAGCAAATCAGGCAAATTAACATTATCTGTCACCTCAAGTATTTATCATTTCTTTGTGATGAATTTTTGGCTTTTAGATACACCCCCATACCAAATGTAGTCTAGCTTTTTTTTCGGGGCAGGGGACAGTATTGAACTTAGGGTTCGAATATACTAGGTACGCACTGAACTATATACCATGTCTTTTTTTTTTTGGTGGAATTTCTTAATAACTTTATTTATTTATATATTTATTTTTATGTGTTGCTTAGGATTGAACCCAGTGCTTACATGCTAGGCAAGTGTGCTACCACTCAGCCACAACCTTAGCTCACATCCCATGTCTTTACTGAGCTACAAAACACCATTCATTACATTGAATGAGATACTAAAAAATACATTATTCTAGGATAGCAAGGGACTCCAGGGCATTTAAAAATCATACTTTTTTGTTTTCATTAAAAATACCCTATAAAAACCAAAACAAAAAGTTTTTTTTTTTCTTTTCTTTTTTTTTTTTGTGGTGCTGGGAATTGAACTCAGGGCCTTGTGCATGCAAAGGCAATAGCAATAAATGCAGGAACTATACAACACAAGGAAATGGGCATATACGAATGCATCTACCAACTGAGCTATATCCCCAGCCCTAAAAACTGCACTATTTAAAAAAAATTTTACAGCAAATATTTTTTGAGCTCTTGTAATACATAAGACACTATGTTAGAAGTACAGTCTCTCTCTCATCAGGTGCGGTGATGTAGGCCTGAGATCCCAGCAGCTGGGGAGGCTGAGACAGAAGGATCATGAGTTCAAAGCCAGCTTCAGCAATTTAGCAAGGCACTAAGCAACTCAGCGAGCCCCTGTCTCTAAATAAAATACAAAATGGGGCTGGGGATGTGGCTCAGTGGTTGAGTGCCCCTGAGTTCAATCCCTGGTACCACAAAAAAAAAAAGTAAAAGAAAGAAGTACAGTCTCTCTTCAGAAGAACTGAACATTAGTTAATCTTGCTAAATTGGTCCTAATCAGTGATACAATGGATATTACAATGTAAGCAGATAACGAGAGATCTTTTTTTTTTTTTTTTAAAGAGAGAGTGAGAGAGGAGAGAGAGAGAATTTTTAATATTTATTTTTTAGTTCTCGGTGGACACAACATCTTTGTTGGTATGTGGTGCTGAGGAAAGAACCCGGGCCGCACGCATGCCAGGCGAGCGCGCTACCGCTGAGCCACATCCCCAGCCCAACAAGAGTTCTTTAATTATTTCTTTTCCTGCATGATAAAAAAAATCTACAGAAGAGCAGTAATACATGTTTATAATTCCACTACTCAGGAGGCTGAGGCAGGAGGTATCCAAGTTTGAGGCTGGTCAGGGCAATTACCAAGATTTTGTCTCAAAAATAAAGAATAAAAAGGGCTGGAGAGGAGATGTAGCTTAGGAATAAAGTACTTGTTTGAGTCCCAGTACCACCAGAAAAACAAATAAATAAAACCAAACTAAATTAGTCACATTTTCTTTCTTTCTTTTTTTTTTAAATCACAAATTCTTTTTTTTTTTTTTTTTTTAAAGAGAGAGTGAGAGAGAGGGGGACAGAGAGAGAGAGAGAATTTTAACATTTATTTATTTTTTCTTAGTTCTCGGCGGACACAACATCTTTGTTGGTATGTGGTGCTGCTGAGGATCAAACCCGGGCCGCACGCATGCTAGGCGAGCGCGCTACCGCTTGAGCCACATCCCCAGCCCACATTTTCTTTTTTTTTTTTTTTTTTTTTTTTAAAAGAGAGAGCTAGAGAGAGGGGGGGACAGAGAGAGAGAGAGAATTTTTAATATTTATTTATTATTTCTTAGTTCTCGGCGGACACAACATCTTCGTTTGTATGTGGTGCTGAGGATCGAACCCAGGCCGCACGCATGCCAGGCGAGCTCGCTACCGCTTGAGCCACATCCCCAGCCCACATTTTCTTAATTTGAGGATGGAATCAACATTATGTAAATGAATGTCTTTAGGAGAAACAGCTGGACTAATTATGTGTTAATAGACATGATATCCATAACTTACTCTCAAAGTGATAAGCAAAAAATAAACAAATAATTAAGTAAATAAGTAGAGAAAATGAGAGAAAGGAAATAAGGAAGGTAGGAAGATAGGAAAAAAGATGTGGCAAAATAGTAATAATTGTTGAATTTGGGTGAAGGATACATGGGTTGGTGATACTGTACTAATATTTACTTTTTCTGTAGACTTGAAAGATCTTAAAAACTAAAAAGTTGAGGGGTTGCAGGTATAGCTCAGCTTGTATAAGTTTAGCATGTATGAGTCTGTGGATTCAATTACCAGCAAAAAAAGAAAGTGAAAAATAAGAATTCACTAGGCTATCATTTAATTAAAAAAAGAGAGCCAGGCACGGTGGTGCACACCTGTAATCCCAGTGACTTGGGAAGCTGAGGTAGGAGGATTGTGAGTTCAAAGCCAGCCTCAGCAATTTAATGAGGCACTTGCAACTAAGTGGGACCCTATCTCTAGATAAAATATTAAAAAGGGCTGGAAATGTGTCTTAGTGGTTAAAAACTCAGGGGTACAATTCCTAGTACCAAAAAAATTAAAATAAAATAGAGGAGAGAGAGAAGAATGCAGTAGGATCATTAATAAAACAAAGTTCACTAGGAGATCACTCAGAATGCAGTAGGATATCATTAATAAAAAAATTTACTAAGAAATCATTCAATAACCTCTGTGAAATTTACAACTCTCTAAGGGTTTTGCATAAAATTGAAGAGATGTGAGATTTCAACCATCTATAATTAAGAATGCTATGTATTATATTTATTTATTTTTTTTGAATTTATTTTTTAGTTGGAGTTGGACACAATATCTTTATTTTATTTATTTATTTTTATGTGGTGCTGAGGATCGAACCCAGGGCCTCACACGTGCTAGGCGAGTGGTATACCACTGAGCCACAACCGCAGCCCTATCTATTATATTTAGATGACCTAAGTAGCAGAATTTTACTCCAACAACTAAAATAAAGAGAGGAAGCCTCGGGTAAAATAGCCTACACACACAAAACTAGTTAAAAAAACAACAACAACAAAAAAAACCTATCTCTAGTGGAAAAGCTTAAGCTTCCTATATTTTATTTTTTTAAATATTTTTTTTGTAGCTGTACACGATAACTCTATTTATTTATTTAATTTTTATGTGGTGCCGAGGATCGAACTCCGAGCCTTGAACATGCAAGGTGAGAGCTCTACCGCTGAGCCATAACCCAAGCCCCTCAAGCTTCCTTTACAACTGGAGAGAAAATGCACATAGAATGCCATCTCACTGGAAATAATCTGAGAATGTTCTAGAATGGGGTAAGTATATAAATACATCTTCAAAGCTAACAGGTAATCTTCAAAAGGATGAAGTGAAGCTTGTACTTAAACACAACTAAAACTTAGATAAGCCCAACACACATTTTTGATAAAATATTATTAAACTTATAAGGCAGCTTCCAATACCAAGTGTCTTTGTTCAGTTGCTCACCTTTGCGGTAATTGTGGCGATAGATGTGAAAGGCATAGAGAAGTTCATAGTAATTGTGAGTCATAAGGTCCACAGCTCTAGCACGAGATTCAATTATTGCCACAACCTAATATAGGAAAAACAATGAGGCATCGATGTTAGTAGCAATCGTGACAACCAACAGAGCTGTTTCTAGACATCAGTGGATACATAAAATTACCTCATTATGCAGATTCACATAAGGAAATTCTACAAGATCCTGTAGCTGTGAGCGTTCACAGAGAACTACCACTAGTTGCCGTAAACAATCTAACTGCCTGGAAGAAAAGAAAGGGTTATAAGGGTAAAATGCCATAGTGGGTTAAACAGGGCTGGTAAATTGCCTTGTGTTAAAAAGACTGTAAGATTACCTGCTAGAGTCAGGAATTTGGGTTAAGGCCTCATATGCTTGGCTGTTGTGACCCAAATCCAAATGATGTTTGAAAATGCATGTCCGTAAAGTAGCCTAAATATCAAATTTAGATCAAATATCAAAAAAGGGCAAAGAAAATTAAAATACAAGGTCCAGAACAACCTTCAAGAAAAACAAAGCAAATAATAGTTTTTACCTGACTTTTCCAGTCATCACCTGCTTCAGTTATTGCTGATGTAGCCAACTGAATAACCAGCTCAGGCAAACCAACAACATCTAGAAGACGTAAAACCTAAAGAGAAATTCAAGAAATTTTCATTAAAATTAATATGGCAGTGGTACTCCAAATTGAATTATTGTTCAAAATTAGTCAGAAACATCATTAGGTAAGTAAAGATTAAATTAAAGGCACTGATAAGGGGACTAGGGAGGTAGCTCAGTGGGAGAGCCTTGCCTAATAGGCTTGAGGCCCTGGGTTCCATCCTTAGAACCATTCAGAAAAAAGGTGCTGATAAAATGGACAGGATTATTTGGTTAATATTAAGATTTTTCTTTAGATTCTACTGTTATACAAAGGCTTGTTATAAAATCTATTTGTTTTTCTAGATAATAACACTGGAATAATGGCTCATAAGTTATAGATAATTTTGATTGTGTTAGGTTGGAACAGAGAAAGATAAAGTTAAGAGAGAGTCTTAACATGTTCTTTATAGAACCAACCAACCACTACTAATAAATAATAGAGGGATTAAAGATTGGCTTTTTTTTTTGCATCAGTGATTGAACCCAAGGCTGTTTTTACCACTAAGCCACATTCCCAGCCTTCTTTTATTTTTATTTTTATTTTGAGACAGGGTCTTGCTAAGTTGCTTAGGGCCTCACTAAGTTGCTCAGACTGGCCTTGAGCTTGTGATTCTCCTGCCTCAGTCTCCCAAGTCCCTGAGATTATGGTCATACACAACCACACCTGACTTGGGCTTTTTTTAAGAGATGGGGTCTCATTATGGCACCCAGGCTGGCCCCAAACTCCAAAGCTCAAGTAATGTTCCTGCCTCAGGCTCTTGAGTACTGGGCCTATAGGACTGACTCCCCACCACATCCAACTTTGTCCTTTTGTTTTGCCAGTGTGAGAAAGTAATGAAATATCCCCCAAAGATATGAATGTGTCTATATCCTTATATTCACATGCCTTCAATAAGAAGCTGGGGGTAGCTGGGCACAGTGGTACTTGCCTGTAATCCCAGCAACTCAAGAGGCTGAGGAAGGAGAATCGCAAGTTTGAGGCCAGCCTCAGCAACTTAGCAAGACACTATCTCAAAATTAAAAAATAAAGGCCAGGCATGGTGGCTCATGTCTATAATCCCAGCCGCTAAGGAGGCCGAGACAGGAGGATCTTGAGTTCAAGGCCAGCCTCAGCAACTCAGTGTGGCCCTAAACAACTTAGCAAGACCCTATCTCTAAATAAAAAAAATATATAAAAAATGGAGGGGGATATGGCTCAGTAGTCAAGTGCCCCTGGGTTTAATCCCTGGTATCAAAAAAATAAAAAAGACTGGGGATGTAGCCTAGTGGTAAAGTACCACTGGATTCACTCCCTAGTACCAACCAACTAACTAACCAACCATCCAACCAACCAACTAACCCAAAAACCTGGGGATACAAAAAGTACTTACTTGCCAGGAATAGCTTTACCCTTGGTAGGTATTAATCATATTCACCCTCACAGTAATTGAATGATTTTACAGATGAAGAACTTGTGTAAGGTCGTAGTCCAGAGATCTGGGACTTAAATCTTAGCATGTGGACCTGAGAGCTACCACTATGGAGTTTCAAACTGAACACTTCCTGGCCTACTGCGTTGATCTGCTTTACTTTTATTCAGAGCACATATCACTGCCTGACTTTATTTGTCTAGTCTCTTTCCAACCTGTATTTTAAGTACCACAAGAACAGGGAATAGCGGACAGGGAGTAGCAGTGGTACTTAGAACCTTATCCTCTGATCCTAAACCAGTGCCTTATACACAGTAGGCTCTCAGTGAATATTTGTTAAATGAAAGAACAAACACAATTTTACAATAGAACCAGCATTCCTAATCCAAAACTCTGAAAATGCTCCAAAATCTGAAACTGAGGGCTGATAGGCCACCACAAGTGGAAAATTCATCTGACCTCATGAGAGGGGCCACAGACAAAACACTAAAAATTTATGTAAAATTACCTCAGGCTATATGTGTAAGGTATAATATGAAACATAAATAAATTTTGTGTTTGGACCTAGACTCCTCCCCAGGATATCTCATATGTATATGTAAACATTAAAAAAAAAAAAATCTGAGCTGGGCATGGTGGTGCTCGATGTAATCTCAGTGGCTTGGGAGGCTGAGGCAGGAGGATCAATCAAAGCCAGCCTCAGCAACAGTGAGGTGCTGAGCAAGTCAGTGAGACCCCATCTCTAAATAAAACACAAAACAGGGTGGTGAAGCACCCCTGAGTTAAATAAATCCCAGGTTACCCCCCTGCAAAAATGAAACACTTTTGTTTCCAAGCATTTTGGTTAAGGGATACTCAATCTGCATAAACTTTTCCTATAAACTGTTTATGTTGCTGATGAATTTAAAGCATAGTAAATGAACATCATAGTGTAACAAAGCCCTAAAGAGTTTTTTTTTTTTTTTCCCTTCTCTGTGGCACCGGGGATTGAACCTAAGGCCTACGCATGCTAGGCAAGCATTCTACCACTGAGCTACATCTCCAGCCCTTTTTATTTTAAGACAGAGTCTCCTGAAATTGCTTAGAACCTCCCTAAGTTGCTTTGGCTCGTCTCAAACCTTCCTTCCTTAGATTCCTGAGTCACTGGGATTACAGGTGTGCACCACCATGCCCAGCTTCCATGAATATTTTACATCTACAATGTAAAGGTGAGTTTCATCAAAATTAAGCAATATATCATGTAAATCTATCCAACCAGGTAAATAACCTACTGAAATCAGATGGACAAGAGAAGGTGTTACACCCTCAACCCTGTTGTGATGCTCTCTCTTCCCTCTGATGCCTGCTTTAAGATGGACAAATGATCACCTGTAAAAGAGTCATGAGCTGGGCTTGGCAGCATACACTAGTAATCCCAGAGACTCAGGAGACTGAGGCAGAAGTCCTCCTGTCTTAGCCTCCTGAATTGCTGGGATTCCTTCCAGTCATGTGCTACTGTGCCCAGCAGGTTTTCTCAATATGTCTAGGCAAGTCCATCTTCTTCTCACTTAGAAGTTCTGGGAACAATTAAGTTTTTTAGTATTTTTCTTAAAAAATATCAAAGCAGCCGGGCAGGTGTGGTGGTACATGCCTCACACGTGTGAGGTACTGGGTTCGATCCTCAGCACCACATTAAAAAAATGATATTGTGTCCATCTACAACTAAAAAAAAAAAAAAAAAGCACACTAAGCAACTCAGTGAAACCATGTCTCTACGTAAAATATTAAAAATGGCTCAGTGGGGGCTGGGGTTGTGGCTCAGCGGTAGAGTGCGTGCCTAGCATGTGTGAGGCACTGGGTTCAAGTCTCAACACCACATATAAACAAATAAATATATAAGTGTCCATCAATAACTAATAAAAAATTTAAAAAAAAAGGCTCCATGGTCAAGTGTCGAGTTCAATCCCCGGTACAAAAAAAAAAAAAAAAGCAATATATCTTATAAGGAGAGCCAAACAACAGCACTGTACCTTATCATAATACTGCAGCCTGGGGGAGGATACAATGTCCCCATCCTCTGAGCGGATCAATCGATCTAAGAATTCTTCTTTGCCCACTTCTGATGCTGCCTGACAGAAACATTCCAAAGCCTGGAAAAAATTTAAAAAGTGCAAAGTGACCTATAAAGTTTTAGTGATATAAATCAGGTTCATATGCTGAGGAAAGCCAAAAGAAAAAGTATTTAAGATAGTATACCACTACTCACAGTTTCTGCCACATATAAATTCTGATACATCATTTAATATTTCTTTAATTTTTCTCACTTTTTATTTAAATGCTATTAATTTAAAAAGCAAACTTTAATAAGACGACTGATGGATAGATAAGTAATAAAGCAAACTGTAGCAGCATGTGAACAACTACAGAATTTGAGTGGTGGCTATATAACTATTCACCGTGAAAGTCTTCAAACTTTTCTGCATATTTAAAATCTACAAAATAGGATATCAGGGGAAAAAAATTAAAAATATAAACATTATCTTAACAAAAAAAGATGAAAAAGCAAACAGATACATGAAAATGTGATTAATGAATAAATTTTATTTTGCTTTGGGGCAGAAAGGTCTTAATGTTTCGTCTTATTTTCCTAAACCCTAATAAAACCTGAGTGTAAGAAGCTAACCTGATACTATGCCCTTCACTGGTACCAGTACAGTACTCATATGCTAAGGAACCCTTTTGTGGAGGACTCTGTGCTTCCCACCCCATAATCCAGATGAAAACTAAAACATCCTCCTTGAACTAGAGGTTATTCACCACTCAAATGCACTTTACCTTTTGTCCTTCGCCTGTAACTAGGTAACAACGTCCCAACATAAATCGACAGGAACCAACATTGACTTGACACCAGGGATGTAGCAGTTGAATATAATCCTTAAGGACATAAAAGGTAGTTTTTGATTAGAAAATAAACACTACTTAAGGAGATAGTCATTTCTTCATAGAAGGAGAGAAGACACTATTTGATCAGTACAAAAGTTTTATTTCTAGAAATAATCTGGAGACTGAAGCCTAATTCTGTTAATGCATTCTTATATTAGGCTAGACACCTTAAGAAAGCATAGACAGCTGAGCATGGTGACTTGGAGCATCATAAGTTTGAAGCCAGCCTGGGCAACTTAGTGAAATTCTGTCTCAAAATAAAAAATTAAAAGGAATGGAGATGTAGCTTAGTGATAAAGTGACCCTAGGCTCAATACTCAGCACCACACATACATATAAAAGAGCTGGGTGTGGTGGCGCATACCTGTAGTCCTAGCTACTTGGGAGACTGAGATAGGAGGATTACCTGAGCCCGAGTTTGAGACCAACCTGGGCAACAGAACAAGTTTCTGTCTTAAACAAAACAAAATAATAACAAAAATAAACAAATAAAAAACAAGCAAAGAGGAGTCCAGTAACACACACATGTAAATATATACATGCTTCACATCCTAGAAATTTTCCAATTTTTAATATTTACTGGTTCAATGACTAAAGTACAATAAAGGATTTCTACTAAGACAGTGATATGCTTGTTTTATATAAAGAGAAACTAATAAAGAGGATTTAAAAAAACCAAAAAGATATGAGAAAAAATTATATTACCAATAATACTACCAAGAGAGAGGTAGAGAATATAATTTTGGAATGAATATTTAATTTTTGCTGGGTGCCAAGCCTTTGGGAGGCTGAGGCAGGAGGATCTCAAGTTGGAGGCCAAACCCTGCCTCAAAAAATAAAAAGGGCTGGTATATAGCTCAGTGGTAGCCCTGAATTCGACTCCTAGTACCAAAAAAAATTTTTTTCCCCAAGTTTTGCAAGGCATTGTGGTGGACACCTGCAATCCCACATTTCAGGGAGCTGAGGCAGGTGGATCCCAAGTTGAGGCTACCCTTAGCAACTTAGCCAGACTCTGTCTCAAAATAAAAAATAAAAAGGGCTGGGAATATAGTTCAGTGGTAAAGCACCCCTGAGTTCAATTCCCTGTACTGCAAAAAAAAAAAAAAAAAAAAAAAAAAAAAAAAAAATCAATTTTTGTGGTTCTTCCTAACAGTCCAATTAAAATGCAAACGACATTCACAAAGGAAAAAAAATCCATCAATCCTATTCTTCAAAAGAGTGATTAAACCTGAAAAGTTAAAATGAACTCACCTGCAATTGTACATACTGACAATTTCCCATCAAACATTCTAGAAAGAGACAACCAGGATTGCTAGGCCATCTAGTCACTGGATAAGGAGGTTTTTTATGTAGCTTTCTGAATTTTTCTAAGAACAAACGATGCTATTTATACAATGATGAAATTACTTAACAATGCTTTTATCAGCACACAGACCCACTGTGAAGCAATACATGACTGTACAATATGAATCTTATCATTAGCTTAGAACTCAGTTTATTATAGGATAAGGGATGCAGTTTACTTTATCCCTGAATGGTGAACCGCAATTCAGCTGGTACATAGCAGACCAGTGGACATTTAGCACCTAAAATTGTGACTGGTATATGGAGTCACTCAACAAATATTTACCTGAGTGAATGTCTTAAAAGGGATCTAGAGGGGCTGTGGCTGTGGCTCAGTGGTAGTGCACTTGCCTGGCATATGTGAGGCACTGGGTTCAATTCTCAGCACCGCGTATAAAGAAATAAAGGTCTATCAACAACTAAAAAAAAAAAAAGGGATCTAATGGGGCTGGAGTTGTGGCTCAGTGGAGGAGCACTTGCCTAGCGTGAGGCACCAGGTTCAATTCTCAGCACCACATATAAAGAAATAAAATAAAGGTCCAACTAAAAAGTATTAAAAAAAAATGTGTGTGCACCAATAAAATCTCACTCAACTCCTGATCAAAAATATAAAACAAAAATCAGGATATCTCAAAATAAATATTATAATCTTGTGCTAGTAGGGTAAGTACTCAACCTCATTAAAATCATTCCAGGGAAGGGGATGTAGCTTAGTAGTAGTGCCTGCCTAGCATGCA
The DNA here is from genome assembly GCF_052094955.1 of Ictidomys tridecemlineatus. Taxonomy (NCBI): domain Eukaryota; kingdom Metazoa; phylum Chordata; class Mammalia; order Rodentia; family Sciuridae; genus Ictidomys; species Ictidomys tridecemlineatus. The sequence continues at coordinate 19,127,713 of NC_135480.1, read as the reverse complement.
AAAGGCCTTAGGTTCAATCACCAGTACTGCGAATCCCTTCCCTACTCTCCCACCCCAAAATAAAGTAAGACAAAAAAACTTGATGCTGGGCTGGGGATGTAGTTTAGTGACAGAGCTCTTCTCTAGTATAAGGCCCAGAGTTTAATTCCTACCACTGGGGAAAAAAAAAAAAAAACTAAAAGACTCTATTATACAGGCAAAAAAAGAGGTTTAAACCAGATAGAAGACAACTTTCAACTTTTAAAGAAAAGGATACAAAAGCTGCAATAAATAATTGGTAACTGCAATAATTATTTCAGGCCAATTCAATCCCGTTTGGTTCAGAGGTGCCTTTGGTTGAGAGAAGAGATGAGATATAATCTGTTTTCTTGCAACTTCTTGGAAGAATAACTCCACAATTGTCTGAGGGCTAGATACTTGAAAAGAAAATGCTACAATCATAAACTTGTAATGGTAATATAAACTTTCAATTAAGATAGTCTATGAATTCACTATATATTTGTAACAAAGATTATTTATCATTTCAAAACAGAAAATGCACCATGGGTGTAATTGGTAGCAATATAAACAAAAACAATTTGTAAACTGAAGTATTAAATAAAAGCAATGATAATGACTATTAAATCAACGTTGCAAATTTTCATAGATCTCACCACCTGAAAGTGCCTTCCCTAGGACCTACATATAATAAACACAATCAGTCCTAAGATTTCAAGTTTTATTCCAAAACAGTACAAAATAAATTCTCTAGAGTAATGGTTTTCAAGGATGAGAGAGGACTCCTTTTAATTTGTTAACTAAGACTAGATTATAAAAGCTACCATTAACTTAGTAAATTTATAAACGATTAAATATTAAGGGCTAATGCAAGTGAGAGACTCTCAGAAGTCTTAAATTACCTTACTAAAATTTGTTCTTATTTTTACCATGTATATCTATGGGATCAGAGCTTCATAGACTCTGCTACAACCAGGTCTTAGGCCACAGCTTCTCATGCCTTCTAGTGAAAGCAAAAAGCATGACCAACATTTCCATAGCAAAGATGGCAAAAGAACACATTAATAAATATGCAATAAACCTCCAAACCCAAATCAAATGTATACACAGTCCTTACCAAACTTGTTTGTCATTAAAGTACCAGAGTCAGTTAGTTCCAGTACTGACAAGTGTTGGAGATTAGACTCCCTGTGAGAAAAGAAAAAAAGGACAGCTTAGTAATTCTCCCATGCTAAATATATGTCCACATCCACAAGTTTTCCTAAAAGGGACACCGTAAATTGTACATAAAAGCTTCTTTGAAAGCATAAAGAAAAAGCAAAAAACCAAAGGATTTAGATTATTGTCCATTATATTATTCAACCATGAGCCACAGCAAGAAGGATGGTTCATCTTACCAAAAAACTGAATCTTGGGCCGGAGATGTAGCTCTGTGGTAGAATGCTTGCTTGGCACACCCAAGGCCCTGGGTTCAATGCCTGTACCACAGAGTGTTGAGTGGTGGGAGGACCAAAAAAAAAGTGAATCTTGTAATTATTAGATTTTTTTTTCTTCCTTTGGTTATAAAAAAGTTCAGCATAATGTTTCCGTGTATGATCTAACTTTCCTTTTACCTTCATCTCATTCCTTTGCCTTCAACATGATTTATCTGTATGTTACACATGCATTATTATAAAACACATATGTAATAAAGATGTGCATTTTTTATTTTCATCTTCTAAATTGCTTTCCACCTTTAGAAAATGGAGCATCTAAAAATTTTCTGAGTTGGGCAAGGTAGTGCATGCCTATAATCCCAGCTAACAAAGAATATTTAGGGGGCTGGGGGGCTCAGTGGTAAAGTGCTTGCCTAGCATGTGTGAGGCACTCGGTTTGATCCTCAGCACCACATAAAAATAAAAGTACTATGTCCACCTACAACTAAAAATATCTATATATTTAAAAAAAAAGAAAAAAAAGAATATTTGGGAGACAAGGCAGGATAATTGCCAGTCTGAGGCCAGCCTAAACAACTTAGTGACAGCCTGTCTCAAAATAAAAAGTAAAAGGCTGGAGATGTAGTTCAGGGGTTCAGTCTCCAGTACAGCAAAATTAAAAGTGAAAATTATCTTCAAGGCAAATTATTTGACAACATGTTTAAAAAAAAAAAAACTTAGCAAGTGTTTATTTGGCTTGGGAATGTGGCTTGGTTGTAGAGTATTTGCCTAGCATACACTAGGCTTTGGGTTTGATCCCCAGCACTACCAAGGAATACAAGAAAATAAACAAAATTAAAGAAAAACAGAAAAAAATAATTAAACTCACAATTTATTTTAAAATAATTAGGAAAAGGAAACTCACAGTGTGTCCACTGGAACATCAGTTGCCAAGCACTGACTTCCCCACTTAATGAGGTAATAGGATAAGAGCAGGGGAGCCGTCCGATGAAGCAGGTCTTGCTGAGCTTGAAAGAGCTGGCCAGCTCCCAAGATCACCTATGCATAATGGATGAAATGGTCACCACCCAATTAGTAATGGTAATTCTCAAGTTTCAGGTGGAGTAAAATAAAATAGCATACATAGCTATAAAGGGCACATTTTACCTATTACATTCTGGGATAGCAATGGAAAAACGCCTTCCCACATATAAACAGACCCAAAATAATAATAATAATAATAATAATAATAATAAACTTTTCCAAATTATGGGAGCTGATGATGAAAAGAAACTTTGATTAAATCTGTGGGCTCAGAATTACAGGGAACAGGGAAATCTAAATATCCTTGTATGCTGCTGGTGTTAGGTAAAAATGGGTCTGATTAGTACAGGCAGATTTGGCAAAACTTCTAAAACCTAATAGTGTGCATAGACTCTGACCAAACAATTCTAGTTCTTAGAAGTCACTCTAGAGATAAAACCAAAGATGTACAGAAAGTTATACACATCAGGGAAAACCTGGCAGAAGTCATAAAGAGAAGTGGTTGAGTACATTAAAATTGCACTAAGTATAAATACAAAATAATGTGGGAAGACCAATGAGATTTACAAAAATGGAAAAATGAAAACTAGGTTACAAAAAATATTAAGTGGCATATCCTAATTGCACAAATAAAACCAAAAAACTATTTGCATAGAAAAAAAGTATAAAAAATTAAAATGTCAATAGTGGTTGTTACTGGGTAGAAGATATAGATGAATTTTTATTATTTTTGCTTATATATATTTTATAAGAAAAAGCTATTATTTCTTTCTTGTTTCAAATTGTTTAATTATTGGTTTTTAGCTACACATTAGGATTCATTTTGACATAATCATATAAACATGGGACATAATTTGTTCTATTTAAGTCTCCAGTACTTTCCCTCCCCTCTTTCCTCCCAATGGTTCCTTTCCCTCCACTCCATTGATCTGCTATTAATATTTTCTTTAACTAGTGTCTTGTTGATGTACATGATGGTTAGATTCACTGTGGTATATTCATATATGTACATAGAAAGTAGGTTTAGATTCATTCTGTCTTTCCCTTATCCTGTTTTTCCTCCCACTACTCCACTGATCATTCTTTTATTTTTTTATTCTTCCCACCTCCTGCTTATTTTGAATTAGCTTCTGTATACCAGAGATAACATTCCATCTTTAACTTTTTGGGATTGGCTTATTTCACTTGGCATGATAGTTTCCAGTTCCACCCATTTACTGGCAAATGCCATAATGTCATACTTCTTTATGGCGGAGTAATATTCCATTGTGTAAATATACACTATATTTTATTTATCCATTCATCTGTTGAAGGGCTCTACAGCCTGGCCAATGTGAATTGTGTTGCTATAAACATTGATGAGGCTGTGTCACTGTAGTATGCTGATTTTAAATCTTTTGGATATATACCGAGGAGAGGAACAGCTGAAGGTAATTATTATTATTTGTAGTAAACTGCAAGAGATTAGAAACCCAGAAAAACACACACACACACACACACAAAACCTGTGAAGAAATGCAAGTATTTTTTTTTTTTTTTAAACTATTTATTTTTTAGCTGTCGATGGACACAACACAATGCCTTTATTTTCATGTGGTGCTGAGGATCGAACCCGGGTCCCGCCCGTGCTAGGCGAGCGCTCTACCGCTGAGCCACAATCCCCGCCCGAAATGCAAGTATTTACACAATCACAAAGAACTTAATAAGGGTTAACCCAAGTGACATACTCTCAGGACAGGATCCTTTTTTTCCTTGGTGTTCTTAAAAATTTCTAACTTTTTTTTTTTTTTTTTGAGTGAGGGTACTGGGATTGAACTCAGGGGCACTCAACCACTGAGCCACATCCCCAGCCCTTATTTGTATTTTATTTAAAGACAGGGTCTCACTGAATTGCTTAGTGCCTTGCTTTTTGCTGAGGCTGGCTTTGAACTTGAGATCTTCCTGTCTCAACTTCCTGAGCCACTGTGCTGGCTAAAAGTTTGTTCTTATTTTTGCCTGAAATTTTAATAATAGCAATGTATTTGAGTTAATAAATTCTGATTTTAAAGTATATTACTTCGGGGAGACCTATTGGCTTTTTGGCTCTTTATTCATTAACATGGATAATTTTAATCAGATTGCTTCCTTGCCAGGATCAAATGAGATTATTGACTCAGAAACAAATGGGGTGTGAGATTCTGGGTTGGCTCCTCAGCACTGGGGTGGGCAGTGGGGACACATATATTTTACTATGGGCAGAAAAGTAATTTTTAGCATAGAACATCCAGTAGGTGGAGCAATCAGGATTTGTGATGGCACTGAAGTCTGGTAGTCTGAGAAAAATTAAGATGGAAAAGAAAACACAGAATGGAGTTGGGAAGACCACAGATGCACACTTTACAACCTCAAAATTGTGCTTAGGGTAAGCCCTGGCCCACAGAAAGAGAAAAATTGTTCTTTTTTTCTTCTTTCCTCTACACTAAAGGGTATTCTGCTGTCACATCTAGGGTAATACTTATAATACCAGTTTTTGGGACCACCAATCTGAGAAAATTTTGTATTACTATACATTCAAAGGTTAATAACAAAGCAATCTGCTTTACATATATTCCTATTCTGTAACCTTAGATTATGACATTAATTTATACTTAACTCCACAAATATTTACAGAGCACCTGGTAAGGTCAACCATGGGAGATAAAGCAGTGAAGAAAGACAAGTGTCTACTTTTTAAGCTCAACAGCCTGCTGTATGCTTCCAGATCTCTGTCAGGTTATAGATTTTGTTAAGTATTCCCTCAAACAATACTTACTGCATCTCCTAGCCTCATCAGTAGTTGCTGTAAGATCAAGAGGTCTCGGCAGATCAGGAATCGAGTACTAGCAATTCTATATACGCCTCTGCACACAATACACCCCGCTGAGCTACTACCATAGAGCTGGGAAAGGTTCATTCGAACATTCAAAGGCTGAGCTATAATAAGAAGAAAAATGGAGTTAAATGTTATCACTCTTTTCTTGAAATCAAGAGACACATTTGTTGTTTTGTCATTTACCTGAATTGAATCCTTTTTCCATTTCCACTTCTGTTTCATAATCCATTTCCCGTATAAGAAGTCCAATGGCATGGACAGGGTTCCTAATCTCTTGTAGTTTACTACAGATATCTTCCATCACATTTTCTCTACAAGGACAATTAGAAAATTCCGATTATTACTGAGAAGACATAAGACCTATACTCTGTATGTGTTGTAAGCTAAATGCTCTATGAAACAGGAAAACCAGCCCCATAATAAAGGAGTGGAGATTATCATTTTGGCATACAAGATACTTCCACTTCACATATTAATTTTTCTTCACCTTTCTGCAAAGCACAGACAAAATAAAAATAAGGAAAATACTTTTTTTCATGAATATGTAGATCACTTAACAGGTGCATCACATTTAATGAGTCTGTTTCTAGGATGAGTGCAGTGGCTCATGCCTGTAATCCCAGTGGCTTAGGAGGCTAGGGCAGGAAGATCATGAGTTCAAAACCACGCTTAGCAACAGTGAGGTGCTAAGGAACTCCGTGAGACCTTGCCTCTATAAAACACAAAATAGAGCTCAGGATGTGGCTCAGTGATTAAGTGCCCCTGAGTTCAATTCCCAGTACCAAAAAAGCAAAAGGAAAAAACAAACAAACAAAAAACCCCTGAAAACAGGGGCTGCTGATGTAATGTAAGTCAGTGGTAGAGCACTTGCTTAAAGCAGCATGTTCAAGGTCTTCAGTCAAACCCCAGCACTGCAAAGGGGATAATACCTGTTTGGAATCAAGTATAGTCACTAACTTTAAGCCATTACTTTGTAGACACTTGAACATCCAAAACCTCACGTTGGCACTAAAAATTACCGAATTTCCATTAGGAAATACACTTTAGCCTAAATTCTCCTTACACGTCATTAGTGATCAAATCTTCCAAAATCTGTTCTGCAGCCTTTTCTGGAGACTGTAGGTTGTAACAACTCATTTCCATCATAACTGACATATCCATAGTTACAGACTCTCCAATCAACCGGAGGCATTTTATAAGACATACGACATCCCGAGCGACATCCACATCTATGAAGAAGAGAAAGTTAATAATAATAACATTCCTGCCTCAAGCCAAAGAATTATCAAAGGCTGGGATTGTGGCTCAGTGGTAGAGTGCTTGCCTAGCATGTGTGAGGCACTGGGTTTGATTCCCAGCACTGCATATAAATAAATGAATAAAATAAAGGTCCATCAACACCTTAAAAAATATAAGAACTATCAATAATATGTTAAAATCAGTATTAGTGGGCTCAAGCTATATGCCTAGTAAGTGTGAGGCACTGGGTTCGATCCTTAACACCACATAAAAATAAACAAAATAAAGGCATTCTGTCCATCTACAACTACAAAAAAATTTAAAAATCAGTATTAGCATTAGATGCCAAGGTATCTGAGGTCAAGATGCCTTGACCCCTTCTACTTTTAAAAAAATTCTTAAAATTTGTTTAATTAAAAAAAAAAAATTTTTTTTTTTGGTAATTGTAGACGGACAGAATGCCTTTGTTTATTTTTATGTGGTGCTAAGAATCAAACCCAGTATCTCAAGTGCTCTGCCACTGAGCTCCAGCCTGTCCAACCTCTTCAGTTTAAAACCTACTATGAGGTAAACTGACCAAGACAAGTCACAATGGCAATCGAATTTTGCATGAAGTGAAATAAAGGATAGGGTTCAAGTGTGAAGGAATCAAATATAGACATAATAATTATTATTACCATCAGAAATGGTTGTCTCATCCTCTGTCACAAGGTTCTCATCAGACAGGAGATACAGATGATCCACTAAGGAGGAGGGCACAAGAAAAGACAGGTACCCCTAGAAACACAAATCTTTCAGTTATATTTGTTTCAGTGAATTTTGAATGAATAAAATAAGTGATAGTCTATAATGTATCATGTGGAGCAACAAATCATGTTGTACATGGTACCTATGTATAATTTAAAACATTTAAAAACATTGAAAGGGGCTTGGGTATAATTCAGTGGTAAAGTGCTTGCCTAGCATGCATGAGGCACTGAATTTGATTCCCAGCACTGCAACAGGAACAAAAATTGAGATATGAAGTGTGACTCTTATCATGAGAAAACACCAGACAAATTCAAGTTGAAGGACACTATAAAACAACAATAGGTATTGCCTTCAAAAAAATGACAGTGGAGGAGCTGGGATTGTGGCTCCGTGGTGGAGCACTTGCCTAACATGTATGAGGTACTGGGTTTGATTCCCAGAATCATATATAAAAATAAATAAATAAAACAAAACAAAGGTATAGTGTCCATCTATAACTAAAAAAAAAAGTCAGAGGGCTGGGGCTGTAGTTCAATGGGAGGGTACTTTGGTCAGCATGTGTGAGGCACTTGGTTTGATTCTCAGTACAATATGTAAATAAATAAAATAAAGGTCCATCAACAACTAAAAAAAATATTTAAAAATAAGTCAATGGAATGAAAGACAAAGACTGATAAGAGGTCTAAGATTAAGCTAAAGAAATACAACTAAATAATGTAAGATCTTGGATTGGACTTTGACTCAAAAACAATTATGGGCACAATTGTCAAAAGTTGAATATAAACTATATAATATTATATTAATATCAAACTGCCTAAGTTTTAAATTTTGTCATAGTTAATTTAAAAGAATATCCTTGTTCTTAGATATACACCAAAATATTAAGGATAAGGAGACATGATGTCTACAATTCTCAAGTGGCTCAGAAAGAAAAAAATATAAAATATAAAATGAAGAGCAAAAGGCAACAGATATAGCCCAGTATAGAACACATGCTTAAGCATGATGAATCTAGGTGAAAGGTATGAAGAAATTTTTTGTTATTCTTATAACTCTTAAAATTGCAATTACTTCAATGTAAACAAATAAGGGGGGAGGGAAAGTTAAAGTACTGAAGATTGAAATAAAGCAAACTGTATTACCAACAAGCATGAATGTCAAAATGAACCTCAATATATAACTACAAAACATAAGAAAAACATTTAAAAAGTAAATAAATAAAAGAAAAAACAAACAAAACACAAAAAGTATAGTTAATAATGAAAAAGACTATTAAATACAAATGAAGTATAATTTAAGGAAAAAAATTACAAACACAAAATCCTAAAAGATAAATACACTTAACAAATATTCTGAAGACCCACTGAACTGTCTAAAAAAGAGTTCTTCTGTATGCTTCAGCTCTCTTACTTTTTTCAGTAGGCACACCATATTTGTGTGAGGATTCAAATGTAGGGCAAGAGGCTGGGAAAGAGCTTCTTGGTACTGAAGACAGCAGGCGTAGAATTTGCACCAGAATTCCTGTTGTAAATTTCTAAATGCCTCTCTGGAGAATTCATACTCTGTTACACTTCCTTGGAGCTGGCAAAGTGGAAACAAAATTAAACTCTTGGTACCATTTGGGATCAAACAACATAATTGTCCAATATGATTTTACTAGCTATAGCAAAAGGAATATTCTTTATACATTAAATGGCAACTGTACATCTAATTCTCTAATTATAAGGTTTAGACATGTATACTTTCTACTAAACAAGGTTAAGTGAACAATTTTGACAACTCCTCAGTGCCCTTCTTATATAAAGATGAAAAAAAATTTTTTTTATTTACCGGAAATCTCACCTCACTTTCGACAGCTAATGTAACTTCTTTTTTTAGTTCACTCCACGAAAGATCCAAATTCCTCTCAGTTCCTCTGCAGAAAATCTAAAATTAATAGACATTTTAGAGTATTACACTCAAAAACAGATGAAAAATACTCCAGCACAAAGATACTGAAGCAATGTACAACTATATAATAAAGAAAAGGCATGCCTAGAATATTCTTTACATTTAACACCAGGCAAATAATTTCTGAAAGACATTTTAGCAATTGTGAACTTGTTTCTAGAATAAACTAAAAAAATATATGAATCTGCCGGGCAAGATTTAATCCCAGTAACACAGTTGACTGAGTCAGGAGGATCACCAAGTTTGAGGTCAGCCTCAGCAACTTAGCAAGAACCCTGTCTCAAAATAAAAAGGGATAGGGATGTGGCTCAGTGGTTAAGCATCCCTGGGTTCAATCCCCAGTGCCAAAAAAAAAAAAAAAAAAAGACTGGCACAAGGTGAGCTAGAATAGTGAGTGTAACTCTATAGGATTGATTCGATAAATGACTTAAAGATGGTTTAATGTCTCATTGTCTAAGAGATAACAAGAGAAGTGGTTGAGTTTTTAATATATGCAAAGCAAAAAAGAATAATTATTTATTATACAATATAGTAGTAATAAAATCATAAAGTTTATTAATGAAGGAGTGCTAATGAGATGAAAGGAAAAACACCTGAGGAGAAAGTACTGTGTCATCCTCAAGTTTTATCAGAGATAGAAGAAAACTCTTAATGAATATACCTAGAAGAAAAGTCAAGGGCCTAGAAATAGTATCACTTGAGGTAAAGTTAATATGTTGTGTTTAGTCTGAAGAAAGATGACATGTCAAGGTTCTTTTTCTTTTTTCTTGGTACGGGCGATGGAACCCAGAGGTACTTTGCCACTGGGCTACATCCTCAGTCCTTTTTATTTTTTATTTTGAGGCAGGATCTCATTAAGTTGCTGAGGATCTCTCTAGGTGGCTGAACTGGAATCCTCCTGCTTTAGTCTTCTCAGTCACTGGAATTATAGGTGTGTATGCACGCATTCTATTAAGTTTCTTTTTAAAAAAATTTTTTTTAGTTGTCGATGAACTTTTATTTTATTTATTTATACGTGGTGCTGAGAATTGAACCCAGTGCCTCACTCATGCTAGGCAAACGCTCTACCACTGAGCCACAACCCCCGACCCTCATTCTAAGTTTCAAAATAAAGAACCCACTAAAAGGATGGAAAACAAATTCAATCCAATTCTTGGAAGATCTTTTAGAAGATAGTTTGGGAATAATAACTCACATAAGAACTAGTAAGAAACTTGTCAAGGGAGGAAGACAATCAGAGGCTTCTCAGAGAAGTCTCAGGCATTTATGCTTCAAGTAGAAAGTCAGAGTAGGACACTCTAAGGTTATCTTTCAATCCTATGAATGATTATTGTTTTTTAAATCCACAAAGTTAAACCTCAATTGAAGGAAGCTACGTAACTTTAAAGAATGCTTTTTAAAGCATTAAGTAGCTTTTTAATCTTGTGAGGCTGAAGTTAAAATTTTTTGAGTCTTCTTGAAATGAACCAAGTCACACCTTTTCTATAGTAACAAAAGGGTAACAATAGAGTATAATTGAAACTAACTAAAAACCACTTTGAATTTCTTTCAAGTATAGAAATTACATGCAGTGTAGGAGGTACCTTTTTACAATAGTGTGGGTCCAAATATCTCTTTAGACCTCTGGTATGATTCACTAGTTTTTGGGAAAGCGCTTCCTACTCCCACCTCTCTGCTAGAAGTCTTATTTAATGGAAAGAACATTTTAAAAAAATTACAGTAGTATTTACAAAAAAATTTGAGTTTTTAATATATGCAAAGCAAAAAAGAATAATTATTAATTATACAATATAGTAGTAATAAAATCATAAAGTTTTAAGTGAACATTAAATACTTTCTTGCCAACCTGTAAAGCTTTACATAAAGCTGCATTTATGAATCGTCCTGGTGTAAACAGACTCCGCAAATACATTTCCTGTTAGAACATTAAAAAAAAAAAAATTAACATCATTCTGAAAAAGATAAAATTTGTAAAATGTTGTAGATCCAAAACATTTACAGCAAAGTCTGAATTTCCAGTATACGAAATGGACATTTGGCCCTTCTCCCTGAAGGGCACTAAAGTGAAAATGACAACATTTTTGGGTCAAACAGGGCATATTATACTGAAAATGGTGTGCCCTTGTATAGTTCTTCATTGGGTTTCATTGGAAAACAAGGCATGTCAACTGCCAATCTTAAATGAAAGAGGCAAATACAATTTATTGGCGATATGCATTGGTAAGAGAACAATTAAACTAGGTTGATTTCTGCACCACCTATAAAAGTACTCTTTTTTATGGCTCACATATTAAAAAAACTATAATAATAGGCATTTTATATAAATAAAACAAACTGTAAAAAGCTCACAGAAATGGGACAATGAAGTAGAGAGAATAAATGGAGAAATTTCATGTTGCTTGATATTTTGACTCAGTCTCATGAACCACATTTACTCAGAAGAGGTGAATCTGATTGACCTTCATTCATTTCTCTCCTTCTACTGAGCTTCAGGTAGATAAAATGACCAAAATGAAGGAGAAAAATAAAGATAATAAAAATCAGCATGTGACTTTGACTTTCCGACAAAGTCAAATACTAGTAGTTAACTGGAATAATTAATAACTTTTTGGAATTAAAAATTTAGTGATGTTCAATTTCAGATAGTTAAAGTGGGTATCTTCACTCCTACACAATAGTCATTGTTTCAGACTTAGGTCCATAGGCTTTAATGACATTTTAACACTAAGGCAGCAACAAAAAGCTTTTTCCTTCATTTATCCTGGGGGTATCTTTGAAAAATGGGGAGACTCTTGTGTTCTTTATTGTTTTATCTTCTAAAATTATTATTTTCCTAGTGAACAGGTCTATCAGAATTTATCTTATTTCTAAATAAATGGTAAATATTTAAGGAGGTAGAAATGCTAATTACCCTAATGCTAATTATACATTATATAAACGTATCATTATCACAATGTCTTCCACAAATATGTAGAATTGATGTCAATTAAAAATACTCCAAATTAAAAGATAAAATTATCTTGTTACATGCACATAAAATGACAGATGTAATAAACCTACCATTTGTGCCCATGCAGAATCCTTTCCCCTCAATTTATTAACAAATCTCTTTATCTTTTTTTTGGGGGGGAACCATTCCTCCCCTGCCCATACTCAACTGGACCTCACCAGTCCTGCAATGGCAAAGCCCAGGCTGGACTTGTGTCCCATTGTAGGCCAAAACATCTAACTGCTTCTGATCATAGTGACTACATCAGGAAGTAGCACACAACTTAAGCTAGACCAGAGTTTCACCCCAAGAATACAGTCTGTAGAACTGAGACGTTGCTGTTTCCCCTGGGGCTGCTAAGTTCACAGAATGCAAACCCACTCAGGAGAGGGAGCATACTTGAGAATATACCCAACCAGGAGGGAAGCAGAATAAAGAAGGGAGACCAAGGTTTGAAGGCACTGAAACCTGGTTGTTCTCAACTTTTAGCTGCACAAGTCAATCCTTTTTTTAGCTTTAGTCAGTTCAACTCACCTGTAGCTGAAAGAGCTCTAATACAATTGGTTCTTAAAATAATAAGGATAAATTATTCCCTAACATTACACTTTAGTGTTACTTACCCTGGGGTCTTGATCATCTCTGATGACAATTTCTTCCTCTGGCAAAGGCTGCATAAAAACTGGATTCCACTGACCTGCAACATTACTACAGACAAAAATCCAAGTTTACACAAAAATAAATTTATGCCGTTGGCAACATCTGGGCAAGGAAGGCCTCATCAATGGAATCCCTGCAATCAACCATTCTGCCTGATCAATTCTATTAACAATAAGTATGTTTTGCCATAAAGAGGAGGAGGAGGAGGAATTCTTAGCAGAATCTGGGTTTTAATTTTTTTTCCTAAAAATACTTTTTAGTTGTCGGTGGACCTTTATTTAATTTATTTATTTATATGTGGTGCTGAGAATCAAACCCAGTGCCTCACACACACTAGGCGAGTGCTCTACCACTGAGCCACAACCCCAACCCCTGAAAATGTGTTCTTAATTACTTTTAATAGGCACCTTCCTGAAATTAAAATTCTAAACACAAATCTACAAATAATAGCCAGCATTTGTTCTTTGCTAGATATTATGCTAGATGCAGTTCTAGATATTACTCACGTATGCCTTACGATCTCATTCTCTTTTTGGTACTAAGGATTGAAGCCAGGGCATTTTTATCACTGAGCTATTTGCCCACCCCTTTTTTATTTTGAGACAAGGTGTCACTAAGTTGCTGAGGCTGGCCTCCAACTGGAAGTCAAGATGTGCAATGCCTTATCACTGCTACTAAGTTGTACAATCTGTTCTGGCTCTATAGCCTGTGGTTTTTTACTACTCTGAATGCCATCTACAAGGACTACTCTCATATTTTTGAGTGTTCAATCTGGGGGCAACCATTCCAAAATCAGTCTTGAGGGACCTGGAGCGTTCAATTAGTTCAGTGGTCTTCAAACTGTGTTCCAGGGAATCCTCTAAAGTGTTTCAGGGGTTACATAAGTGTTTGCTTAAAAATTATTTTCTAAAATGTATTTATAATCACAATTTAATTTATAAAATTTTAAACTTATGTCACATACATTAAAAATATTAACTGTCAAATATAAAAACATTAAACATTAAAATATTAGATGCCAAATATATTTAATATTAGAGATTATTAATAGTAAGTTATATTAATATTAACTTTATATTCATAAAATACCAGTTTTGCATTATATATTAGAATTCTTTTTTTCTGAGGAACAAGTTTTTTTTTGTTTTAAAAAGTTTGGGAAATACTCTGTTTGTCCAATCTATTTCTCATCTCATGATGAGGAAATAGAGTACACAAAGAACAACAAAGAAGTACTGGCCATAGCAAGGTTAGCTGGTGAGCCCTTGCTTTGAAGTACACTTCCTGATGAATTGGGTGTGGTGGTGCATACCTGTTAATCCCAGCTGCTCAGGAGGCTGAGGCAAGAAGCCTGCAAGTTCAAAGCCAGCCTCAGCAACTTAGTGAGGCCGTAGGTAACTTAGAAAGACTTTGTTTCAAAATAAAAAGTAGAAAGGGATGGGGATGTGGCTCAAAGATTAAGCATTCCTGGGTTAAATTCCCATGCCCTCTAAAAAAGAAAATTTCCAGATGAGAAGTATTTTGGGAATGTGTTCTCTCTTCCAAGAAATATGATATTTTCTTTATCTTAGTCCAACCCAAAGTATCCCTATTTTGTCCTAAAGCCAAAAGTAACAAAATAAAACAAAATGCAAAAGAAAGTACTTCAGAAAATAAGAACAACAGGCAAACCAAGGTCAGAATCCTTCAAATGTAGACTTAGTTCTACATAAACAGCTCTCTTGACCTTGCATGAAAGTACTTGTGGTAAGGAAGGATGACAGAGTTAAGGGACTCGTACTGTTCAAAGTTGATGTATTTTACAGTTGTTTGGTTCTCTACATCATGCCACAGGGCCCAGATATCCGTGGAGGTTAAGGCAAAGTCAATCAGTGTCTCCTAGAAAGAAATAGGAAGAAAATGGAAATAGGAAATAAGAAAGAAAAGGCAGTAGTTCATAATAACTTAAATTGGTACTGTTAAAGAGAGATAAATGCATAAAAACAAAACATGGTACCCACTACATGAATTTGATAAATCCAAATCAAAATTTGTTTCTATCATCATAAAAATTTCCATTTTAAGATTACAATCCCATTGACACACAGTAGGGTCAGTCAATATCTCTTCGTTTTGTTTTTTTGGTACCGGGGTCTTGCTAAATTGCTTAGGGCCTTGCTAAATTGTGGAGGCTGGTCTTGAACTTGTAATCCTCTTGCCTCAGCCTCCTAAGACACTGGGATTATAGATGTATGCCAGTGTGCCACTAAGCCTGGCATTTCTTTCTTTTTTTGGGGGGGGAAGATGAGGCTTTGTTATGCTGACCAAGCTGGTCTTAAACTCCTTGATTCAAGTGATCCTACAGCCTCAGCTCCTCAAGCAGCTGGGACTCAGGTATATACCACCTTGCCTGGCTATGCTTAAGTTAATACTTCTTTGTTGTACTTGGAAAATACGAAAAAGATGAATCAACCTACCTGAGAAGTGAATAATGAGGAAATGTGATCTAGACTATAGCGGTTATTCTCAGTGCTCACCAACTGGAAAATGCAGAACTGAAAAATACAAGATGATAAAAAAAATAATTAATATACTACTTTTCTAAAGCAAAGGTTATCAGTGTTCAAACAATTTATTAAAAAAAGTGGTTAAAATATATGTAACATAAAATTTACCATCTTAATATTTTTTTAAATTTACTTTTTATTGTTTCTTTTTAATTATACATGACAACAGATTTTGACATAATTATAAAAGCATACAATATAATCTGTTCTAATTCAGTCCCCAGTACTTCCCCTTTCCTTCCCTCTACTGATCTTTCTGCTACTTACTGATAAGTTTCTTTTCTTTTCTTTTTTTTTTTTAATTAGTGTTTTATGGGGCTGGGGATGTGGCTTAAGTGGTAGCGTGCTCACCTGGCATGTGTGAGGCACTGGGTTTGATTTTCAGCACCACATAAAAATAAAATAAAGATATTGTGTCCACCTAAAAAAAACTAAAAAATAAATATAAAATAAATAAATAAAAATAAATTAGTGTTTTGTGGATGTACATGATGGCGAGATTCACTGTGGAATATTCATATATGTCTTTCTCTATCCTATCCCTCCTCCCTTTTCTTTATCCCCCTTTGTCTATTCCATGGTTAACCTATTTTTTTTTGTGGGTGTTTTTTGTGGTGCTGGGGATTGAACCTGGAATTTCACATATGCTAGGCAAGTCTTCAATGACTGAGCCATGTCCTTAGCCCACATCTTAACCATTTTTAAATATATAGTTTAGTAGTGTCACATACATTCACACAGTTGTGCAACCAATCTCTGGAACTCTTCTCACCTTGAAGAAATGAAACTCTATACCCATTAAACAATAACCTCCCCATCCCTTCCATCCCTCAGAAACCACCACTTTTTGATTGTATGAATACAACAACTTTTGCTACCTCACAGTCATGTAGTATTTGTCTTAATGTCCTCAACATTGTAGCAAGTGGTGGATTTTCCTTCCTTTCAAAAGCTGTAATACTCCATAGTAGGTATACACCACATTTTGTTTATCCATTCATCCACTGACAGACATTTGGGTTGACTTTGCCTTTTGGTTATTGTGAATAATTTGTGCTATGTCTATGGTTGAAAAATCTCTCTTTTAAGACCCTGCTTTCAATTCTTCTGTTTATAATTTTATGGGTTTTTGTTTTTGTTGAGTAACTACCACAGTTTTTCACAATGGCTGCAGTACTTCAATTAACACCTGCCTCTTACAGTGTTTCAGTTTCTCTGCATCCTTGCCAACACTTGTTATTCTGTTTCCTATAATAGCCATCCTAAATAAGTATGGTATCTTATTATGACCAGAAGCTTATTAAGTTTATATTATCAAAGTACCAGAAAGAATTTTAAATATGCAAATAACACAAAGCAAAACTAGTGAGTTAATCTTTATTAAAAATTAATCCTACTGAGCATGATCATGCATGTCTGTAATTCCAGCAGCTCATGAGGCTGAGGAAGGAGGATAGCAAATTGAAAACCAGCCTCAGAACTCAGCGAGGCTCTAAGCAACTCAGCAAGACCCGTGTCCCTAAATAAAATATAAAAAATAACTGGGGATTTGTCTCAGTGGTTAAGCACCACTGGATTCAAACTCTGGTATCAATCAATCAATCAATAAAACAAAATCCTACGGCTTGAGGTGTGGCCATTCATGAAATCCTAGTTTTAATCCCTAGCCCCCTCAAAGAAAAAAATACTAGGAAATAATTCATGTTTAGTAGTTAACTTTGCTGCCAAAAAAAATTTCAAACTCAAAAATTAAATTCAATGAGTAATTTTAGATACATATTTTTTACCGTGCACTAACAGTGATGATGACCCTTTCCTTTTAACATAGGCAACTGGTCATAAGAAAGTATTAAAAATAAACAAGAAAACTGCTTTTTGAGAAAAAAACATGAGTGTATGAAATATGGAAAATATACAGGTACAGCTCAGAGGTAGAAAGCATGCTTAGCATGCAAGAGATCCTGGATTCTATCCCTAGCACCAAATAACAAAAACAAAAACACAAATAAGCCAAACAATCAAAAAGCCCTAAATTATTAGAGTTCATTAGTTCATCAATTGTAGTGTCATAGTAATGGTAAATATGTTTCATGAAAATCTTTTCCTGCTATGTCTTGTTATGAATACATATATCAGGTAGCAGTGAAACCCTTTTTCCTTTCTTCTTCTTCTTTTTTTTTTTTGGTGGTACTTGGAGCTTGGACCCAGATGCACTCTAAAACTGAGCTACATTCTCAGCTCCTTTTTTCTTAATGAGACAGGGTCTCACTAAGTTGCCCAGGCTAGTCTTGAAGTTGTGGTCTTCCTGCTTCAGCCTCCAAAATATTTCTTATAGATTTTAGCCACACACACACATAAACACACAAAATGATGGAAAATGCTGACTCAGTGCAGTGCTTCTCAAACTTGAAAGAACTGTGGGAAAGAATGAGTCTGTTTTTTAATTTCTGAAGTTATAACTAACTTCAAATATGAATGCCTGAAAAATTTCTAACCACATAAATTTCTAAATGCTGGGTGAGGTGGTGCACCTCTGTACTCCCTGCTACTCGAGAACCTGAGGTAGGAAGGCCCAAAAGTTCAAGGTCAGCCTCAGCAACATAGCAAGACCCTGTCTCAAAAAATAAAAAGGTCTGGGGGTATAACTGAGTGAGACAAAGTGCCCCTGGGTTCAATCCCCAGTACTGAAAAACACCCATTTTCTAAATACTTCCTCTCATTTCCTATACTTATTTCCCTGAAAAAAGATGACAAAGAATTTGTGGCCCAGAACTGTTTCATGAACCACACCATAGTGCTGTTTATTACTGTCTTAGAAGACACAATGCTGGGAGGGACTAAATTAATTCTTATTATCAGACTCAGGATTCAAAGAAAAACAACCAGAAACAAATGAAATGAACGGGAATGGATGTAAAATAACAGATAAAAAAAATAAATACAAACTATGCAAATAAGAGAGGAAACAAACCACTGACTACCAGCTTTTGTGAAAAGGAAGAAGAAAGAAAAAAATTATAGCCATGCCTGAAATCCTAGTGACTGGGAGGCTGAAGCAGGAGGATCGAAAATTTGAAGCCAGCCTCAGCAACTAAGGGAGAAGCTTCACTAATTCTGAGGCTGTCTCAAAATAAAAAAATAGAACAGACTGGACATGTGACTCAGTGAAGTGCTTCAGGGTTCACCTCCAGTATCCACTCCCAAAATTGCTAATTTACTATAATCTGAATAGATTAGTTCTGTTATGTGGCTGCCAAAAAAGCTACTCTAATTTTAGGCTTCATTAATTTAAAAACTATACTGCTCAAAGTAAAAGAGGCAATAGCTCAGCTCTATTTGATATACTCCTGGAATACTACATTCAAATCTGAGTTTAAATCCATTAGAGCAGTGGTTCTCAAAATACGGTCCACAGGTTCCTAAGGGTGCCTGAGACCCTTCAGGGGGTTGGTGAAGTTAAACCCCTTTTCAAAATAATACTTCATTACTTGCCTTTACACTGTGTCAGTATTTGCACTGATGATGCAAAAGCAATGGTGGGTACATTTACTGATTTCTTTTTCTCTTTCACAGTACTGGGGATTGAATTAAGGGCTCTGGGTACACCAGGCAAGTGCTCTACCACTGAATTACACTCCCAGCCCAAATTACTGGTTTCTTAACATGAATCAAAGTTGTGGCACCAGACTGAACCTCCTGGCAAGATAAAAACACTATCAACAGGAATGGTAAAGGGCATTTATGAAAAGTTCATAGTTAACGTAACAAATTTTACACCTTAGCAATAAAAATCAGGACTAAGATAAACATACCAGCTCTTACCACTTTTTTCAACATTGTACTGGAGTATTTAGCCAGAGTATTTAGGCAAAACCAAAATAAAATAGAAAGACAAGAAAAAAAAGGAAATAAAAGGCATCCATATTATAAAGGAAATAAAGTAGTGAAACTTTCTTTATTTGCAAGTGACATTACCTAATATATAAAAAATTTCACCATAAATCTTTCAGAACTAATAAATGAGTTCAGTAAGGTTGCAGGATACAGGGACTGGGATTATAGCTCAGCAGTAGAGCGCTTGCCTAGTACACATCAGGCATGGGTTCAATCCTCGACATCACATAAAAATAAATAAATAAAATAAAGGTATTGTGTCCATTTAAGACTGAAAAAAAAAAGGTTGCAGGATACAGTATCAATATACAAAAATGTTATATTTCTAAAAACTTCCAAAGAGCAGCCTGAAAATGAAATTAAGAAAATAATTTCATTTACAGCAGCATCCAAAAGTATAAAATACATGGTCAAAAGATACCTAAAACTTACATTCTGAAAATTTAGAACATTATAAAAAGAAACTAAAGATGACTTAGAAAAATGGAAAAACATCCCATGCTCATGATATCAGAAAACAGTATTGCTAGGATGACAAAATCTTCAATCTCCTACAGAGCCAACACAAGCCCTATCAGAATTTCAGCTGACATTTTTGTAGAAAGTGACAAGCTAATTCTAAAACTCATGTGGAATCTAAAGGAACTCATAAACAGCCAAACCACCTTGAAAAAGAAGAACAATGTAGAACCCAAGACTTTCTGATGCCAAAACTGACTACAAAATAGCAACAGTAAACAAGACAGTAGGTACTGGCACAAAGACAAATAGATCAATGGACTAGAATCAAGTCTAAGAATAAAACCTTATGTCTTGGGTTAAGCAATTTTGACAACAGTGCCAAGACCATTTGATGGGAAAAGGATGGACCATCTTTTTAAATGAATGGTGATGGGAAAACTGGATATCCACATGCAAAACAATTGAATGCATGCAACTGGATCCTTACCTCACACACACAACACACACACATATGTGTATGTGTGTGTGTGTGTATATATGTGTGTGTGTGTGTGTATATATATATATATGTATAAAACACAAATGGATCAAAATCATAAATGTAAAAGCTAAAACTATAAAACTCTAAGAGGAAAATAGGAGTATATCTTTATGACCTTGGATTTAGCAAAGGCCTCTTAAGGTATGACACTAAGAGCACAAGCAATAACAAAAAAATACTTTGGACCTCATTGAAGTTAAAAACTTGTGCTTCAAAGAATATCATCAAGAAAGTAAATAAGAGGGGCTTGGATTGTGGCTCAGTGGTAGAGCGCTCGCCTAGCACAGGCGGGACCCAGGTTCGATCCTCAGCACCAAATAAAAATAAAGGCATTGTATTGTGTCCATCTACACCTAAAAAATAAATATTAAAAAAAAAAAGAAAGTAAAAAGAGGAGCTGGGGGTATGTAGCAAGGTCCTGGGTTCAATTCCAACCCCTAAATCAATATCTCTATTTAATAAATGGGCAAATGCTCTGAATAGACATGTTTCCAAGGAAGATATATAAATAATAGCACTTGAAGACGCTTAGAAATGCAAAAAACCACAAGGAGTTGATACTTCATACCCACCAGGATGGACGGATTGAAAAACCCAGGTAATAGTGTTGATGAGAAAATGAAGAAATCAGAACCCTCATAGACTACCTGTGACAATGTAAAATGGTACAGCCACTTTGGAAAACATTCTGGTTGTTCCTCAGAAAATTAAACATAGAGTTACATAAGATCCAGCAATTGAGCCAGGTATGGTGGCACACACTTGGAATACCAGCTTCTTAGGAGGCTGAGACAGAAAGATTGCAAGTTTGAGGCCAGCCTTGCCAACTCAGGGACACCATGTTTCAAAATAAAAAATAAAAAGGGCTGGGATATTGTTTTGTGGTTGAGTGACCCTTGGGTTCAATACCCAGTATTACAAAGAAAAAAAAAAAAGTCCAGCAATTCCACTATTCCTGGGCATATATAAAAAAGAAATGAAAACATACATCTATATAAACACTTAATCAAACACGTTTATAGCAGCATTGTTCATAAAGCCAAAAACAACACAAAAGTCCATCAACTGACAGATTTTTTTTTTTATGTGACATATTCACATGATTAAGAATGATTCACACCCCAACCCTTTAGGCTTCAACATCAGAAAACAATTTTAAGAATGAGGACATTCTCTTTCCTTTCATTTTGTTCCTCCACAATCAGTCTTAAAACCATTAGGTGCCCGGAGTAGACTAGGTGTTCTTGCTGGCCCAAGGGTGATGTGGAGTGGAGGGGTTTGGCATGGGGAGTCAGCCTAAAGAGGTTGAAAGGAACACCTATGCAGGCATGTCCCAGCACAGGGAGTGAGGATACCAGCAAGCAAAGGGCAGGCATGCAGAGGGCGATATGGCCTGGTGTGATGAATCAAGAGCCTAAGGAATGACTGGAGATGTAGCTCATCAATAAAGCACTTGCCTAGCATGCATGAGGTCCTGGGTTCAATCCTCAGCATCAAAAAACAAAAAAACAAAAAACACATAACAACAAAAAACAAAACAACAACAAACAAAACAACAACAACAACAAAAAACCCCCCCACAAAACCCATATACCTAAAGAAGTAACAGGCATCTACATTTGGGACTGGCTTGGCTTGGGTCAGAGCAGCAGGAGTAGGGTGAGATGGCTTCTACTATATGCTGGGAAAGTCTGATACAGGGTGGAAAGTAGGGTAGAGTAGTGAGGGTGTCCTCTGCACAAGAGTGGCACAGTAGCATCAAAGGGTCTGAGCCCAAATAGGACTGAGGAGACACTGGGACAGGACAGTGACCTAGTATGGGGAAATAAAGCTCCAGCAGCAAGGAAGGCAAACCCTAACTCATTGGAATATTATTAGGAATAAATGGATAACACACACAGCGAGTGAACTCACAGTAAGCTCAGTCTGAGTGTTTGCTTTTATTAATGTATGAACATCCAGGGCCTGGCACGGTGCCAAACACACAATACCCAACAAACAGCTACTTATTTATTTTATACAATTGCTTTACATCCTGCATACAACAATTGGCATCTGGTTGATGAGCAAAATTATTTTTAGAAGTTAACTTTCTCAAAACTACTTGGTAATACCAAACTTCCTTATTAGTAATTGCATTTTCTTTTTTACCCATACTTCCAAATGTGAGTTTTCTTGTTTAGTTTTGGTTAACTTTTCCTTTCCTATTCCTTTAAACTCTACTTCCTTTCATTCTGACCCTTCAAGATCTTCTAAATCACACAATAACCCCAAAACCACCCTTACCTCAATTTAACACTTGAAACATCTAGGTTGGTACAATGAGCCCAGTTACTCTCCATATCAGTACATGCAGAATAACTTGATACATATCTTATTTGTTCCATACCTGTCCTCGTTTTGGAGCATGCATGTATATTCCTAGGTAGAGTCCCATGGAAGGGGAATAAGCAAGTCGCAATTTGTGCCCAGTTCCAGCAGTGAGCCGAAGGTCTTTGTTCACAGGGACATACTCCAGCATGTCAGCTATCATCAGACACATTTGGTCCTGCCCAAGGTAAGAGTTAATAGACCATATTCAAAGAATATACAGGCTAGAAAAACACATTCTATAAAACATTTTTTTTGGTACGGCCGATCTAACCCAGGATCGTGTACATGAGCGTTTTACTTTTGAGAGAGGGTTTCACTAAGCTGCCCAGGCTGTTTTCGAATTTGCAATCCTCCTTCCTCAGCCCCCCAGGTACCTGGGATTATAAGTGTGCACCATCATGCTGAGCTGTAGATTTTTTGTTTTTAATGAGTTAAGATAAAATGTACCTCTTCAGCCTGATAGATAAAATCACTAGCTGTTTGTTTTGTTTTGGTAAATCTTAAAAATTATTTTATCAATATGCATTTTTAAAACACTTTTGTTGCTCTTAAGTGAAGGATATATTTTGTATTACTCTTTCAACTTTCTTGTAGGGTTCATAATTTTCAAAATTAAAAGACAAAAGAAAAAAGGGAGGCAAATGTACAGAAAGCAAAGCTAAATGAATTGTCTGAATCTGGAAATGACCATAATTTCCAAGCCAAATGATCTTCTCTCAAAATTCACAATCCCATTTTAACTAACTGTAATTATAAGTGTTGAATTTACCTTATAAGACCACATTCGTAGTTTGTGGTCCTGACACAGGGCAAAGATGAAGGCATCGTGCTCCACACAATGAACAGCAAGACTGAGTGCACGGTCTGAAGGCCCCTGATCACCCCTAAAAACATGAGGCCCAATTTTAGAATTTTATTATTGTAAATAATCTGATCATTAGAATCTGCAATTCAGGATATAATAAAATTATAAACACATGCTCTCAGCAGAAGAAGACAACTGAAATAAGACAACTACACTTCTCTTTGGCTTTAAAGGGTTTTTTTAAAAGGTAAACTTTAAAAGGTTCTACATAACAATTAAAAACTTTTCCTTTTATATTGTTTCAGTTTATATTGTTTCCTTTATAAAGTTTCAAAAACCTCCTACTTCAGCAATTTTACACAAAATTGGTTTTGGTTAAATTAGGGAAAAGCACCAAACTGAATATTGTAGGAATATAAACAGCCAGTTTCTGCTGTCAAAGTCCAATCACAGATAAAACAGACACTGCAGTCTGATTTTTCTTCAGATAGAATGTGCTGGTATGTAGACTCTTCTCTCTAGTGCAGTGTGTGCCTTGGAATAAGACTATAAACACCAGGAGGTGCTGACCAGTGCAAAAAGATTATATCCCCAGGCCCTCTGATTTACCTGCCAGACACCACTTACCTGATAGCTGTTGGCATCCACCCTGTGAGCAATCGCTGCATCACTGAACTCTGTTTCAGTTCCACAATGGACACTATACCTGCAATAACAGCCAAAGCACCTCTTGATCATACTTAAGAGAAACCCAAAGGCAAGATGACATAACAAAACAAGGCTTTATAATAGGTGACAGGCTTCTACATTTTTGTACTGATAGTTTTAGGATGCACTTTTTCTACATGTCACCCTAAAATATAATAAATTATTACTGCATCAAAAAAAATAGATATTGGGCTGGGGTTCTAGCTCAGTAATTGTAGAGCACTTGTCTAGCACAGGTGAAGCACTGGGTTTGATCCTCAGTACCACATAAAAATAAAATAAATGTATTATGTTCACTTACTATAAAAATATTTTTAAAAATAGATATGAATTCCCAAAATGTTTTGTTAATTTTTGCTTATGTGCCCCACTGCTGTCACTCTAACTTCACCTTTAGGAACATGTTGCCATTTACAGACAGTAACCTTTGCTACCACTCAGCAGAATCATTTCACTGTTGCAAAAACAAAGTGCCCTTCACGTGCTGGGTAGTTCTAGGTGCTAGGGACAGCAGCAAACAAAATAAACTACTCATGGAATTTACATTTCATTGGGGGGAGTTAAATTAAGTTAAATTAAGAAGAGTGGTAAGAAGTACAGAAAAAAAAAATAAGAGTATAGAAGACTGTTGGTGAGTTTCTGGGGAGGAGAGTTTGAATGTTAAAAAGTAGTGAGGGAAGGCCTCACTGAGGTGACACTGAGTTGGTAGCTGGCTATCCCAGGCAAATGCCCCAAGTACGCCTGAGTGTTTTAAGGAGTTGTAAGAAAGCATGTGGCTACTGGAGAGATGAAGGGAAAGCACAAAAAGACAAGGTCAGAGTGGCAGCAGCAGAGTGCTGTAAGTTAATCTAAGGACTCAATTTATTCAGAGTGGAGATAAACACCCTCATTGAACAGCTCTGAGCAATCCAGTGACATGTATCAACTAATGTTTTAAATGCATCAGTCTGCCTGAGAAACTCCTGAAGAGAGGTAAAGAAATCTGTTGAAACATTTAGGAAGCTAATTCAACACTCCAGGAAGAGATAGTGGTGACTTGGATATCAGTAGATAACCTTTATTCCATTAATTATAAATTCTCAATCTGAGGGTGGACAACTAGTCAACTCCTTTCTACTAGAGGACTTAGAATAGGCTGTCTTATATTTATCTATGTTTTCTATAATCCAATGTTTTATTGTTCCTCACCCAATGTCCAAAACCCCTTGGGTAAAAGTAAAGCATCAGGAATCATTAGGTAAACAATGAACAACCAAAGCAGGGGCAGTATAGAAGCAATTCTTGTGTTGATGGTGGTGTCAAACTTTTAGAAGGTCTGTTTTTTGCACCCGTGGGTACTAGGAATTGAATCCACGGTACTCAGGATGTAGCTATACCATTGAGGAATATCCTCATCACCTTTTTAAAACTTCTGGGATAGGATCTTGCTAAGTTGTAAGGCTGACCTCAAACTTGTGATCCTCCTGCCTAAGCCTGCCTTCTGAGTCACTGGGATTACAGGTGTGTACTCTCATGAGTAGCCAAAGGTCTGTTTTCATGACAATATCTCTTTTTTCTTTCTTTTTGTTATAGTATTGAGGATTGAACCCAGGGCCTCATGAATGTAAACACTCTACAAATGAGCTTACTCACACCCAGTATTTCTTTCTTTTTTGTTTCGTAGTGCTGAGGATTGAACCCAGGTCCTTATGTATGACAGGCAGACACTCTACCATTAAGCTATATCCCCAGCCTCCCCCCAATATTTCTTGATTAAAGTTGAATCCATGCTCAATTCCCATTCTTACCAGAAATGTCATGAGGAGGTAGTTTAAGAACAAAGATGCCCCCAGAAGCAGATGGGAGAGCAAACAGCGCCTCCCCATCACTGCTAAGCCAGGCTGCTGAGGTGGTAGAATTAGGGCATAGTCCAGGTACTGTTGGAATTAATTGATAGTTGCAAGGATCCCTGAAATCAACTTTTCCAATGTCAGTGAATATTGACTGCATCTGACTTTCGATTACCAACTCCTATGAGTAATGAAAAAGAAAAATCTTTTAAAGTCACATTAACTTTGAATTTTGCTTAGTTTCTCTCAATTACTTAAAAAAAGTGTTAGGGATTGAATCCAAAGATGCTTAACCACTGGGCTGCATCATCTTTTCAATTTTTTGTTTTTTAATTTTGAGACAGGGTTGCTCAGTTGCTTAGGAACTAACTAAATTGCTAAAGCTAGCTTTGCATTTGCGATCCTTCTGCCTCAGCCTCCTGAGCTGCTGTGATTACAGGAGTGCCCATCATGCCCATAGCAAAAAACTTTCTTTTTTAAAAGAATGCTATTTTGTGAACTTAAAATGTGTATCTGATTATCTAAAATTATAACTACCAAAGTATCCTTGTTGAGGACTAACAACAAATCCAAATTTCCCCAATTCCAAAAAATATTGTTCCTGGACTTAGTTTTTGAGAGCTAGAATAATTTGAGAAATAAGATACTATAATTAACCAACTTACATTCCTATACATCCGGGAAGGGTGTGGTAAAAGTAATCTGTGCACTGTTTGATTGGTTAATATTAAGATTATCACATGATTCTGGGTCTCTGAGACATAAACCCCTCCAGGTAAGATGTTACAATTCTGGAATTTTAGGCGAACTGCATTATTCAACAGATTTAGGTCCAGTGACTCCTCCACCAGCTCCAATATATCTGCAGAGATCTTCCTGTGGGGGGAAAAAAAAGACATTTAAAAAAAAAAAGTTTATGCTTTTCTCAACAACTGCTGCACTGAAACACAAACACACACACACACATACACACACACACCCACACCAAAGTGAATGCTTCAAATTTGGAAATTTTGGATAAAATTCAGACCACTTGCTAGGCATGGTGGCACATACCTGTAATCCCAGCAATGTGGGAGACTGAGGCAGGAAGATTGCCAAGTTCAAGGCCAACCGGAGCAACTTACGCCCTAAGCAACTTAGTGAGACCCTGTCCCAAAAGAAAAATTTTAAAAAAGGGCTGGGGATGTGTCTCACTGGTAAAGTGCTTTTGGGTTCATCCCTAGTACCACCCCCCAAAAAAAATTCAAACCACTCTTACATTCCATATTAAAATATACCATATTAAATTACCACCATATTAAAATACATAAAAACTGAGAGCCACGGTGCATGCCTATAATCCAGGCAGCTTGGAGGCTGAGGCAGGAAGATTGCAAGTTCAAAGCCAGCCTCAACAACACAGCAAGGCCTAAGGTAACTTAATGAAATCCTGCTCAAAATAAAATATAAGGGAGAGAATGTGGCAAGCGGTAAAGTGCCCCTGCGTTCAATCCCTGGTACAAACAAAACAAACTAACAAAAAAGCAAAACAAAATTCAAGCATCAATATAATTCTATTAAGTCTTCCAAACTTGACAACCCATCTATTTAGGGCAACATCCAATGCAATTAAACTCTACTATGATAAAAATTAATACCACATATCCATTACTAAAGAGTAGAATGTGGCTTCCCCATACACTATAGTACCAAACAAAATTGACTGCATGTGAGTATTCTCTTCTACTACTTCTTAATATACAAAGCCCAACAAAAACAGCAATTATTTATTTTTTTTGGGGGGGTGTACAAGGAATTAAACCCAGAGGTGCTTTACCCCTGAGCTACATGCCCAGCTCTTTTTAATACCTTTTTAAAAAAATTTTTGAGACTGAGTCTCACTAAATTGCTTAGGATCTTGCTAGATTACTAAGGTTGGTCTGGGACTTGTGATCCTTCTGCCTCAGCCTCTCAAGTTGCTGGGACTATAGGTATGTGCCGCTGTACCTGACTATAGAAATATTTTGAAAACACAAGAATAACTACATGTTGAACATATCAAAGTAAATTTTTTTTATTTACTCCTCAAAATAAGTTTGCTTTTTTTAAAAAAATTTACTTTTTAGTTGTAGTTGTCAATACCTTTATTTTATTTATTTTTATGTGGTGCAGAGGATCGAACCCAGGGCCTCACATGTGCTAGGCGAGCGCTCTACCACTGAGCCCCAGCCCCAGACCAGGAGTTGCTTTTTAATAAACAATGGTAAGATCTGTGGTGCAGACATATCTGCCATGTGCAGTTGGACATCATAGACACCGGAAAATTACCCAGGACAGAGCCAGCATTCAATATCTTTTTTTTTTTTTAATAAAATGCACGTATATTTGAAGAAAAAAGTTTATTCAAACCAAAGTTTCAACAGGGAAGACAAACTATTTTGTCTAAAAAACTAATTTGGTTTTAAATTTAGATTAAAAATTATAACCCTCCTTGCCTGTGCCTAGCTTTGAACCCACCACAGCAGCTGTCACATCATCTTATTCTAAAGAAGACATTTCTTTCTCTTAACTTCTACATATACTTCATCTTCAAACATCGTGAACATGTCTACTGGTCTGTGTCCTTCATTCAGCATGTGTGATGTTGATTTAGATCTTGAAGACCCAAGTGTTGAAAGCTTGGTCCTCAGAGAGCCATTACTGGGAGGCAGCAGAACCTCTATAAGGTGGGATCCAGTGGGAGGTCTTCAAGCCACTGGAAGCAAGCCCTTGAAGGGGAGAGTGAGACCTGGCCCCTCTTTTTCTCTTCTGCTTCCCGGCCATTGGTGAACAGTTTTGCTTCTGCCACGATGTGCTGCTGTGCCATAGGCCCCAAAGCCACAAAGCCAACTGATCCTGGATTGGAATCTCTAAAATTGTGAGCCATATTAAACCGTTTATAAGTTGATAGTCTCAAGCCCTTACAGTGATAGAAAACTAAAACTTGTGATTTGTTAAATCTTATTGCTTTCCTCCTCCTGACATTGTTCCTTCTCTTCCATTTCTACAAACTGGTCACCCTTGTGAAACTATAGCTATACCTTCAATCCATGTACTGTGCACCTGCAGACTCAACCAACTAAGTACTGAAAATTTTTCTTTTTTGGTGGGGGGTGAAGAGGACTGCATCTGTACTGAATACGCACAGCCCTTCTTCCCTAAGCAATGCAGTGTAACAGTTATTACAGTTATTACATAGCATTTTTATTTTATTAGGTATCATGAGTGATCCAGAGATGATCTAGAGAGGTTATACATAGATTATATGTATACTGGCAAATACTCTGCCATTTTATATGAGGGATGAAAGTAAGCATCTGCAGATTTTGGCATCCACAGAGTTCCTGGAACCAATTCCCCAAGTACAGATGGTCAAATGTCCTGTAGCTTTATCCTTGGTACCTTCTTCTCAGCAGCACCAGTGACTGTTAAAGGCTTCTCTATCTCTTGCAATGGCGACATCTATCTCAGAATAATGAAATGGACCCTTTCCTGAAGCAAAAATGTCTCCATTGTCCTATAGTTACCATTTGATTTCTCTGCTTCCCTTAGAGCAAAACTCCTTGAAAGAGCTGTCCTATACCCACTCACTTAAGCATCTATTATTGGAGCAGATCCTGACAAGGTCACCAAAAACTTCCATAATGCAAAGGTCAATTTTCGTTTCTCTCGTTACCTGAATTATATAGCATCTGACAACTTTTTACTCTCCTCCTTTTTGAAATATTTCCTTTAGCTTCTGGGACATTACTTTCTGATTTTTATTTTTATTTTTGGTACTAGAGATTGAACCCAGTGACACTTTACCACAGAGCTACACCCCCAAGTCCTTTTTATTTTGAGACAGGGTCTCACTAAGTTGCTAAGGTTGGCCTCAAACTTGCGATTCTCCTGCTTCAGCCCACTTCACTCTGACTCTCACCTTGGCAGCTACTCTCTTTCACAGGTTCCTGATCATCCTAACTGTTGGAATGCCATAGATTCAGGCCTCAGATCATTTCTACACAAGTATTCTCAACTAGGATTGATTCTACCGAATTCCCAAGGACTTAGCATTACCTAGAGAGATGGTTGTTACAACTAGGGAGGTAAGATGGGGGTGGGGATTGGACATATTATTGGTTTGTAGTAGATAAAGGCCAGGATAATGCTCAACACCCTACACCCTACAACAATTACTTATCTGGCTTCAAATGTCAATAGTTCAGAAGCCTGATTTATTCACTCTTTAGGTGAGCACGCTCATTATAAAGCTCTAAGTGCCATCTAATGACAACAATTTCCAAATCTTTAGTTCAAACCCTCTATGAAATTACTGACTATTGCTTCAATACTTTCTCTTGGCTACCTACTAGGCATTTTAAATTAAACCTGTCCAAAAGAGGATTCCCAGGCCCAACAAATTAGGGGTAAAATAAAAAATAAAACCCGCTCGTTGCATTTTATCTACACTCTTTTCCAACTCAATTAGAAGTATCTCTAAAATGTCCAGATGCTCTAGCCAAAAATCTGGGGTACACGCTGTATAGGATGCAAAATGAATTCTAATAAGGCTGAGGTTGTGGTTCAGAGGTAGAGAGCACGCCTAGCATGCGTGAGGCACTAGGTTCGATCCTCAGCACCACATTAAAAATAAAATAAAATAAAATAAAGGTATTGTGTCAACCTACAACTAAAAAAATAAATGTTTAAAAAAATGAATTCTAACAAATTCACCTTGAAAACATATTCACAATCAGAACATTACTCACAGACTACCACCACCATCTGAGCGATCATCAACTCTTATCTGGATTGTGTCTTCCCACTCCCACCTTTACCCCTTTCCTACTCTCTTTTGAGCACAGTAACTGCAGCAATACTTTAAATCATGACATTCATCCATTTAAAACACTCCAGTGGCTACCTCTTATCTCAGAGACAAAGACTTAAATAACCAACTAAGCCTTGATCTGGTCCGTGGCTATCTCTTTCTTATTATTAACCCTTTGTTCATGCAGCTACAGACTCTTGGTCTCTTATTCTTTTTTGAGACAAGGCCTGATCTCAGTAAGTTAGTAGGGCTTTGCTAAGTTGCTAGGGCTGGCTTTGAACTTGTGATCCTCCTGCCTTAGCCTTCCAAGTTGCTGGGGTTATAGGTGTGTACCACGGCACCTGGCTAGACTGATCATTTTTTAAGTATAAAAATCCAAAATTCTTAAAAGTGGCCTCAGTGTTCCTCACAGTCTGAGTCCTGCCTCTCTCTTCAGCCTTGGCATTCTCACATCACTTTATTTTACCACAGCACTTATGCCACACAGACTTTTGGTCAGTTGCTCAAATCCGCCAAGTTCTTTCCACTTTATGGCTTTTGCATAGAGTGATCATGCTTGCTGAACTGCTCTTTCCCACTCCCTGAAAGTGCCTGGCTAACTTTTCATCCTTCAAATCTCATTTTAAATATGACTTTCTACATCCTTCCCTGCATTGCCAATGTTCAGTGTTCCCACTGGCCTCTCATAGCCATTACACTTTTCCTCTAGAGCAAGTATGAAAATATGCATTTACTTATCTATGTTGAGGTCATTTGTTTAATGTCTTTTTTCTTTCATGAAATTGTGGCACACAAAGTGAGTCTACACCTATTCTTCCACAAGTACGACATATTGCATGATGAAAATAATAGTTTTTATTCATCATTTCGTCCCAGTGCCTAGCACAATGCCTCACATGTAAAAAGCTCAACCGCACATCAGCAGAATGAAGCTATAAAGACTATAAAAACATAATAGACTCGTGATTATAAAATTGGTCTTCAGGGCTTTACCCCTTAGGCTATATTCCCTGTTTTTACCACTGTCAGGCAGGTGCCTCTCTTAGAACTCTGTATGTCAAATTTTCCCGATTTTAACATGAACTGAAAACAGTCTTTCTCTTTTCCTAAATGTCGATTACTACTCGACAGGAATGCCGCTTCGGGAACTGTCGCGATTATCCGTACATCGCGATTATCCGTACACCAGACAATTCTACCTTCCAGTGGGGTTTGGAGAACACAGCACTTACCAATGAATGAATCTGTTTCTGGTGACGGACAACAACTTGCCGCTTTCCACATAGAAAAAGCCCCCTGCACTCTCACTGTATTTAACCGTTCCAGCCACGGGATTTGTAGTCCCTGCAAAATGAACCTGGTCAGCCTGTACACGTGGTACGAAGGATGACAAATACTGAGGAAGCAGAGTGTGACGAACTGACAATCCATACAAAGGGAAGGGGAAAGGAGGGAGAAGTTAGACGCCAAGGAAGCTCTGATCCAGAGGCTGTGGGCATGTGCACCTAAGATGATGAACCGGGAGAGGGTCACCGATCTGGGGACCCATTGGAGGAGAACGAGGGGAAGGATCGGATCGCGCCCTCCCTGGCCACCTCCGTACCAACGCCGCAGACTGTGAATTCTCGAAAGCGCCTTGGCCTTTCGCGCTCGGTCCCGCTTAGCTCTACGAAGCTCCGTTCCAGGGATCCCGCCGCCGCCATCTTCCCGCCGCCGCCGCTAGGCCCGACGGGACACGGGCGGGCCGCGCAGTCGTCGTCACTTCCGGGGGCGGGGCGAGCGGAGCGGCAGACAGGTGCTGCGACCTGAAGCCCGGAAGGCGGGTCTCTGGATTCTTTGTGGGTCTTTCACCGGAGAGTGAGGGTGGGCGTTGAGGAATCGCCTCTTCCTGCTGGACCTCCGAGCGCGGGGCTGGGAGGCGTGCAGAGGACACCTCAGGGCGGCAGGGCGGGGCAGGGCTTGTTTCCATTTAAAAAATCCGACCTGGGCGGGCGGCTGGGCTGAACCGACCCGAAGGACCACCTCCGGGGAGCCCGGGCCTCTCGGTTACTCTGAACCGAGTTTGCGCTCGCCTCTCCGCCGTTAGGTGTCCATCTGCAAGTCTCCGCCCGGTGTCTTATCTTTACCCTTCAGCGACACATGTGGTGGTGGAAGGAGAGAAGGACTTTTTGATTTCTGTTGGATTTTTTTCCGAAAGGAATTTGTAGTGTAGTGAAAATTAACGCGTTCAGTTTGACATGTATGCTGCAGCCTGCTGAGGTTACCTAAATGATACTTGCTTGCAAATGTGAAAAGGAATTTGCCTTTCGTTTCCCCGCTTAGTTTTTGAAGGAGTAGAAAGTGCTCGATATTGAGGAAAATATTAATTTCCTCTTTCCCCCCTTTACTTAATGATGGCCAATTTTAAGCACTTGTGTAACCTTATTACCAGTGACGGCAACTAGCTGTTACCATTCTCATTCATCCTATTCTGACCATCATTCCACCTCACTTGCTGAAGACACCAACTCCAGCAAAGCATTCCCCTCATTCCGCCTGCAATCCTTTGTTCTACCACCTTGCCACAATCTCTAGCTTCCTTGGTGTTTCCTTCTTGTCCTACTTAACTTCCATTAAATTACTTCTTTACCTAACACTCATCGTATTCCATTAAAAACTACAATTTCGATTCAATCCAAATCTGTAGTTGAACATGGATGTATACATCCTACTAACATGCCTCTCCCTTCATCAGGACTTAGTCTCACTTGGGTCCTTGATGCTTCCCAGAAAACGCATTCTATTTTCCTTGTCCATTTATTGCCTTAGATGAGTATTTCATAACTCCTCTAACTGCCAACACTTCCTCTTCCATCCTTGCTCTCAGCTTGCTTCTTCATTTAGAAAATTAAAGCTATCAAAAGAGATCTACCACTTCTCCCCAGTACCAATATCTGTACCCATACACTTTGCCTTCCTTTCCTGTTGCTATATAGTGAATTGACTCCCAGTTTTATGGAGAGGAAACTTTTCTAATTCTTTCTTAGATCACCTCACCTGCTCAAGGACGTCTACATCTTCGATATCTCCCAAGTTGTTTCTCTAAGTATATAAACATGCCATTATTTCTCCACTTCAAACAAGCCCTCAATTGGCCTCCATTCTCTTTTTGTACCCCATATTTCTGCTCCTCATTACTCAACAAAATTTAAGATCACTTTTCTCTCATTCTCAGTTAAACCTGCTTTTATCAGGTTTTGGCTCCTTGTGCCCTACTGCAACTACTTTTTTCAAGATTACCAAACATATCATGTTACTATATCTAAGACCGAATTAATTCTCTTTGTTTGTGTGTGTGTTGCATTTGTGCATTGAACAAACCTACCAGGGCTTCTTGCATGCTAAGCAAGCACTTTACCATTGAGTTACATCCCCAGTCTCATTTTAAAATGTTTTGTTTTGAGATAGGGTCTCCGTAAGTTGCCCAGGTTGGCTTTGAACTTTTATTTTTTATTTATTTTTATTTTTTATTTGTATATGACAGCAGAATGCATTACAATTCTTATTACATATATAGAGCACAATTTTTCATATCCCTGGTTATATACATAGTACATTCACACCAATTCGTGTCTTCATACATGTGCTTTGTATAATAATGATCATCGAATTCCACCATCATTAATTACACCATGCCCCCTCCCTCCTTCCACTCCAATCCTTCTGCCGTATCTAGAGTTCATCTATTCCTTCCATGCTCCTACTCTCTATCCCACTATGAATCAGCCTCCTTATATTAATGAAAACATTCAGCATTTATTTTGGGGGATTGGCTAACTTCACTTAGCATTATCTTCACTAACTCCATCCATTTACCTGCAAATGCAATGATTTTATTCTCTTTTATTGCTGAGTAATGATTGTGTATATATGGCACATTTTTTTTTGTCCATCTATTGAGGGGCATCTAGGTTGGTTCCACAGTTTAGCTATTGTGAATTGTGCTATTATAAACATTGATGTGGCTGTGTCCCTGTAGTATACTGTTTTTAAGTCCTTTGGGTATAGACTGAGGAGAGGGATAGGTGGGTCAAAAGGTGGTTCCAGTCCCAGTTCTCCAAGAAATCTCCATACTGCTTTCTATATTGGCTGCATCAGTTTGCAGTCCCACCAGCAGTGTAGTGTACCCTCCCCCCCCACATCCTTGCCAACACTTATTGTTGTTTGTATGCATAACAGTGGCTTTGAACTTTTTGATCTTCCTGCTTTAACCTTTCGAGTAGCTGGGATTACAGACATTATAGACATGCAACAGGAGCTCTGATTCTGGGAATACTTTTTTCATGTGGCTTCTGTACTCTTCTAACTTTTGTCTGTTTCACTGACTTTCTTTTTTTTTTTTTAAGAGAGAGAGAGAGAGAGAGAGAGAGAGAGAGGGAGAATTTTTTAATATTTATTGTTTTAGTTTTTGGCGGACACAACATCTTTGTATGTGGTGCTGAGGATGGAACCCAGGGCCTTGCACGAGCTAGGTGAGTGCTCTACTGCTGAGCCGTAGGCCCCAACCCCAATTGAGATTACAGGAATGCACCTCTAAGCTGGGCATTTATTTAGGTTTTTAATCAAGAAACATAAAGCTGCCCATCAGAGCTTCTAACTAACGTGAGATGACTAGGTTAAACCCTTATGAGCAAAAAATAACTTTTAAGTTTTGACCTATACATTCCAACCAAGGGAATATGCTGGCCTCAGGATGGTCATCACAGGTCATAGGTCCACAGGGCAAGTATCATCCTCATATCTCACAAACAAAATGAGTAATACATATATGCAAAGTGAGTACAAAATATCACATAAAATACATTTCATTTATATTCCAGGGGAGTAATGCCTAGTTCCCATGAGCACACAATACAGCAAGGGGCTCTAACCCACAAGACAGTGGAAGGAATTAAAGTCCTGTGCCCTGGAATGGGAGTGGAGGCTTCGTGGACAGGTGGCATCCAGGCCAGGCCAGGAACATGAGTGGATATTGAGGCATGTGGGGAGGGATCTTCAGGGATGGAGAGAACATATGAACCAAGACATAGTCACAGACCTACTGAGTATTCAGAAGACAGAGGAATGTTTGTACCAGCTGAAAGAATGTAAACTAAGAGATGCATAAAATAGAAATAAGAAAACCTCTTCGGACAAGAGGATCCACATGCTTTCTCTGGAGGTGAAGCAGCTGAGGATCACTCTGCAGCAGGTTACTCTCCATACCAAGACCCTAGTCTCTAGGAATCAAATCCATGAGCAAGAACCTTCCTTCATGTAAACTGCCTTTTCTCCAAAAAGTAAAATAAAAATGCAAGCAAAACAAAAAGAAGAATCAGACCAAGCTTTGACCCATCGTACTTCACTTGTGTCCCAGTCATCACGCTAGGGAGACTGGGTCCGCTCTGTTACACTGGTTCATTATTGTGAGGCCTCCAGTATGTCGTGCTCTTAATACAGCTCCCTCAAAACAGCCAACACCTCGCAACACATAAACTTACCCCAACTAAAGGCAGCATCAACTTAAGGATCTACTGTAATATCACCACACTAACCTAGCATATTTTAACCCTTTTTCTGACACAGTTGCAAAATATCTGCCCTCCTTACTGCTGTGGAAGCATTACAAATGTTGCCTTAGATTCCTCTTCTTGAGGTAGTTCAAAGTCTTGAGACAGCAAGTTTACATATTTTTCTCTACTACCATGGATGGGTAGTAATCATAAAAGGCCTAAAACCAAACTCCTTCACCCCTGATTCTTAGAGTATTTTAATTTTCCCTCTCAGATCATAACAACTGGAAAAAAACCTATAAAAGTCATGCAAAATTTAAAAAACAAAAAAACAAGAAAAAAAATCTGTGGCATCAAACTAATAGTCTAAACTTTGCAGACAGAACAAACAAACAAAACAAAACCTCACTTCATTTACCAAACTATATGTACTCGAGTAATTAACAGCTCATAAAAATTGGAGAAATTTGTAGGTAGAAACAAAATTAATACCAACTCACTCTCTGGCAACTAGTTCTTCTAAAATGCCATGTCCAGAGAGACAGGTTTGGAGAATTTGTCTGCCAGAGGCTACCTAGTAGGCCAGACCCCTCTCAGGCCTGCTTCAGAGGTGCCTGGATATTGGCAGATGCCAGCTTCAGGTAGGCCAAGAAGCCCTGAGGGATACTGGCCAGTTTTTTGTGCTGCTCATTGATGTCCTGCTGCCATTGATGGCATCACCAAGGTGCTGCTAGAAGTTCTTGGTGTGCTAGGCACTGCCTGAAAGAGCGAAGCCTGGCTCAGGAGTCCTGGTGACAGTTGGGGTTTGGGGGAGTAGTGGCTGCTTGGAGAACATACCACCCAGTGGAGCCACCATGTCTGGGATGGTGGGCCTTGGCAAAGGAGTAGGTTTGAAGTAATATTTTGTAGGTAAAATTGGAAGGATCTGATGAGGGTGAGAGTGATAGGACCAAGACTAAGATGATTCCTATCTCTTTCTTGACAACTGATGCCATTAACAGGGTGGGAACAGTAGAAGAGTAGCGGTTCTTTGTAGGAACAATCAATATTTAGGGTAAGATACTAATGTTGATTGCTGTGGTGCATGCCTGTAATCCCAGCAGATTGGGAAGCTGAGGGAGGAGGATCGGAAGTTTAAAGCCAGCCTCAGCAACCTAGGGAAGTCCTAAGCAACTTAGCAAGACTGTCTCAAAAAATAAAAAGGACTGGGGATGTGGCTCAGTGATAAAGCACCCCTGGGTTCAATACCTAGTATAAAAAAAACTGATATTGCTGAAATGAAAATACTGCATTATTGATGGAAACTACTATATAAAACATTTTTTCATCAATCAGAATTTTTTTTTTTAAAGAGAGAGTGAGAGAGAGAGGGGGACAGAGAGAGAGAATTTTAACATTTATTTATTTTTTCTTAGTTCTCGGCGGACACAACATCTTTGGTGGTATGTGGTGCTGCTGAGGCTCGAACCCAGGCCGCACGCATGCTAGGCGAGCATGCTACCGCTTGAGCCACATCCCCAGCCCCTTCATCAATCAGAATTTTAACCTCCTAACTTTACCATTGCTCTTTCACCAAAAAAATTCTATATACTCCCAACATCCAGATCTCATGTGCCTATGCAGCAGGTTAAAGGTAGCCACAAATTCTTTAACATTGTTCCCATTGAGAGCATCCTCTTGGATGCTCTGTGAGGGCTCTGTGACTTCTATAAGTAATAGAATACAGCAAAAGCAATGCTGTATTCTATTACTTATAATAGACTCACTTTCAATGTCAACTGCTTCTCTTTTGGAACATGATTATGGGGGAAACCGGGTGCCATGTAAGAAATTCAGTTGCTCTTGGGAGATTTTAGGGAGAGACCACACAGACTTTTACCACATGAAGGCAAGGATGCCTGGGGAGGCTCCAACTGTTCCAGCACCAAGCACTGATCAGAGATGTACAACCACCTCTGATCCCCAGTTCAAGATTCATGAGCAAAATACATGATTGCTATTTTAAACCACCAAGTTGTTTGGTAGTTAGATAGCAATGGATACCAGGAACATTCTTTTCCTTTCCATTCATACTTTCCTGTAGAGCCTTCCACATTTCATTCTTAGATGACTGAAACAACTCCCTCATCAACTCTACTTTCGCTCTCCTTACCTTTCTACTTTACAAATACAACATGAGGTCAATGTTCCTAAACATCACTGATACCATTGTGTTTATTCTTAAAATCTTTTAGGGCTCCTTGTTGTCCTGACTTTCAAGACCTTTCTTCCAAGTCAACTAATCATATAGTACTTAAAAGCAGAAGATGTTCTCCTGCTGAGGTCAGGAAAAAAATATATGAGGACATAAGAATAGTCAAAGATATGACATTGCTGGCATTTAAGATGGAGAAAGGTGATCATGAGCCAAGGAGTATGGTAAACCTCTAGAAGCTACAAAGGATGTAGAAACAAATTTTCCCCGAGGGCCCTGCTAAGAACTTGACTTCTGCTCTTGGCTTACCTATGATTATGCCCTCTGCTTTCAATGGTGTGTCAGTGTGGAAGTATTAGGGTCTAGCCCCCATGCTCCCCCCTGCAAAAAAAAAAAAGCACACATACACACACACACACACAGATGTGCTCTATCACTGAGCTACATCCCTAGTCATTTCTATTTGGAGAGTCTTACAAAATTGACCTTGAACTTGTGATCCTCCTTCTATCTCAGCTTTCCAAGTACCTGGGATTATAGGCACGTACCACCACTCTGGTTCGTCCCCTTGCTTTGATCTAGGACAAGTCTAAAGGACCATCTAACCTCCACAGTGCTGTGTAGGATTGGCTTAGGTCCCCCTTGCAACTGCATTTTAGTTCAATTTCTGTCTGCCCAGTCCTGTCTGTCTCAGTTTCATAGAAGTGCTACTCCAGAGAACACTCCCCAGCAAGCCTCCCGCATGCAAACCAACTGCCTCAGAGTCTGTTTCCTGGGGAATCAAATACACATACATAAACTCCCCTTGCCTAAGGATAGGTAGCTGGGAAGCAGCCCAGAAGCTCCCCAGGACTAAGCATGTCTTCTCTGAGTCAAAACTGACTTCTGGGTACACACAACCTGTGTCCTTTGAGCCAGCTATATCATGATACTTTCTTAGATACATGTCTAGCACAATGCTTTCCATACAGAGTATTTTCTCAGTTCTAAAATGAACCTTACGGTTTTTCATTTTAAATGACTGGAGGTGTAGCTCAGTGGATGGTAGAGATTTTGCCTAGTGTGTATGGAGGCATTGGGTTCAAACCCTGGGATCCCCCAAAAATAAAGTTTAATTTTTTTTTTTAAAAGAAGAACATGCCATAAAATCAACATATATTTTTAATGTAGTCGCCTTTCTTTTGTTTCTCAGAGAAGTGGTTGTGAAATAGATGGAACATCTTTCAATTCTTAGGAATCTAGGAAATTTTATTTTGGTGAGCTCTTTTAGGTTTGTTTCACAGTCTCATTTTCCTTCTCTCCAAAATCCATCAGAGTCCTTGAAACTTAGAGGTACCCAATAAGTGTTTGAGAAATGTCTAAATAATCAAATGTAAGCATGTATGCATTTTTAGAAGGCTCAAATACCTCTTGAACTATTATTAAGCTGTGGTGTGGCTGTAACATGAACTGGTTCACATTGCCATCTAGTGGTTAGGTGGTAAATTCATTTACAAACTGCAGAATGTTTCCAAGATGATTGAGCAAGTTTTATTCACAGATATTTTCTTAAGAAAAAAAACATTTTTAAAAATTATCTGACACTGGGGGCTGGGATTGTGGCTCAGTGTCAGAGTGCTTGCCTCGCATGTCTGAGGCACTGGGTTTGATCCTCAACACCACATAAAATGAATAAATAAAAATAAAGATATTTTGTCCATCTACAACTAAAAAAAAAAAATTATCTGACCATGTATTCTAAGAATTCCTTGAACTTCTGGATCACCACTAATGGGTAAGAATAAGTGAAAGGTACTGTTAACCGAATTTTAAAACAGATTTTTTCTGAATTAACTTAATAACTACTCTTAAAAGAAGAAATTGGTAATTTAAATAACTATGGAAATGATGATGAATAAAGTTAAACATATTTTCTGAAGAACTTTGAAAACATGTTAATAGAATACTATGCTTTTTTTTTTTTTTTCCTGATTGAACCCAGAGCCATTTAATCACTGAGCCACATCCCCACCCCTTTTTAGATTTTTTAAATTTTGAGACAGAGTCTTGCTGAGTTGCCTAGGCCTCATTAAATTGCTAAGGCTGGCTTTAGCAATTGTGATCCTCCTGCCTTAGCCTCCCGGGACACTGGGATTACAGGTGTGCGCCACTGTGTCCAGCTGATAGGATGATATGCTGAATACTCTTCTCATTGGACCATGATTCTATGGGGATACATTTTGGGAAAATGACTTTAATGTCACTTTCCCCATTTCTTAAAAATATCAATTAAAGCACAATGTTTTTCTGAATACTGAGCCTTCTTTGACTTTATATCCCTTTTCTAGAAACATTAAATTCAAGGAGCATTGTAATAACTCAGTAGTAAAATCTTACATTTATATGAAGCTTAGTTAATTTTTAGGTGATAATTTGTTTCATTGAAATTAAGGTTATTTCACAGTGAACATCTTCTACTTCTACATAATCTAATTTCTTTTGTGTTTGGAAATGTGATCTCTTGCCATTTTGACATTGAGTCTTTTTTTTTTTTTTTTGGTTCCAGGGATTGAACTTGGGGCACTCTACCACTGAGCCACATCCCCAGCCCTATTTTATATTTTATCTAGAGACAGGGTCTCACTGAGTTTTTTAGAGCCTCAATTTTGCTGAAGCTGACTTCGAATTCACAATCCTCCTGCCTCAGCCTCCCAAGCTGCTAGAATTATAGGCATGGGCCACTGAGCCCAGTGACGATGACTTTTTTTTCAAGATGTTGATGGATTTTTTAATTCATTTACTTATATGTGGACTGAGAATCGAACCCAGTGCCTTGCACATGCTAGGCAAGTGCTCTACCACTGAGCCACAACCCCAGCCCCTGATAGTGACTTTTAATAATTAGTGATAGCAGCAATGACTTGA
The DNA here is from genome assembly GCF_052094955.1 of Ictidomys tridecemlineatus. NCBI lineage: Eukaryota > Metazoa > Chordata > Mammalia > Rodentia > Sciuridae > Ictidomys > Ictidomys tridecemlineatus. Next base: position 19,086,200 of record NC_135480.1, on the reverse strand, counting down.
GATACAGGCATAATGCAAGAGTTAAGATTTTCTGTTTCTTTTTTCAATTTTTTATTTTTAGGTGATGCTGTGGACCAAAACCAGGACCTCATATATGCTAGACAAGCATTCTACCACTGAGCCATGTCCCAGTCTAAGATTTTCTTTTTTTTTTTTTTAAATATTGATCTTTACCTATGTGTTGCTCTATTAGACATAGCAACTTGACCAGTTGTGATGACACATGCTTGTAATCCCAGCTATGCAGGAGGCTGAGGCAGGAGAATTGCAAGTTTGAGGCCAGTCTGGGCAACTTCATGAGACTGAGACCCTGCTTCAGAATAAAAAGGGCTGAGGATATAGCTCAGGAGTAAAGTGCTCTTAGGTTCAATCTGTAGTACTAAGAAACAAAAATCTTAGCAACTAAATTTCAAATTCCTGGCAGGATCTTAATTTATCCCATATTTACTCTTTCAGTCTTGATTACACACCTCCCACATGCAAGGCACTGGGTTATAAAGATCCCTCAGAGGCTCTATGCAGCCAGGGACCTTCTCTTCCTTGTTCTCTGTTCTATCTCTGGTGCCTGAGAGGGAGGTTAGTATTTACCAGTATTTTTAGTTAATATACTTTTTTTTTTGGTGTGGGTATTAAACCCATTGGTACTCTAATATTGAGCTACACCCCCAGCCCTTTTTATTTTTTATTTTGAGATAGCATCTCTCTAAGTTTCAGAGGATGGCCTCTAACTTGTGATCCTTCTGCTTCAGCCTTGGAGTAGCTGCACCTGTCTAAATATTTGTTGACAGAATAAAAATTTCATATTTCCTGCCTGTGAGGTCCTCCCAGTTTAATGGGGAGACAAAGAAGAAATAGAGATAATAGTAATGTATGATAATTATTATGAAAGGTATATGCAAAGGGTGAATGAGCATCCAAGCACAAAGACTTTAAGCAGAAAAGAGATAATAGGGCCAGGAGTAGTGGAGAAAGTTGAGGTCATGTTACAGAGCTTTTCCTTTCTTGCTGACAAGTTCAATTTACTTAACTGTTTTTTTCTTACAACTCCGCGCTTAGAGTACTAAATAAATTCTTTTTGTATATTTCATATAAGAATTTTATTTTAGGGTTGGGCTTGGTGGTTCATGCCTGTAATCCCAGAGGCTCAGGAGGTTGGGGTAGGAGGATTTCGAGTTCAGTCAGCCTCAGCAATTTAGCACAGCTGTAAGCAACCTCGTGAGACCCTGTCTCAAAATAAAAAAATAAAAAGGGCTGGGGATGTAGTTCAGTAGTAGAGCACTTCTGGGTTCAACCCCTAGTACTGCCAAAAAAAAATTTTGGGGGGGTGTAAAGCTCTCCTACCTCAGTATAGAAGCCCTCAACGTTTGTGAACTTGGGAGAATGTTGTTTTAATAGACTTCACAACAAGATTGGTAAGTGATGGGGAAGTCCAGCATGACACTGAAGGAACTTCATAGTTGCCCTGACATAGTGTCTAGCATTTTCATGGTGTCTAGCATTTTCAAAATATCTCCAAGAAACCCCTAGAGCAGCGCCTTGCAAAAGGAGCTTCTTTAAAAAGCAAGGTTGTAAATTAAGTGAAGCATGTCAGTGACTTCTCACTTCCCTTTTCAGTATTTTTTCACCAAGAGTTTGTGTGTGTGTGTGTATGTGATGTGTGTGTGTGTGTGCGTGTCTGTGTGTCTGTGTGTAGGTGGTGTGGTACTAGAGATTCACTACAAGGGCACTTGACCACTGAGCTACATTTCCAGCCCCTTATATTATTAATTTTAATACAGGATCTCACTAAAGTGGGCTGGCCTTTTCCTGAGATCCTCTCACCTCAGCCTTCTGAGCAGCTGGGATTTTAGTTTATTTAATTTATTTATTTATAATATTTTTTAATTTTTTAGTTCTCGGCGGACACAACATCTTTGTTGGTATGTGGTGCTGAGGATCGAACCTGGGCCGCACGCATGCCAGGCGAGCGCGCTACCACTTGAGCCAAATCCCCAGCCCCGCAGCTGGGATTTTAGATGTAGTAGTAGTATTACTATTTTTTCACCTTTCATATAATATTTTCCATTAATTTCTACATGTTGTGATTTAGTACGTGATTAATTTAAAGTTACTTTTGTATCTTTGAAAAAGCTTGCACATAATTTAATTCACAAAATCAGAAAAAAAGTCCTTGCTTGAATCATATGTCCTGAGTTTTCTTCTAAAAATATAAATGCTGTACCCATCAAACCGAGATCTTGTATCATTGGAAATGATCTGACATTAATTCACACCGAGTGCTGATGACATATAAAAATGTGGCACACACATAGTCTTAAGCAATAAAGCACTGCTTCTCTTACTCATCTTGCTAATCAGTTGCCTGATCCTTTCCTACTGAGTGTTGGTAGTATCATTTCAACACAGTGATTCAGACAGCTGCTGTCAGTTGACTGGAACCAGCATGTGATACATATAAGGCATTTACCATTTAATTCAAAGGAGTGGAAAGAACTCCGAGGATGGAATTGGAGGCAATAAGGAAATAGGTGTGTGGGTAGTCTCACTAGAGGCAATTAGGCTGTTTCAGTAAAATAGGATTAATATTAACCTTAAAGACTAAGATCAAAGCAATCCAGTAAGAAGGTTTTATTTATATGTATAGACATTAGAATTTCTCTTTCATGTCAAAGCACACAATCAAGGAGCTAGAGATTCTCATTTAGATCCAGACCTTCAGAGGTTGCAGCTACTTTAAACACTCCCTTCTCATTCTGATCAATCTTAAAACTTCAGGGCTGTCACTTTCTTTTTTTGGTGGGGTGGGGGGATTGAGCTCAAGGACACTCAACCACTGAGCCCCATCCCCAGCCCTATTTTGTGTTTTTTTAAGCAAGTTCTTTTTTAAAAATGTCTTTATTATATTTACTTATTTTTATGTGGTGCTGAGGATCGAACCCAGTGCCCCATGTGTGTGAGGCAAGCACTCTGCCACTGAGCCGCAACTCCAGCCCCACTATTTTGTATTTTATATACAGACAGGGTCTCACTGAGTTACTTAGAGCCTCGATTTTGCTGAGGCTGGCTTTGAACTAGCAATCCTCCTGCCTCAGCCTCCAGAGCTGCTGGGATTATAGACGTTTGCCACGGTGCCCAGAAGGGCTATCACTTTCTTTGTTATTGCACCGTCATGGGCAGTGCCAATCAACCTGCCGAATCTGTGTTGTCCTCTGGAAAATAATTATGGCAATAAATATCAGAAAGATTTTTGCGATATGTTTAAGTTTTCTCATTTTTCTTCTGTTCCTGAAAGTTCTTTAACATCTTTCTCCACTTCCAACCCTTCAAAGAGTAAAAAGGTTCAGATCATAAAAATAGGTTGCATAGGAGAGGAGGGAAAGAGAAGATACTGGGGAATGAGATTGATCAAAATTCTGTTACATGCATGCATTAATGTAACATAATGAATCCCATTATCATGTATAATTAAAATGCACCAATAAAAATAAACAGATTTTTAAAAATAAAGATTCTAGAAGTATTACTCCGTCCTCATTTTGCCTGCTAAGTTTCAATTTGGGACAGGTGCTGAAAGATGTTTACAGAAAAATAAAATAAGACACTTCCGTACCTCAGAGCAAACATGCTCATTGGTCTGAGCAGGATTTAGGACTTTGATCAGAGGCTCCAGTCAGAGGTCAGAGGCCAATGCTCTCCTAAATCCCAGACTTTAGTTTGGTCTCAGTTTGCCTTTGTTATGCCCAAATCTTGCAAAAATGTCTGGGAGTTAAAAAAGTCAAAATGTATGACAGCAATTTGGGGCCTGGCAAAGCTTCTGTAGGCAATCGCAGGTCCCCACCCAGCGATTGTTTATATTTCTCTGCACCCTCCAGGATCCTGCTTACGCACCAGTTTCTCTAGGGTAACAGCGCGTGGAGCCAAGGCAGGAACGGTAATGTTCCTTGTCTGCCTTCTTGGGCTGGTTCTGACGCTGGCCCAACAATGCCAGGCTCGGGAACTATTTGTTTCTGAATTCCAGCCAAGAAGTCTAACAATCCTCTCCCTTCCTTTCCATTGCCCTCTTCTTCCTTACTCATGCCAAGTCTGGGATTTTCCTTGTCTAGAGACCATACAAGCAAGGAAACGAACTTTCTGGGGATAAGACAGACCACTTAACAGAAAATGTGCCCTTTGTTCTCACTCAAATGCCTTTTCCTTAAATGACATTGCTGTCTAAAGCTTCCGCAGATATATCTGCACTAGCTACTAATTTCTCCAAGGTCTCTGACAGAAGTAGGTACTGGAATTCTAAATTTTCTGATTGGAAAGCGATAGCTCAGAAAGGAAAAATGACTGGCCCCAGCACTTAGTAAAGCAGTTCTTAGTTGTATCTGAATCCATTCTTTAAATGTACTTAAATATCCTTTCAATTCCTATCAACCGGGTCCAAAACACAGGAAGTAAACCCTAGCGTTTACCTCCAGAAAAAAGATACTAGATTGGTTGTTGATCACTGATTCCACTGTGAGCCAGGAAATTAGCCACACCCAGAGATGTTTTAGCAGAGATGCGTTCTATTTCTCTCCATTAATTAGCTGTGTGGCCTGGGTAACTCACTTCACTTATTGGGCTTCAGTTTCCTGAACTGTAGAACAAGGCATCTAGGCTCCATGATCTCCTAGGTTTCCTTCCATCTTTAGGAATCTACAACAAAGAAAATGCAGAGATACAGACGTAGGTGGAACTATCTTTTAAGAGTCAGCAAAACCCCTAGAACAGTAAAGAATAATCTCTGGTGGATAAAGATGTGTATACGGTTTGACTCAGCCATTTCACTCTTAGGATTTTAATCTAAGGAAAGAATCAAAGACAAATGTCAAGACAAAAAAATGACTATCATGGTGTTTGTTTTAAAATAAGCTCTGAATTTTAGAATAATTTTAGGTTTATGTGGTTGCAAAGATAGCAGAGTTCCCACATTTCTGCTTCACCTACCCCCCCGCTTCTCATTTCCCCTATGGTTAACAGCTTATATTATCAGGATAAATTTGTTACAATTTGTTAGCCAATGTTAATACACTATTATTAACTAAAGTCCATATTTTGTACTTGTCTTCTTGCTTTTTAACCTACTGTCCTTTTTCGATTCCAGGATTCTATCCAGGATACCAGTTTCCATTTAGCTGTTATGTCTCCTTTGCTTCTGCAAGACCGTGAGAGGTTCTCAGAGTTGCTGGTTGGGTATTTTGTAGATTGCCTCTCAAATTGGATTTGTCTGGCTTTTTTTTTTTTTTTTTTTTGTGGTACTAGGGATTGAACCCAGGACTCTGCAATGTTAGGCAAGTACTCTACAACTGAGTTATATCCCAAGTCCTTATTTTTAAAGTTTTGAGTCAAGCTCTTGTTAAGTTGCCCAAACTAACCTTGAATTTGCCATCTCCTGCCTCAGCCTCCTGAGAAGCTAGGATTATAGGCGTGCTCCACTGTGTCCGGCTAGTGTTTTGATTTTCTGGTACTGGTGATGGAATCCAGGGCCTCATACAAGCGGGGCAAGAACTCTACCACTGAACTATGCCCCAATCCTTGTCTAAGGTTTTAAAATAATGATTAGACTGGTGTTATGGAAGGACGGCCACAGAGGTATTGTGCCACCTTGTCCCATCATATCAGGGGTATATACTGTCTGCATGACTTCTCATGGATGATGTTAAGCTTATCACATAGCTGAAGCAGTGTTTGCCAGATTGCACTAAGCTATTTCTTTTTTTCCCTCCCTCCCTCCCTTCCTTCCTTCCTTTCTTCCTTCCTTCATTTTCTTTCTTTCTTTGGGTTCTGGAGATTTAACTCAGAGGTGCTTTACCACTGAGCTACATCCCCAACTCCTTTTGTTCTTTATTTTTAGAAGTGGTCTCACTAAGTTGCTAAGGCTAGCCTTGAACTTGTGATCCTCTTGCCTCAGCCTCCAGAGTAGTTGGGATTATAGGACAACCCCACCACACTGGGCTGTACATCCCATTTTCTAAGATGATGATGTTGATATGTGTGTGTGTGTGTGTATGTGTGTAGAAAAAGAACTAGAAGACTTGTCATGATGTTAACCCCAGACATTGGTTATTGTTGGGTAGATGGATTAGAGGGGATTTTTATTTTCTTCTGTGTTCAGTGTCTTATTTATTTAGTGGTGCCGGGAACTGAACCCAAGGCCTAGCATATGCAAAGCATGTGCTCTACCACCACCCTGTTTGGGATTTTAAATTTTTTTAATATTTATTTTTTAGTTGCTGTTGGACACAATACCTTTATATCACTTATTTATTTTTATGTGGTGCTGAGGATCGAACCCATGGTCTTGCATGTGTGAGGCAAGTCCTGTACCACTGAGCCACAACCCCAGACCCGGATTTTAAAATTTTTTAACAACAAAAAGGAATTGGTTTTGAAAACAGAAAAAAAAAATGCAATAAAAATGGAGAAAAGTTTTAACCTTCAAAAAGATTCTCGAGCAAGAAAAGCAGATGTTCCAATACCATGCTCAGCAACCGCATTATTTAGCCGTGTATTAGTATCTGTGAAGGAACTGAAATCAGTGGTGTGGTGCAGAGAGAGTGTTGTCCTCAAAATTCTGCAGTTTCTAGGAAACTAAGCACCATCTGTTTCTGATTTAGAGCATTAGCGTTGCAAGATCATGAGCTGTATCTTTGTTAACTCTCATAACAAATTGTTTAAAGTTAAAAAAAAAAAAAAGAAGTAAAAGAGCAAAACCAAATGCACAGGATGCCAGAGTGAATGGCAGTATTGTATCCTTCGAGCTCTCCTCCCTGGGGCTTTGCATTTTAAAAACACATGTTGTGGTTTTCTATGATTATCTTTCCACTTCCTGTGTTGTCTCTCCCTTACTGTAAATATCCTTTTGTAGAGTCATGTTTTTCTTTCCTTGTGTCTTGCTTGTGTGTCTTTCTTGATAGTCACTAACTTTCTCTATCTTCCATGGCACATTTTTCCCAATACTAATTTATGAGTCCAACAGTATTTTCATTCTCCAGTGAGATTTTTAGAATCCTTGGTTTCAAATCCGACTTTTGTCTTTTATGAGCTGTGTGATCTGGGTAAAATTCCACAGCTTCTCTGAGTGCCTCCTCTGAAAATGAGGACACCATTATGTACCCAGTGGGAGTGCTGTGAGGATTAAGTGAGATTTGATGTAAATGTGTAAAGGATCTATCCTGGTGCTTGGCACAGACGCTGCACTTAACCTTCGGTATCTTTGCTTCCTTCTCTCCTTTTATGCATCCTCTAATATCGTGTCTCATGTTGTCTTTTCTAAAACACTGACACATAGAAAAGGATCAACCTAAACTTAGCAGGCTTTCAGGATCCCTCTCCAATGGGCCCCAACCAATCTTTGTGGTCTCACTACCTTCCGGCACATTCCATATACACATTACTCTCCAGTCACACCAAATTACTAGTTCTGGTCTAAAAACACATTACTCTTTCTTCTCTCCAAGCCTTTACAAAGGCTATTTTTTGTGTTTGAAAGTCTTTCCTGCTCCTACCTGATAAATGTCTTTGCAAGGCCTACCCAGACCTAGCTTGAGGCCCAAGCGTCCCTCTGACTATAGTAATTTGTTCAGGCCTTTATGAATGTAGTTCCTTATTCTGGAATCTGTATCATTCACTCCTGGATTTGACAAACTGATATCTAATCATTGCAATGTGCCAGGCACTGTGAGATCTGCAAGGGCAAGCATCCTGTCTTATTTTTATCTCCAGGGATTAGCACAGGGGAAAAATGACCAATGGATATTTGCTTATTGAATATTGGATAAGATGAAAGCATCTTTTTCAGTGGTCAAATTGAAAATCATAATGCTACCAAACACTTCCTCATTTGCTCTTTAAAGGCAAAGAAAACGGACATTTTCTTTTACGTGTAACATATTGTTGTGCTTAGTAACAATTCCAAGGGACTCAGAAATCTTCCTTTGCTTTGAATGTTTTCCATCTGGAAGAGTTTAGCTAATTAAACCAAAGGCTGCAGATGAGTTGGCCTACTCTTTCTCCAAAGGAGGAAACCCCTCCCCCCAACCCCAGAGGACTCATTAGATAAATATCAAGGGTCAGTGCTATTTTTAGTAACATATAGTTTTGAAAGTCTTTAACTTTTTTTTTTAAAAAAAATCTAAATTTGGTAACACTTTTGAAAAAATCTTTTTATTTATTTTAAATTTAAATTTTCTAGTGAGCTTTAGCCTACACAGAAGCATTTATCTCAAGTCTAGATGATGTTAAATTATCACATTGGAGACTGAATTAGAAATTTATCTATAAAAAGAAAATTATAAAAAGTGATTACTCTTTCTTTTCTTTTCTTTTTTTTTTTTTTTTCGGTTATGTGACCCCTATTGATGATATTCTATGCAGATAAAAAAACTAAAAGATGATTCAGAGAAATCTATTATTATCAGTCCTTTTGAAGGATTTTTCAATTTTCATTATTAGCACTTGTCAACATTTCTGAGCTTTCATTCTCATCCTTACCCTCTTCTCTTTTGTTCCTGGCAGTTGGGAAATGATTTTGTGTGTGTGTGTGTGTGTGTGTGTGTGTGTGTGTGAGAGAGAGAGAGAGAGAGAGAGAGAGAGAGAAGGAAGGGGCCAGGGACAAGATAGAGTCCCTGTGGGAATCCCCCCGTGATCTACTTCCTCCCATGTTGTCCGTTGTCCTGCTTGCCTATAGTTTTCATCTCCTTCCAGGACTTCATTCAAATTATTAATCCATTAGTAGGTTAATTCACCGATGAGGTTAGAGCCCTCATAGTAGGTTGCGGTTGTGGCTCAGTGGTACAGCACTTACCTAGCACTTGTGAGGCACTGGGTTTGATCCTCAGCATATTTTAAATAAATAAATAAAATAAAAAAATGTAGCCCTCATCGTCCCATGTTTTCCCCAAAGCCCCACCTCTAGACGTTGCTGCATTTGGGGATCAAGTGTTTGACACATGAGCTTTTAGGGGATGTTCCAAATTTAAACACATGCATTCTGCTAAATTGAATTTTTTTTCTTAGTTGGAAACCATTTGTCTACCTCCTGTGGTCCCAGATTGGACAGAGCTCAAGCAGGTTTTTAGTGAAAAAGATATTTGATAGTACAAAAGTTGATAGTGAACAGAGGAAATATAATGTCCAATACTGCCATCCTTGCTAAGCCATGTCAGCATGCACAACTCACTCGAATGAATTTCACTAAAAGCTAAAAAACACAGGAGTTGGAAGGAGGGATGACTAGGTCAGGAGCCCAAAGGAGTTTTAGAACAAGGAAACTCTTCTATATGATACTCTAGTGGTGGATGCATGTCATTCATTACACAGTTGCCAAAATCCAAAGAACAACCCCAAGAGAATCCTAATGTAAACTGTGGAGTTTGGGTAATAATGATGATGTATCATTGTAAATTCATCAATTGTAACAAAGGAATCACTCTGATGCCAGAATATTAATGGTGGGGTAGGTTATGAGGGGTGGGGACAAGGGGACATATGGGATATCTGGTATCTGTTGCTCAATTTTGTTGTGAACATGAAACTTCTCTAAAAAATAAAGCCTATTAAAAAAAAGAATCTAAAAAATGCCAGTGTAGGGCCAAAGGATCCATGGACGTTTGCTTGGCTCTAATTTAGTGAGGCCCTCTCAGAGTGCTTCACTGATTCCCACCAGGTCTTTTTCTTATCCTTTCCTGGGGTGGTCTCTAGTCTTTCTCAAGACACTGTCCTCTGTGGCCTTTCCCATTCTCCATTCAGGGGGACTAAAGGACCAAACAAGAACAAGGGTTGGAGGTGACCATGGAATTCAGATCATTGAGTTCAATAAAAACAAACAGGAGCTGGGTGCAATGGTGCACACCTGTAATCCCAGTGACTTGGGAGGCTGAGCCAGAAGGATTGCAGGTTCGAGGTCAGCCTCAGCAATTTAAGGAGATCCTAAGCAACTCTGGGAGACTCTGTTTCAAAAAAAAGTAAAAATAAAAAGAGCTGGCGATGTAGCTCAATGATAAAGCGCCCCTGGGTTCAATCCCCAGTACCAAGAAACAAACCAAACAAAAACCAAATTTGACCGCTGCATGGTGATGCATGTCTGCAATCCTAGCTGATCAGGAGGGCTGAAAGCTTGAGGCATCCTCAATAATTTAGTGAGCAACTCTAAAGAAAATGTAAAAAGGGCCCAAGATGTAGCTTAGTAGTAGGGTACCCCTGGGTTCAATCCCCAGTGCTGACAATAACAACAAAAACAACAGACAAAAACCCAAAGAGGTTTTCTTGGGTCATCAGAGCCTAGGATTTGATCACATCCTTAGCTCTGGGGTGTGTTTGACACTTTACCGGTGTCTCCAAGCACAGATGCCGTCAGTTGGCAGACACTTTTCCTCATTTCTCCTTGAAAGCTTCACGACATTTCCACGGCAGCCCTTCCACCTGCCTTTGTCCACTGCTACACTCCCAAGTTTCCAGCTTCTGCTGATTTGTGCTTTGGTAGAAAAGGAAAACCTTCGCTGTGCTGTGAGAAAGAATGAAGGACATTGTTCACTGAACAGGAGGACCCAAAGCAGACGCAGCAGTTTGGCAAGAGGCGTGCGACACTCCGTGGTTTATCCTCTGTGGACTTTGCATTTTGTACATCATCCGATTTCTCTCTGTTGATTATTAGGAGGCTTTGAGCCAACTTTTTTTTTCTTTTTTTTTTTGTACCAGGAATTGAACCCAGGGGTGTTTAACCACTGAGCCACATCCCCAGCCCTTTTTATATTTTATTTAGAGGCAGGGTTTCGCTGAGTTGCTTAGGGTTTTGCTAAGTTTCTGAGGCTGGTTTTGAACTCACAATCTTCGTGCCTCAGCCTCTGAGGCAATGGGATTACAGGCTGGGATTACAGGCATGTGCCACGGCACTCGGCCTGGAGCCTGTTGTACTGTCTTTAGCAAAGCCTTCCTGACTTGCATCTTATTTCTACACCTTAACCTCTCCTTTGCTGTATGTCTTGTCTTTCCAATTTTCTCTGGTTTTAGTGTTTGCATTTTTATAAGTGACCATACATTCTTCTTGTGAGAGGACAGAGGATACATAAATACATAAAATAAACATTTTGTGGATAGGAAAATCCAGAGAAAAGCAAGTTTTCTAAGGTAGCAAACAATTCCTAATGTATCCAAACAATTGATAAGACCTGTTGCAAATTACCCATAGAATGGTGCCGATGATGTTAGAAGGTGTCACACCCTTTTGAACACTGTGGCTATGGTATGGATAAATACCATACCATGATGTGGCATTGCACCCACATCATAAAGCCCAGGAATCATTAAATGAACTGTAAAGCAAGAGTTTAGGAAGGTCTTTTTCAAGTTGGTTATTCAAGAAGCTTAGATTTTTTTTTTCCTGCAGGAGAAAAACTTAAGTGACCCAAAGGAAGTGATTCATAGGGGACAAAAACAGAGAGTGGTGACAGAAGGCTGAGATGGCATCCCCGGGGAAAACTGGCAGTGCCCAGCAGAAACTACGAAAGAATAAATAAGCACTTATTGAAAGGCAAGTCCCTACCCTGTCTGAACCAGGGTCACAAGCTCCCAGCAAAGTGGCTAGAATCTCTGCTGATGAATTGAAGGAAATTTGCAATAAGGAAAAATACACCCATCTGAAAAGAAATCCAGTTCATAAGGTCAGCCCAACCCAAAACAACATCAGTGGACAGGAATTTGGTTTGCTGAACAATACCAATCTCAGCTCCACAGTGGCCAGCTCGTTCCTTTCCAAAGTGCACACAGTTCACACCTATTTTTATACTGAAAGTTCTACAGAGAATCTTTTTTTTTTTTTTTAAATCCTGGACAGTCAGGAAACCTCAAATAACTTGACTTTGTTTCTTTGTACAGCTGCATGATCTGTCCCTCTTACTGTTAGTGATCGCCAACTTCACTAAACTGCCTCAGATGGGGGTAGTGAAATTCCAGTTACCTTGCATACTGAAACTCCCTTAGGAGAGGAAGGCAAAGTCACATTAGGATAATCTACATTTAAGTACCATCGAATAGCAAATGCCCTTATAAGGACAATACCAATTTCTTAAAGATGTGACGATCATAATAATTATGACAGCTCATACTTGCAGAGTGATTACTATGCACCAGGGACTGTGAATGTTAAGATTTGACACATATTAATTCATTTCATTTGATCCTTACAACAATCTCCTTTAAGGTCACATAAACTGGGTGTGATGGCACATGCCTATAATCCTGGTGACTTGGGAGGCTGAGGTAGTTCTAGGTCACTCTGGGCAATTTAGTGAGACCCTATCTCAAAATAAAAATAAAAGGGCTGGTAATAAGGTTCAGTGGTACAGCACCCCTGAGTTGAATCCTCAATACCAAAAAGAAAAAAAAAATACAATAGTCACAATAAGGTAGTCACATATATGTGTGTGTGTGTGTGTGTGTGTGTGTGTGTGTGTGTGTGTGTGAGTGAATATAAAGTATATATTATCATACACTAGGTCAAAATTTCCCCAAACTTAAATTTTTTTTGGAGGGTAGATACTGGGGATTGAACTCAGGGGCACTCAACTACTGAGCTACATTCCTAGGCCTATTTTGTATTTGATTTAGAGACAGGGTCTCACTGAGTTAGTTAGTACCTTGTTTTTGCTGAGGTTGGCTTTGGACTTAGCCTCCCAAGTTGCTAGTATTATAGGTGTGCGCCACTGTGAGCCTAAATATTTATTAGCCTCTTCAAATTCTTTGGGCAAGTGAGATAAAGAGGTACTGGGTCTACCATTCATTGAATCCTTCCTCTGTGCCCAGCTCTGTATCCATGCCTGGAACACATGTCCACCACGATGAATGAATCCTTACAATAATCCTTTGAGGAAGTTTCTATGATTGACTCCATTTTACATTTGTAGAAACTAACTTAGAAAAGTTTAGTAGAGTTTTTTTTTTGCTGGAGGATGCACAGTCAGCAAGTAGCAGAATTGGAATTTGAACCCAAATTTGTTGAGTCCTAAAATCTGCATTTTTAACCATAATTCCATACTATCACTTAGGTGTCCCAAGTGCCTTCAGGTTTAAGCATTTAGAGTGTGTTGAAATGTCCAAATTTTGAGCTCCTCTAACTGATTTCACATTGTGGAGCTAGGGGACAGTTGCAGCTATTTTCATGGGACTAGAGTAATTTTGAGTATTTCCCAAATAAGGGAGATATGTTGGTTCCATCAGTAGAGTCATGCAGGTGGCAGCTGTGTCCTAGATGTCGGGAGCCATGACATAGAAAGCCTGGGCCTGTGACTTCACCATTGAAAGAATAAACTCTTGCATGGTTTAAACCACTCTATTGGGTCTGAAAACTGCAGATGTATCTAACTAATATTTCTTCTAAAAATCAAACTACTCCCTACTCACCCAGTCAGGGAGGGAGAGATTCTTGGAATAGGGTTAGGGGGATGGTGACAATCACATCACCTCACCACTGGATAGATGAGATCAACAGCAGTTTATTTGTCACACATGCTCAGCCAATAGGATGATATGCCACTTAGTGTCTCATGGGGACTTCCCTCAGGAAAAGAGTGAAGTACCAGGGGCTACAGAAGGCAAGTTTTGTGGGTTAGGGAAGACATGATTGGCTTGTTTGAATAATTCCATGGGGGCTGGGGATGTAACTCAGTAGCATAGCAGAGTACTTTCCTAGCGTGCATGAGGCCTGGGGGTCAAGCCCCAGCACCACAAAACACAAAAAAAGCAACACTAAACAACCCCACAGTGGGGGATTGATAATTTGTTACTCTGAAACCTGTTACCCAAGAATAAGCAGGAATGACACCTGGTCCATTTGATGAGGATCAGGTAGGGGACTTTATCGGGGTAGACAGAGGGAGAAGGAAACTTTACAGTCAGGCCATTCAAGGTCTCCAATTTTATTAGATTTCAAGGCAGCACATAATATTAATTTTAGGCCCTACGTTGTGCCAATGAAACATGTCTGGGATCAGAACCAGGCTATGTAGCACCTCTTATTTCTTATTCTTGGCACCAGAGATTGAACCCAGGGGCAGTTAACCAGTGAGCTGCATCCCCAGCCTTTTTTTTTTTAATGTATTTTTTTAGTTGTAGGTAGACACAATACCTTTATTTTATTATTATTATTTTTTGTATATGGTGTTGAGGATCAAACCCAGTGCCTCACGCATGACAGGAGAGCACCCTACCACTGAGCCCCAGCCCCAGCCCTTTTTATATTTTGAGACAGTCTCACCAAGTTGCTCAGGACCTTGAAAAATTGCTGAGGCTGGTTTTGAACTCAGGATCCTCCTGTCTCAGCCTCCCATATAGCTGGATTACAGGCATGTACCATGCCCAGCTTGTTTGTTTCTTCTTCATTATTTTTTTAAAAATTTGGGGGTAATTATTTAGTTGTTGATAGACCTTTATTTTTATTTATTTATGTATGGTGCTGAGAATTGAACCCTGTCTCAAAATAAAACATAGGGGCTGGGGTTGTAGCTCAGTTGTAGCATGTGTAAGGCATTGGGTTCGATCCCTGGCACCATATAAAAATAAAATAAAGGTTTTGTGTCCATCTACAACTAAATATATATATATATATATATATATATATATATATATATATATATATAACATAAAGCTGGGCATGGTGGTGCACACCTATAGTCTCAGCACCTTGGGAGGCTGAGGTAGGAGGATTGCAGGTTCAAAGCCAGCCTTAGCAACTTAGTAAATCTTTTTTTTAAATGTTTTTTTAATTTTAGTTGTAGTTGGGCAAATATCTTTATTTTATTTTTATGTGGTGCTGAGGATTGAACCCGGGGCCTCGCACGTGCTAGACAAGTGCTCTACTGCTGAGCCACAACTCCAGCCCAACTTAGTGAATCTTTGAGAAACTCAGTGAGACCCTGTCTCTAAATGAAATATAAAAAAAGGCTGGAGATGGAGTCAGTGATTATGGACCTCTGGGTTCAATCTCTAGTACGTCCCCCCCCCCACAGAGAATGTATTCCAGTGGATGGGAGATGATTTATAAACAAATCAAATAAATAAATAGTATGTTAGATGGTCATAAGAGCTACAGAAAAAAATAAAGTTTCACAGGGATTGGAAGAGCCCAGGATGGGTGCTTTGCTATTTTTTTTATAAGATCATCTGGTAAGGTTCCATTTGAGCAGAGAACGAAAGAGCAAGATAGTAAGAAATGCTGTTATCTGTATTTTTAGCAGATTATAGTAAGTGCAAGGGTTCTGAGGCAGAATAAAGAATCACCAGATTGGAACACACGGAAGAGTGAATGGATGGCAGAAAAGAAAGATAACTTGAGGAGAAACTTGTCTGCACTTTGGAGCAGGGTTACTTTTTTTTTTTTTTTTTTTTTTTTAAATGGAGCTAGGAATCTGAGGTTTAAACCCAGGGGTGCTCTACACTGAGCTACATCCCCAGCCCTTTTCATTTTTTATTTTGAGACAAGGTCTTGCAAAGTTGCCCAGGATAGTCTTGAACTTGTGATCCTCCTGCCTCAGCCTCCTGAATTCCTGGAAATCATAGTGTGCGCCACCGCATCCAACTATCAGGTTTTATTTTTTGTACTCATGAGCAGTTAACCACTGAGCCACGTCCCTAGCCCTTGTTTGCATTTTATGAGAGCAGGGTCTCACTGAGTTGCTTAGGGTCTCTCTAAGTTGTTGAGGTTGGCTTTGAACTTGCAATCCTCCTGCCTCAGCCTCCAGAGCCACTGGGACTATAGGCATGTGCCACACGCCTGGCTCAGCTATCAAATGTTTGCTCTGCTCTGGCACCATATGAGGTGCCAGGGTTAGAGCAGAGAACTAACAGAAGTGGTTCCTGCTGTCACACAGTTGACAGTTCAGCAGAGGGAGAGATGCTCAACGAAAGATTTTTCAACTCCAATTGTGGTGAGTGCTAAAACAGACCAGTGGATGGTGATGTGAGTATATTACTACAAGATGACGCCTGAAGAGGGGAAGGGAAGGGTTATCAGAAGACGTGGCTTGGAGGAAGCGACTCAAAACGGATTGCAATTTGGTTCACCCTGTGGCTCTACCTTCAAGGAGCAAATTTCCTACTAACATAGCAATTCCTTCTCTCTCTTTAGATACTGAGAATTGAACCAGGGAGTGCTTTACCACTGAGCTACATCCTCAGCCCTTTTTATTTCTTATTTTGAGACAGGATCTTACTAAATTGCCCAAACTGGGCTTGACCTTGCAATCCTCCTGCCTCAGCCTCCAGGGTAGCTAGGATTACAGGGAGACACCACCACACCCAGCGACTCCCTCTCATTCAGTGTCACCTCCATCCCCTGGTTTCCTCTACCGGAATATGCAAGGGACAGTGCTCAAGTAGGAACTTGGCCTCTACCACCAAAGTGTTCCTAAATAATTTTAGAAACCCACTCCCACCTGAAAGAAGCATCTCACACATTCTCAAACCAGTCTCTCAGTCTTCTTCTTAATTTCTGGCTTCCATCCAGCCAGGGGCCCTGCCCTTGAAGCCAGTTGATGGAGATTCATGGTGGCCAAAGGTGAAGACATTTAATGTGACAACACTGAACTATATCCAAGGCTATCTCTCCAAACCTCCAAAACCACTCCCTCAGGGTAAAGGGCAGGGATGGCTCTAGGCAGAGCTGGGGAAGAATGAAGTACATTCTATCTGTACTTGGGCAAATGACTTAACCTTCTTGTGTATCAATCTTCCCATCTGTAGTATGAGGATAATAAAATAATCTACTTCAGATTAAGTAAAAAATTCCTGTAGAAAAGCACTTAGCACAGTGAGTAGCACATAATAGGTGCTCAGTAAATGCTAACTCGTCATTACTTTTGTTACTATGATTGTGTGTATTGGAAGGTTTGGTTATATTAAGTGAGACGCAGCTCCACCAGCCAACGTTTACTGTTCAGTAAGTTGGAGTTCCAGCCAACCTAAAAACCTGGTTTTATCCACCAGGTTTATGAGTTTATGGTTGAGTGCGATGGCGCACGCCTGCAATCCCAGCAGTTCATGTCTGTCTTCAAAGTCTAAAACTGCCTTGGGGTGCTGACAGGATCAGGATCCTGAATTGCTAGGGTGAGGACAAAGGTGACCTGGGACAGATACACCAGTGTAGTATGGCTCTTGGGGAATCAGCTTGCCACCCTCTCTGGATATGTCCAAGCTCCCCATCATCTTTCCACTTGAGATTCCCCGTGCCGTGGTGTGAATCTTGCCTTTCATATTCCCTCCAGAGAAGAACGTTCTGAAGCACAGTAGCACCTATTTATTGTCCTACCACTTCTAATGTTTCCAACATTGGAGATCCCTTTGCATTATTCCTTGCTTGTGTCTGTAGGCCTCCTGTTCTTTCTCAGCCAGGCAACGTAGTACCAAATGCCAGAAAGTTCCTAGTGAAATCTCTGTTAAAATGTGAGGAACAAGGGCCAAAGCAATGATCTTGCAAGAGGCTGGCATGAACCAGGATCCCAGATTGCCATACATATTTTTTTTTAATTCTACAATAACAGAGATAGCATACACAATGGACGCTCTAACTTGCCGCTCTCCCCTTATCTTTTTCCCTTGGTGAACCTAAGACATCATGTTCTTTCATACAATCCTTAAAAAAAAAAAAAAAAAAATCCCTTTGGCCATTTCAGTTCCCCGCTGTCCCCAGAGAAGAACAGACTCTATCTGATGTTTCAGCTGGAAGGCAGGGTGCAGATTCTTTCCAGTGGGGTGGCGACTTCCTCCCTGCTTTCAGAACACACCCCTTCCCAAAAGTACGCCCTCCTGGACAAGCTGCACAAAGGGAGCAGCCAGTGCTGGGCGTCAGCACATGCCCACAGCCCTTCCCTTTCCTTCTACACCCGCTGGCCTGGGAATGGCACCGGCCCTGGGGAATCCAGGCCACCCATCTGTGTGGGGCCTGCTCGGGCCTGGGAGTGGCCTTGCTCTCATCTCTTACCCTCTTGGTTCATCTTCCCGAATGAACCAACTGCCCTCAGTGATTTTTCCTGAAACTGAAATTGAATCGTTCTTGCCTCCCATCAGCGAAATAAGTTGCAATGACCTTTTGGTCCCCAGCAAGGATTTTCAAACTCCAGCTGGGATGTCTGCGCACGGTTAGGTACAAAAGAATCAGCTGAATGTGAGACAGAGTGGAGGGTTTGGGGTAGAACATGGAAGTCTTTAAGTTAGTACGGATCTTTAGATGGCAAATGACAGGCGAGTGACAGGAATTCTTCAATTAGCTTAGGGTAAAAAAAAAAATCCATTATTTCCTCTGATGAGGAAGTTCACAGTACAGAACTGTCTCAATTTTTTATTTCTGTGGCATTTTAATTTATGGAGATGTTTGAGCAATGACATGGGAGGTCAGTGCCATTGAAAGGAGAATTTATTACTTACATTTCCAGAAAGAAGTGGGTGTGCCATGCCAGGCAGGGCCACGTGGAGGGGCACCAGCTCTGGCCAGGAAGCAAAGAGGAGGGAGGGGAAGGCGTAGGCCACAGTCTTTTTTTCTTTTTCTAAATTTTCAAATTTTAAGACAGGGTCTCACTAAGTTACTTAGGGCCTTGCTAAGTTGTTGAGACTAGCCTCAAACTTGCAATCTTCGTGCCTCAGCCTCCCGAGTCTCTGGGATTACAGGTGAACTCCATCAGGCTAGTCCACACCAGGCTAGGCCACAGTCTCTGTTGG
Organism: Ictidomys tridecemlineatus; assembly: GCF_052094955.1. Lineage (NCBI taxonomy): Eukaryota > Metazoa > Chordata > Mammalia > Rodentia > Sciuridae > Ictidomys > Ictidomys tridecemlineatus. The sequence continues at coordinate 19,067,468 of NC_135480.1, read as the reverse complement.
GATTTTCATTGCAAAGGCAAGGCATTGTGGGTAAGCAGTTTAGGATTGGCTGACGTGAATAATTTCAGTGGGCTTCGGGGCACAGGTGCCTGGTATCAGGGTTGATTTAGGGCAGGGACGTATTGGTTTGATGTGTGAATTTTGGCTGGAGGAGATGATTTCAGAGTATGGGTGCCAGATTGCACAGGAGATGTAAACAGCCGTGACAAATGAATGACAAATGGACAAAAACAGAATCTAAGAAAATGCAGTTAGAATGGGAACCGGCCTCCTCTGCAGGAATGGATCTGGGCTATGGTGTCAACAAGGGGGCCACTGGCACAGGAGGCTGTGGAGCACTTGAAACGCAGCTCATGCAAATTGAAATGTGATGTAAGCGAAAAATGCTTGTCAGATTTCAAAGACTTAGTATTAACAAAACAACCTCATCAGTGATCTTTCACATTGACTACATGTTGACACAATATTTTGGATGTATTAGGTTAATTGAAATACAGCATGGAAATTAATTTCATCTGTTTCTTTTTACTTAACTTGGACAGTAAAAAAAAACTTAGAATTGCATCTGTGGCTTCCATTGGTAGCTCATGCTGTGATTTTGTTGGCTAGCACTGTTCAAGATCAGATGATGTTATCACTGTCTCTGTCTCTCCTCTCTAATTTGGCTCTGCCCCTTCTTGCATGTTTGCAGTTCATTCTCGCCTACTACAAACTCCCTCCTTTGTGCATCCAGGGAGGGTGGCTGCTGGTAGCACCAGACTTCCTATTCCTTCTTCCAGCTTCCCAGTGCCAACCGAATGGGATATTCTTTCTTCCATCATTCATATATCAGCCCCAGGAAAACACCCTCATCTGCCCTCTGATGTCACATTCCAACAAGATGTCACATTCCAACACTTTTGGACAAATCCCTGTTGCCAAGAAAATGAGGTCCAGTGGCTATTCATGAATGTCCTGTCCACTTGACTGGCATGGAATGTCCACAGGGATTGGGAAAGGTACAGTGCCCATGCCATAAAAATAACTCCTGGTTGTACAACTAGGTTGTATTTCTTTTATGTAAATATATATTTCACATATATATAATTTAAAAAAATGTTTGCAGTGCTGGGGATTGATTGAACCCAAGATCTGATACATGCTAGGCAAGCACTGTACCACTGAGCTACAGCCCTAACCTACATATTGGTTATGTGACTGTATAACTAATGACCACAAATCCAGAAGCTCAAAACACATGGATGATCTCATGTTTCTCCGAGTCAGGAGTCTGGGCCTGGCTTTGCCACTCTGTTCAGGGTGTCACCAAGCTTCAATCAAGTTGCTTGTTGGACTGCATTTCAATTTGGAGCTCCACCAAGATAGAGTTAATTTCCAAGCTCATGTAGGTTATTGGTGATTCATTTCTGTATGGTTGGGTGATCAAGGACTCTTTCCTTACAGGCTGTCAGCTGGAGGCTGCCCACGATTCCTTGCCATTTGACCTTCTCTACATGGAGATCCCCATATGACATGGAGGCTTCCTCTCCTTCTCTTCCTCCCCTCTCCTTTCCTCTCTTTCTCCTCCTTCTTGATCTCAGGGATTGAATGCAGGGGCACTTATCCACATCCCCAGAACTTTTATTTTAAAACAAGTCTTACCAAGTTGTTGTTTAGGGCCTCGCTAAATGGCTGAAGCTGGCTTTGAACTTGTGATCCTCCTGTCTCAGCCTCCCGGGTTGCTGGGTTTAGAGGTGTGCACCACTGCATCTAGCTGGCTTAATTCTTTTGAGCCAGCATTGGTGAGAAAGCCTCTCTGGTTTGTGCTAGCAAAATGGAACCTTATGTACCTAAGCACAGCTCTAATCATTTGCCACATTCTACTGGTCACAAGCAAGTAAAAAATCCTGCCAGCACCCAAAGGGGTGTGACTGCAGGGGACGCTCTGGAATCTGCTGTCATAAATTAGCTAAGATTTGTTGAGGGTCTTCTGAGAACCCGACACTGAGCTAGCCCTTTTCATTAATTACTTCATTTACTCCTCAAATAACCTTAGGAGATACATACTATAGAGCAGCACCGAAGCGCTGAGAAGTTGGTGTTTGACTTGCTCAAGGTCAAGGATTGAACCCAGGGGCACTTGACCACTGAGCCACATCCCCAGCCCTATTTTGTATTTCATTTAGAGACAAGGTCTCACTGATTTGCTTAGTGCCTTGCCTTTGCTGAGGCTGGCTTTGAACTCATGATCCTCCTGCTTCAGCCTCCAGAGATCCTGGGATTATAGGAGTGTACCACCATGCTCGGCTATTATTAATTTTATATTATGTATAAATGCAGAATTAAAAAACCTTTTTATTTTCTCCTAGGGATTGAACCAAGGGTGTTTTATCACAAAACTTCATCCCCATTCATTCTTATTTTTTATTTTGATACAAGGTTTTGCCTGATTACCAAGGCTGGCCTTCCACTTGTGATCCTCCTGCCTCAGCCTCCAGGTAGCTGAGATTACAGGTGTGTGCCACTGTACCTGGCTTTATGTACATGTATAATTCGTTGTTAAAAACTTAATGTTAAAAATTAAAAATTGAGGGGCTAGGGATGTGGCTCAAGCGGTAGCGCGCTCGCCTGGCATACGTGCGGCCCGGGTTCAATCCTCAGCACCACATACAAACAAAGATGTTGTGTCAGCCAAACACTGAAAAATAAATATTAAAAATTCTCTCTCTGTCTTTAAAACAATTAAAAATTAAATGTTAACCACATAAACATTTTTCCATGTAGGTACATTTTCTATCCCTACACCTGACCTTTTTTTTTTTTTTTTTTTTTTTTTTAAACTAGGGATTGAACCCAAGGGCGTTTAACCCCTAAGCCACATCCCCAGCCTTTTTTTTTTTTTTTTTTTTTTGAGACAGAGTCTTCTTAGGTTGCTTATAGCCTCCCTAATTTGCTGAAGCTGGCTTTGAACCTGTGATCCTCTTGCCTCAGCCTTCTGAGCCATTGGGATTACAAGCATGTGTCACCATGCCTGGCTCCCACACATGATTTTAAGTGGATGCTTTCTATTAAACTGAGTGGAAATATCTGGGCTCACTATAATGTTTTCCTAGTTTTGGCTATTTAGATTGTTTCTTGCTTCTCAGTATAACTAAAAGTATTGTGATGGTCATCTCTGGTCAAAATTGTTCCCATGGATACATATACACAAATACTTGGGAGAGAGTCCCCCCCCCAGGAAAGCGCTGGCTGACAACAGTCTCAAGGGTCTTGTTGAGTACAGAGATGGGACCACAACTCCATTTTATAGACAAGGAAAAGCCTCAGAGTGAGACTTGCTTAGGTTTGCATAGCTCATCAACGCACAGCTGAGACTTGGCTTCAAGTCTGATGTCCCTTCATTACAACCTGCTACTCAGAGTGTGGTCCATGGACCAGGAGCATTGATGAATCCTAAGGACTCGTGAGAAATGCATATCCCCAGGCCCCTCTCAAGACTGAGATGCCTCTGTGCACATTAAAGTTTGAGAAGTTTTGCTGACAAGATATCCTGCTTTCCAAGCCTGTGAAAGGCTTTGAAATGAGGCAGAATGCCACCATCTTTGGCATTACCAGTTTCTTCCCAGTTTTGAACCACCTTTGACATTTCCTTGGTTAAGATCTCTGTGCAATGTGCCTACCTCATGAAGGGATTTGGTAATCTCACTGTAAAACATCACACTCTTTAACTTACTTCCATATTATCCATGAATATGGCCAAAACCCTCTGCTCGAAATTGTACAAGTAGCATTTTGGAATAATTTCCAGTAAGAAAATATCCCCATGAGGGATAAATTTGTATTATGCTAGCAGTTCTGGCCCAGGTTTCACCATTAACAAGCTGGGTGACCTTGGAGAGCCACTGAGCCATTCTGTATTGAATCGGGTACTGGGTAACAAAACGTTTTGTAAACCATAAAGCACTGGATACAGTTATGGGGAGGCTATATTTAGACATCGTCTTCCTTGTGAGAGAAATGAAGGCCTTTAGATGAGACGATCCTTGGGGCAAAGGTTCAGAGGACCAATCTCTTCTGAGCAGCACACTTTGGGCTGGATTCCACCTGCGCTCTCCAGGGATATAAGGACAGAGGTCGAAATCAAATCAGGATGGGTTAGAATGAGAGTCTGGATTCTCAAAGGGTCTTCAAAGTCCCTTTTATGTCTAAAATATTCTGATCTTAATACCATCCTAACATGAAAAAGAATCACAGAATTCTAACATCAGCAGGTCATTCTTTGCAGCTTTCAGGAAAGAGAGTGGCTATTCTACTCTTAAAGATCCAGATCGATAAAGGAATAGATTTTAAATGTTTTCACCTCCAAAAAATAAGCATGGGAGGTGATGGATTTGTTAATTAGCATGGTTTAATCATTTCACACTGTAGACATGTACCAAAGCCTCACATTATGCCCCATAAATATATACAATTATAAAAATGGGAGTTCATAACCCACCTGAATCTAATGTATGAAATATGATATGCCAAGAGCTTTGTAATGTTTTGAACAACCAATAAAAAAAATATATATATATATATATACAATTATTGTCATTTAAAAATAAAATATTAAATAATTTGGATTTACTTCAGATCCCACTTCTAGGATCAAAGTGTTTCTTTTATACGTGATTTGATTAATTTAATTTGCCTTAAGCCCAGATAGTGAATAAGAGAACAGGCTCAGGTCTCCCTAGTCGCGTGTAACTGCCGAAGTCACTGATCTCTGGTCCATTTTCCTTTTCTTGTTTCACGCATTGCTTTTCTTAGAGGAAGAAAGTAAAAAGCTTTACATATATAGTCTCTCTGTTTTTAACCACAGTTTTTCAAATTCAAAGTTGACGATCATGATGACTCACTAAGCAGCCCTGACTCAACATCTAGAAAAAACAACAATTAAAGGGATTCGTGTGCCCTGTGCAGCAAATTTGTTAAAATGGCTAACAGTGGTCATTTACCCTGAATATCAAAGCAATGTCTTCAGAACAAGAAAACAGAGTTGTTTTTGAGACTAAAATCTGAAGATTTTTTATTTTGTTTTATTTTATTTTGGTACTAGAGATTGAATCCAGGGGAGCTTTACCACTGAGCCACATCCCCAGCCCTTTTTAAAAATTTTTCATTTTGAGGCAGGGTCTCCTTAAGTTGCTAAATTGATGAGTCTTTTTTTTTTTTTTTAAAGCAATGGCCCTCCCCCCTTTTTTAACCTTTATTTTATTCATTTATTTTTATGTGGTGCTGAGGATCAAACCCAGGGTCTCACACATGTGAGGCAAGAAGCTCTACTGCTGAGCCATGAGGCTGGTTTTGAACTTGCAATTCTCCTGCCTCAGCCTCTTGAGCCACTGAGATGACAGGTGTGGGCCAGAGCACCAGGCTTCTTTTGTTTTAATATATTACACAGTCTATTCTCTTATATTGAGTCAGATCAAATATTCTTTTGCCTTAAAATATTGATTCCTTTAATAGGAATGGGCTGCATTTTAGATAGATAGATGGATAGATAGATAGATAGAGAGAGAGAGAGAGAGAGAGAGCTGAGAATTGAACCCAGTGCCTCACCCATGCCAGGCAAGCGCTCTACAACTGAGCCACAACCCCAGCCCTACATAGATCTTTTTGATACTGAGATACAGTATTTCTGAAATCCCTAGGTTCCAAGAAAAAAAAAATGAAGGGGGATATTTCTACCACTTTCAAGCACAATATTTGAACAGGGGTGTCTTACTTAATGACCTTTACGTAGGCACTGATGGGGAAATTAACCACACATTCATTTCAAGCATATTCAGTAAAAGCCTATGATGTGTCAGGAACATGTAGAGATCCCAGACGAAACATGTGGTTCTTCCCAGCAAGGAGCAGGCGGTGGGATGTTCCCACTAGGTGCTAGAATGAAAGTAAGCAAAGGATACTTGGGAGCTCTCAAGGGCGGATCCATAATTCTTCCTAAGGGGTTAGACAAAGCTCCCTAGAAGAGATCTTCCTTAGGTTAAGGAGGAGATAATCAGAGAAGAGTGTTTCAGGAAGAGGGAACAGCAGATGCACAGGGAACAGCAAATACAAAGGTACAGAAGCAACTGAGAACATGGCAAAGAATTAAGCCTGATGGATCAAGGAAGGTATGTGGAAGACACAGGAAAATGCAGGCACGCGCAGCAGGACACAGTGTCGCTCTTGTACAAATAAATTATAAGCTGAGCCAAAGCCTCCATTGTATGATTTCCGAAAGAAGCATTAACTTGCGGGTACTTTGAAAATAATAACACCCCTTTGGAGCGATCTTTAGTTTAGAGGAGATGCCATAGCAAGAATACATTGGCATCACTCCAAACTAGAGCTTAGGTTTCTCATCTTGCTGGGCTTACTCCTCCTGACCCCTTACAGCAACACCGCTTCATCTTTTTCTGAAAGAAAATAATGTCTCAGCACTGGTAGCTTTTGATTCAGTGCCCATTTGATCTGGCTGATTTAGGAAACAGATGCATCCTCTTGGTCTCGACACAAATTGCTGGGGTTTCTTTCTTTTGGTTTCACCAAAGCCAGAGCTATGTCTCAATCAGCATAGAGGAAAACAGTAATTACAAAAGTATTAGTGTTATTATTATTTCCTGATATGGACTGCTGCATTCCTTGCTTGAATCTGGTTTTCTCTACAGGCTGGGGTTAGAAAATTTAAAAACAAACCCTTCTTGGATAAAGTCTATTAATTATTTTTAAACTTGTTGATATTGGAGATCTTCTTGAGATTTTAATGAAAGGATAAATACTGTCCTTAGAAAAATTTATATTTTCTCCACCCACAAAATATAACACAATTTTAAAAGGTTCACAGACCTCTTGAACCTCCTAGGACCCTTAAGAAATTCATATCCTCTGAATAACAAGCTCTGAACTGGATGTGGTGGCACCCACGTGCAGTTCCCACTACTTGGGAGGCTGAGGCAGGAGGATCTCAAGTTCAAGTTCAGCCTGGGCAACTTAATAAGACCTTGTCTCAAAATAAAAAATAAAAATGGCTTGGAGATAGCTCAGTAGTAGAGCACTCCTGGGTTCAAATGCCAGTACGAGAAAAAAAAAAAAGAAAGAAAAAAGGAAAAGGAAAAGAAATTAAACCGTGCCCATTGTCTGCTACTTTAGGGGTACATTTTGGGGATCAGGATGTTAGAACTGTATTTGTTGTTGAGCTGTTCAAGCCTCTACAGGTTTGTTTTGATACTGGAGATTGAATCCAGAGCCTTGTGCATGCCAGGCAGGTGCTCTACCACTGAGCTACATTTCAGGTCCCATTTTAGTTTTTTGAGTATTCTTTCTCATGTGTAAAATGGGAATAATAACACCTACCTCTTAGGGCATTTGTGAGGACTTAATAAAGTAATGAGTATGAATTTACCAGATATCAAGCTCATCCGTAGTGCTTGAGCTAAAATATTAACTGTAATTCAATTGTCCCTGGGCAGAGCAAGATCTTTAAGAAACCATATATTTCCAGGTGTGGTGGTGCACCCCCATAATCCCAGACACTCGGGAGTCTGAAGAAGGAGGGCTGCAAGTTTGAGGTCAGCCTCAGAAACTTAGTGAAACCTAGTCTCAAAATAAAAAATAAAAAGAGCTGGGGATGTGGCTCAGTGGTAAAGTGCCCCTGGGTTCAATCCCTGGGGTGGGGGGAGAGAGAGAGAGAGAGAGAGAGAGAGAGAGAGAGAGAGAGAGAGAGAGGAAAAATTATAGTGAGAGAGACTCTGATTTCCAGTATGGCATAGAAGTAGTTTAGAAGTCACCACTCTGTCCCTTCAATGGAAAAAGCTGAACAGATTGGAAAATCGACAGCTCTTCTGAGAAGTGAATTCAAGGGCAAATCCCTGTCCCCCAACTTGGAGGGAAAATCAGGTGAATACAGAGACTCAAGTCCAGAGCATAAGCCTCCGTGGGAACCAATACAGAGCAGGGAACTGCAATTAATGAAGTGCTCAGGCCCGGTGTGGACAAAGTTTGAGAATTAGAAACCCCGGGGAGACCAGCCACAGGGGCGCTGCCACACTTTTGTGACTTTTGCCTCCAGGAGCTCCGTGGGATCCTTACCTTGAATGTCATGTGAAGACTATTTCGAAACACACCAGACCATTCTGTTCTTCCTAATGGGGTTTGTCCTCAGGAGAAACTATTGAACCAGAGCTTAATCTGCTGGGTTTTATGAAAACCAGGGGGCTGGGGCTGGGGCTCAGTGGCGCTATGCTTACCTAGCCCGAGTGAGGCGCTGGGTTGGATCCTCAGAACCATGTGAAAATAGACAAATGAAATAAAGGTCTCGTGTCCATCTATAACTAAAAAATAATAATTAAACAACAACAACAAAAGAACAACCAGCCTAGGGGGAGGGAAATACCAACTTCAGACCCTTTAGCCATTCCGTCTCACCTAAAGGGGAACAGGATGGGGAAGCACTGAAGTGCACAGACCAAAGGATTGAGGTCTAACCCTAAATCCACAGAACACTTTTCCTGACATAGACTGTAAATACCATATTGCTAAAGGTCTTTACTGTAACTCCTTTTACCCAATACATCATGTCTACCTTTTAACAAATAACACAAGGCATATTAAAAAGGAAAAAAACCCCACTGTTTGAAGACACTGAACAAACATCAAAATCACAATCTGCTGTGGCAGCAGAAACATTAGAATGATCAGACTAACTATGGTTAAGATGCTAGGGCTGGGGATATAGCTCGGTTGGTAGAGTGCTTGCCTCACATGCACAAGGCCCTGGGTTCAATCCCCAGCACCACACACATACACACACACATACACACACACACACACACACACACACACAAAGATGCTAAGAACAGTGGGACAACAGGGAACAATGTAACTGGGCAGGCTGGTACATATCTGTAATCCTAGATCCTTAGGAGGCTGAGTTAGGAGGCTGGTAGATTTGAGGCTAGTCTGAGCAATTCAGTGAGACCCTGTTTCAAAAGAAAATTAAAAGGAGTAGGGGAGGATGGGGGTGTATCTCAGTGGGAGAGCACTTGCCTAACATGCATGACGCCAATCTATCACCAAAAAAAAAAAAAAAAAAAAAGTATAACATGTGCATCATGGGAATACCAGAGGAGAAGAAAGTGAGAAAGAAACAGAAGAAACATTTGAAACAATAACAACAGAAATTTCCCCAAATTAATGTCAAACACCAAACCACAGATCTTGGAAGCCAGAGGAAATCCAGTAGAATTAAATGCCAATAAACAAAATGAAACAAAATATCCCCCCCCCCCCACAGGCATATGCTATGGTCTAGATCTGGCAGGTCCCGTCCTTCAAAAGCTCTGTTGAAGGCTTGGTCCCCAATGCGTCTATGTCCAGAGCTGAGCTTTTGGCAAGTGACTGATTGTGAGGCCTCTGACCTCATCACTGGATTAATCCACTGATAGCCAAAAGGAGGCTGAGGTATGGCTCAGTGGTAGAGCCCTTGCCTTGAGTGTACCGGCCTGGTTTCAATCTCCAGACACACACACACACACACACACACACACACACACACACACACGTGCACACACCCACATGCACACAAGCAAAACTGACTACTGGGAGGTGGTAGAAACTACAGGCAGGTGGGGCATGGTGGGAGGAAGTAGGTTACTGGGGGTATGCCCTTAGGGACAATATCTTGTCCCTGGTACCTTCCTGACTTATACACAGGATACAAGGTTAATATGTCACCCATATTTTTTTTAATTGGTTGTTCACAACATTACAAAGCTCTTGACATATCATATTTCATACTTTAGATTGAAGTGGGTTATGAACTCCCAATTTTACCCCAAATGCAGATTGCAGAATCGAGTCGGTTACACATCCACAATTTTACATAATGCCCTATTAGTAACTGTTGACCTGAACAGACACTTCTCAGAGGAGGATATATAATCAATCAACAAGTACATGAAAAAATGCTCACCATCTCTAGCAGTCAGAGAAATGCAAATCAAAACCACCCTAAGATACCATCTCACTCCAGTAAGATTGGCAGCCACTATGAAGTCAAACAACAACAAGTGCTGGCGAGGATGTGGAGAAAAGGGTACACTTGTACATTGCTGGTGGGACTGCAAATTGGTGCGGCCAATTTGGAAAGCAGTATGGAGATTCCTGGGAAAGCTGGGAATGGAACCACCATTTGACCCTGCTATTGCCCTTCTCGGACTATTCCCTGAAAACCTTAAAAGAGCATGCTACAGGGATACTGCCACATCAATGTTCATAGAAGCACAATTCACAATAGCTAGACTGTGGAACCAACCCAGATGCCCTTCAATAGATGAATGGATAAAAAAAAATGTGGCATTTATACACCATGGAATATTACGCAGCACTAAAAAATGACAAATCATGGAATTTGCAGGGAAATGGATGGCACTAGAGCAGATTATGCTTAGTGAAGCTAGCCAATCCCTAAAAAACAAATACCAAATGTTTTCTTTGATATAATGAGAGCAACTATGAACAGAGCAGGGAGGAAGAGCAGGAAGAAAAGATTAACATTAAACAGAGACATGAGATGGGAGGGAAAGGGAGAGAAAAGGGAAATTGCATGGAAATGAAGGGAGACCCTCATTGCTATACAAAATTACATATAAGAGGTTGTGAGGGGAATGGGAAAATAAACAAGGAGAGAAAAGAATACAACAATCACCCATATTCTTATACACTACCAATGAACAAGTGGAATTTGAAATAAAAAACACATAACTGTTTAAGCACAGTGGCTTGCACCTGTAATCCCAGTGACTACGGAGGCTGAGGCAGGAAAATCACAAGTTTGAGGCCAGCCTAGACAATTTAGCAAGACCCTATCTTAAACATTTTTTTAAAAGGGTGTCGCTCCTCAATTCCCTGGGTTCAATTCCTGGTACCACAAAAACAAGCAAAAAGCAAATCAAAACAAAAATGACATTCCCATTTACATTAGTACCCCAAAATGAAATCTTTAGGCATAAATCTAACAAAATATGTACAAGATCTGTATGAGGAGAACTCATACAAACTCCAATGAAAGAAATCAAAGAATTCGGTGCATGGAGAGACATCCATGTTCTTGGGTAGAAGACTCTTTTTTTTAATGGTGCATGCACAGATGCACCCGTGCCTTGCTGAACAAACTTCATTTACCCACTGAGAAACCCAGCACTGAATTCCCCAAATACACAGCCCATGGTCATTAACCAAGGAAGTCAGGAAATGTCCTTTGGTGGGTGTGGGTAGCAGATTGGTTTGCTCTGAGGGTTCATCATCAGGATTCCTGCTCTCAGGCCACTTTCCCAGCCAGGCTGCCCCTTCCCCTCCCTGAATCTTGGCAGTGGCTGCACCAGCAAATGGAAAGTGCTCATATAACCCTTTTGTGAACTGCCTCTTGGATGTCCGTCATCTCAGACCTCAGGTGCCTTTTGTCTTTCTAAAGCAGAACTGAAAATTCACCTGGGAAGTCAGCTCTCGTGACCACAGAACTCCCACTTCCTTTTTATTGGAAGGAGAAAGCTCTGAACGCGGTTATGTCACCCAGAGAAAGTGGGCACTGTGGGAGCAGAGGTTGAGTAGAAGCTCTGCTCACACCTGTGCTACCTAACCCAACAGATCAACAGCATCCTGCAGGGGGACTTTTTATGATACAGATCCCTAGTTTCCACCTCAGAGTCCTCTGGGGAAGGCATGGAGGGCAGGGGTCTATGTTTTCTTCAGCGCTCTCCAAATTATTCTGGTGAACCCAGTAGGCTTAGGAACCAATATAACAGATAAAAGCGCACTTGCCCCTTTCTGGTCAAGGGCATGGGCCAAGCCAATCACATGCCTTCCTATTGTTATTTCATTTCCCTCTTTCTGCTCTCTGCCACAACATTTGAACATACCTTTCTTACGTCACTTATAAGATGTCATATGCAATTCCATGTTTCTCTCCTTGACTAGATGAGCTTCTCAATGGCAGAGTTCTTGTCTTATTCATCTTTGTGTTTCCTGTACCCCTGGCTCTTTCCTAGAGTTGAATAAGTTGCTCACTATACAAAGGAGCCCAATTTGAAGGGTGAAGGTATAAAAGGGGTTGATGTTCCATCTGTCTCCCAAGCCATGGCCCCTCATTTTGGCCTGAGTGTCTAGAGGGAGGACGCCTTTTGTAACTGAACAAAGGTGCTACGTTTCCTAGTGCCGTCTCTGTCTGCACCTGGCATCATACTAGCGATACAGGGCTGAGCATTTATTCAAGAAAAGCACAGAGCTCAGTGTTCTTGGCAGAGGGAAGGTGATCAAATAGCATTTGTTCAGTTGAATGGAAAACCTTTTTCCTCATCTCTTTCAGGATTTTTTTTTTCATTCTTCAAGTCCCAATTTAAAGATAACCTGTTCTAGTGAAGTCTCCTTGAGTCTTAATTTATTGCTTCTTCCTTAGAGAAACAGAAGCACCTCGTTTATATCTTGGGAATAGCAGTTTTGTGGTCTTATATATAAATCAGTCTCCCCCACTGCATGATTTTAGGAGGGCCACCTGATTCAGCTCTTTCAATCCTGAATATCCAGTCAACCTAATGAAAATTTATTAAATGAGTGAACACCCCAATTCTAAGTGATCTCTTAGGTTCTGGGTTTCCTCAGATCATGTCAAGATGCATTAGCTTTGATCTCTATCACCGGAAAAGGTAGTTTAATTTAAAAAAAATCAGTGTTAATTCAATCCATTATCTGGGCGTATGTGTGCACATGCATGTGCATGAAGGTGTATAGATATTATACATCTGTAAGTTAACATCATGTGTATATTAACATCGGCATTATACATGGCACCATGCCAATTTAATAGATGATTTGCAGGAACTCCTGCTGCTGATGTTTGAATGTATGCCACACTGGGTTACAGCTGGGTGTGATGGAGTCTGCATATTGGTTCTATTGATTGGCTGACAGTTCTTGGGTTGCCCCATGTCTGAAACTTTAAATCCTCTCTGAGCTAATCTTTCTTCCTTGTTTCTAGGAGGGAGATGCAGGAGAGGTGATAATCCCCACAATGGCAGGAGATTGCCTCCATTGACCTTTGTGGATCTGAGGTGAGGGTCATAGGAAGTAAGACACCCAGCTGTGGCCTACCTTGGGGAAGCCTTTGGGAAAGGCCAGCACCCACTTTACGGATGACTCTGACTAAGGCATCAGGATTTTGGCAAGTCTGAAGAAGTTTGGGCCTCTTCCGTTTTTTGAAGCTTATGACAAATGAAAATATGAAGTTCTAAATCTCTTATACAAGTTGTAGCATATCAAACATATTTTAAAAATTAAAATTTTTAAAAGGCTAGGATATAACTCAGTGGTTATAGAACTTGCCTAGCATGTGTGAGTCATGGGTTAAATCCCCAGTGCACCAAAAAACCAAAATTAACTTAAAAAATAAAGAATAAAAATTAATTTTATCACAGACCTCAAAATATAAATTTATAAAATGTTGCTAAATTCTGAATATTGATATCCTTCCAAATTTCTATGTTGGAACCTAATACATAATGTGATAATACACAGCGCAGTAGTAGGGAGCTTGCCTAGCATGCATGAGGTCTTGGTTTCTTTTCCCAGCCCTGGGGAAAGAAAAAAAAAAAAGTGAGACGTGGCTGGATGAGATGGCAAACACCTGTAATTCCAGCTACGTGGGAGCCCAAGGTAGAAGGGTTGCAAGTTCAAGGCCTTCTGGGCAACTTAGTGACACCTCATCTGAAAATCAAAAGGACTAGGAATGTAGCTCAGTGGTAGAGCATCCCTGGATTCAATCCCCAGTACCCCAAAAATAAAGGAAGGAAGAAAGAAAGAAGTAGGGTCCTTTGGGAAGTGACTAATGGAATTAGTGTCCTTATAAAAGAGTTGAAAGGAGCTGTTCTTCCCTTTGCCCTATAAGGATGCCACCGGAAGATGCCATCTTTGAAGCAGAGAGCCTTCACCTGGCACCTCGATCTTGGACTTCCAGCCTTTAGAACTGTTAAATGATGAATTCTGTTGTTTACATACTACCCAGTCTAAGGTATTTTGTTATAACAGCCCAAATGGACTAAGACAAATGCTATTCACAATGATTGCAGAAGTTCTAAAGTAATATTATTTGACTCTAAAGTGGATTCTAAGTGACATCATCCAGTACTGAGGTTAATCCCACCAGAGTTGGCATGGTGACCCAAGGTCTAAGTCCATTTGTAGATCATGCCAAGTCTGAATCTGAGGTCTTTTTCAATGTGAGACCTGGATTTCTTGGCTCTTATCTCCTCCCCACAACCATACTAGGCTTCTCTGGCATCAAAGAGAGACCTTAGGACCTCCAGTAGGACCTGTGTGTGGAATGAATGAGAACAGAGGGTGCCAGGGATAAGGCATCTCACTGATGGGACATGATTTCTGTGGGGGCATCCAGAGGGGCACACTGGGCAGAAAAGCACAGCAGCATGGCTGAAAGTCCTGACCCTGTGCATGTGCAAACTGTGGCGACTGCCTGGGCTTCTGCTGGGATGACATAGTAGGAGAACTGGTTTTAAATTCAGGCACAGTTAGAAAAGGCCCAAGATTGTTCTTAGAGAGTCATTTTGGCTTTTGGACCAAGTGGGTTCTTGGACAGCCTCCTCTTGAGCTAGATGTGACATACCGTGAATGGAATGTGCCGTGGCCATAGGATGGGGTCAACAAGGGCAGTTTTCTGGCAAATCAAGCTCTTGTTTATGCACATTCTTTCCTCTTTTGGCTATGAAGTCATATGCTCTTCTTGGGGCCCCCTCTAAGTCATACAGGAAGAGGTGGAGACACATGACAATCTTTGAGGTCAAGCAGATGGAGAAAAGTTCTAGGCAAGGTAGAAATAGTGCAACTATAATCTTTGATAACCCCAGATTGAACCCTGATCCTCGTCTCAGATTGACCTATAACACTGGCCAAAGATAGCGATCAAAGTTAAGTTTATATGTGGACCGAAGGTCAGCACACTTTTTCTATAAAAGGCCAGAAATATTATTTTAGGCTTTGTAGGCCATACAGTCTCTACCACAACTACTTAGCTTGACTATTGTATGAAAACAACCAGAGGCAATATGTAAATAAACGGTGTAGCTGTGGTCCTATAAAATTTTATTTGTCAAAATAGATGACAACTGGGTGCAGTGGTACACACCTATAATCCTAGCTACTTGGGAGGCTGAGGCAAGGAGGATCACAAGTTTGAGGTCAGTTTGGACAACTTAGTGAGATCCTGTCTCAAAAAAAAAAAAAAAAAAAGAGCTAGGGATGTGGCAGCACAGTGCAGTGGTAGAGTACCCTGGGTTCAATCCCCAGTCCTGAAAAGCAGCAAAACAAAAGAAAAAAAATGACAGCAGATTTGGTCCAGGAGTGGTAGGTTGCTAACCATTTCTCCAGAGTACCAGGAGCAGAAAGTCATGCATCTTCAAGAAATACCAAGTCTCAAATATGATCACAGAGCCCTCAACTCCATAAAAGGGAGCCCCAGATTAAGTAGGCTTGAATCTTATTATTTACAAACTATGGGACTTGGGGGAAAACCCATAACTTCTTTCATCCTCGGATTTCTCATCTGTAATATGGAGATTATAACACCTGCTCTGCCTATCCCAGAATTATGGCGAAGCTCAAATGAACTATAATACATCAACTGCAAGAAATTCTTCTCATTGCTATTAGGAAATTATAGAAAGTCCTTAAAGACTAAGGTCTCTTAATGAAAGAGATGGTGCTTATTCACCAGTGAATCAATACCTCTTGCAATACAGTGGAATTAGAATACATTTGATGACTTTATAAATGAAATTTTAAAAATTCCTCCCTTCAGATCAGTCTGGTATTATTTATAAAACCTGGAGCATTAGAATCCCAAAGTGAAACAATTTGATAAAAGGCCAAGGACCACTTAATAGTTGGATTTTAACTATATCCAGGGAAATTTTCTAGACCAAACTTGCTTAAATAACTTTGGACTTGTAGAGATGAGTTCTCATCAGAACATTATAGGAACATTTCCGACTCCATTCAGTTTGGAAGTGTTCCATAGTTGAAAGAGCGTTTCCCTCAGGCCCTGAAAAATTTCTCAATAGGAATACCCTCATTGCAAGAGAATCCTAAGCCAGTTTTGACTGACAATCCCTGAGACAGTCACTTGTTTCAAAACCAAATCCTACATTTGGACATGACCAAGTCAACAAGCACCCCATACCCATGATGCCAATTTGTTAAACAAATCAAGGGCTTAGTTGGCATTTAACAGATGGACCATTGCCGAGATAGAAGTTCAAGGTAATGATGTTATGAATATAACTGATGCCAATGAAAGGAAAATGAAACCAAAACCGAGAGTCTAGTTGTATCCAAAGTCAAACGAAAGAGCCCCATTTGTCACTATTTTGTGGGCAGCAGTCAACAATGGGAAGAACTTGAACTTTGCCACCAGCCAGACCTGAGTTGAAATCACGACTAGCATGTCAGGGTTAGGTGGCCTCACACACTTACTTTCAGTTTTATCATCTCAAGGTTGTCCTGAGATAAAACCAATCATGCAAGCAAAAATAGCATGCTTCTGGAAACCATCCTTGGGTGGAAGTAGAGGGCCATCCTGAGAGGAGGGGCTGTTGTGGGCTGAGCAGCTTCCCAAAGGGGCCCGTGACAATGGCCTTCACCTTCTACTCATTGTGTTTGGGACCAATGAGATCCCTGCTGGGTGAGAGTAGATGAAACCACTCCTGATCGGGGTACCCCATGGTGGGATGATTCCTGGATAGTCTTAAAAGAAGTGACCCAAAGGCTGGGAGTTTACTGCAGCAACTCCAAGACCTGACCCAGAGCAACTCCAGAGGGGGCCGGAGAGAAGGAAAGGACTCAGGTCTGGCTGTAGGCTCAAGTGTTTAAAGCAAGGCTTGGCCGTTTACTAAAGACTTGGCTATTTATGTCATTCCTGCACAAATGAAGAACAGTGCTTATGCATACGCCAAGGCACAAAGCACCCCACACTTCAAGTTCTCAGTTGGCTCTGCCAGGTCAGCAGTTTATCATCTTGAAAGATGGATGTAAAAGATGAGAGAACCTGCTGGGCGCCGTGGTGCACGCCTGTAATCCCAGCGGCTTCGGAGGCTGAGGCAGGAGGATTTTGAGTTCAAAGCCAGCCTCAGCAATGGCGAGGTGCTTAGCAACTCAGTGAGACTTTTTCTCTAAATAAAATACAAAAATAGGGCTGGGGATATGGTTCAGTGTTCGAGTGCTCCTGAGTTCAATCCCTGGTACCCTCCCCCCCAAAAAAAAAGATGAGAGGATTTTCTGGGCGCAGTGGCACAAGCCTATAATTCCAGTGGCTCGGGAGGCTGAGGCAAGAGGATTGAGAGTTCAAAGCCAGCCTTAGCAATTTAGCAAGCCCCTAAGCAACTCAGTGAGACCCTGTCTCTAAATAAAATACAAAAAAAGGGCTGGGGATGTAGCTCAATGGTTAAGCGTCCCTGGGTTCAATCCCTAGTACCAAAAAAAAAAAAAAAAAAAAAGAGGTGGAGGTTACTCATTTTAAATATATATATATATATATATATATATATATATATATTTGAATACATTGTAACACTGCAAATGGGTCACAGTGAAGTTTTCTCAGGTTGTGAAATAGTCTGTGGTATTGATTCAGAACCACACATTAGAAAACTTTAGGGCCTATTTATAGGGAGTACTTTGTGTTTGCAGGATATCTTTCCATAGGTACTATTTGAGTTGTCACACGGGTTCTATGGTTGTCAATCTTCCAGAATCTATTTAGTATGTAGGCTCATTTAGTTCTAGGTTTAGCTTCAACCAAGATGGTCTTTCTTTGCTTCATATTCTATACATTGCATTCTGCAACTATTCTACAGTTTTCTTCATTATGATGATTCTCTTAGGGAGCTAAAAACTACCCTCGATTTATAGTAGTTGTGTATATTAGTCCATTTTCTGTCACTGTAACAAGATTCCTGAAGGCAGGTACTTTAAAGAAAAGAGGTTTGCAGTCTGGGGGGCTAACAGTCCAAACACATAACACTGGCTCTTGTGAGGGCTCCCTTTACGGCATCACAACATGTCAAAGGGCATAATGGTGGGAGAATACACAGAAGAAGTCGTATGGAGAAGACAGGAAGCCAGAGAAATTCAGGGAACAAGTTTACTCTTTTTAAAAATCCATTCTTGTGGAAACTCACTCTGTGATCAGCATTAATCTCTTCTGAGAGCAATGCCCCAACGACCTAATCACCTCATAACAGGCTCCGCCTCTTAAAGGTTCTATTATTTCCCAACATCACTGCACTAGGGACCAAGCTTCCAGCACATGAACCTTTGAGGGACAAACCATAGTACTGGGGAAAGGGGAGCTCTCTCAGCCAGGGCACTGTAGGAGTGTTGCACTGCAATGGACAGGTCCAGGCACGGGGATACTATGGGTGGTAAAAATGCAAGGAAAAGTGATGAGAGGGGCTGGGGTTGTGGCTCAGCGGTAGAGCACTTGCCTAGCATGTGTGAGGCCCTGGGTTCGATCCTCAGCACCACATAATAAATAAATAAATAAAAGGTATTGTGTCCATCTACAACTAAAAAAAAAAAAAGTGATGAGGGCTATAGATGCAGCAAAGATGAAATACCTTGGCCAGGTGTGGGGAGTGACTATGGTGAATCTAGCCTGTCAGTTTCCCACTTCTCCTTCACCACCATTTGTTTTTCTTTTCTTTCTTGTTTTCTTTATTTTTTTTGCAGGTCGGGGTGCAGGTATTGGGGATTGAATCCAAGGTGTTTTACCAATGAGCTATTTTCCCAGCTCTTTTTATTTTGAGAAAAGTTCTTGCTAAGTTACCGACAGTCATGCCAAGTTGCTGAGGCTGACCTCCTGCCTCAGCCTCCTAAGTTTCTGGGATGACAGGTGTGGGCCACCACAACTAGCTGGCCGCCATTTCTTGAATGCCCTCGATGTGCTAAAGATCTTTACCATTTCACTCAGTTCTTGAATTGCTCCAGTGCGGAGGCATTGTCGTAAAGCATTATTTTTATGCTCATCGACAGAAGAGGAGACTGAAGCTTAGGTCACTTGGCCATGGTCACAAAGACAACTAGTAAGTAACAGAGAAAAGATCTGAACCCAAGTTTTATGACTTCAGATCTCATGGCTTTAACTGTCGTCCTAAAATGGTTCATGCTGAAATTTCCTGGGAAGCCCTCTCTTATCTTTTATTTTCTAGGCACATGATTTATATCACCCATCCGGAATGGGATGGAGTGTAAAAGGAAATTCAGGAACTGCTCTCCAGGAGGACTCAGCACTTGATTTCTCCCCTGGGAGGAACACTGCCTGTCAGCTGGGAGGTACAGGAAGAAAGCAGATTGCTCTAGGGTGTTCACTTGTGCACAATTTATTATTTTTAAAGATAAGGCCCAAAGAGATCTCTCCATTGCATTACATTTCTTCCAGTGAGTGAAAGCAGAAAGGCATCTGTTTAACATTTGAGACATGCACCTGGACTACTTCGGTTAAAAGAGAAAAAATGAGTACTAAAATATAATAATCCAAAGAATTACTCCCTCTGTGGCTGACTCACCCACTGCTTTGAGTACAGGACTCAAAGGAATTAATTCAAATTTGGGGTTGCCAGAAAAGGGTGCCCTTGCTTGTGATTAATTGAGGAAACTAAAGATCTCCCTAGGAGAAGGCTTGGATTCCCTGCAAGGGTGTAACCCGAAGTCCTGATCTGAAGCTTGGAAAAAAATTGCTGAGAATCTGTCAGGGTAGGATCAAAAGAAACATCATGTCATACAAAACTGTGCTGTACTTGTGGAAAACGTTCAAGGTCGGCATGCTGGATACCTGCCAACTACCCACCCCAGACCTGCTCTCCACCCTTTCCCACCCTGCACTGTGTCCTGGAGGCTGGCCGGTCTGAACTGCATCAGTGGCTTTCCTTACTTACCCTCTGGCTTCCTGTATGGATAGGCCAAAGGAAAGCACCCATGGGGGATCAGAGGGCAGGAGGAGAGTGAGGTAAGGGTGTTATTTCCTCAAGCCACTCCCTGCTAGAACACCCTGGACGGGTTGCATCCCCACCCCGCAAGCCCATAGCTCCTGCATGGTGGCTGTCTCCGCAACATTGCCATCTCTGATCTGAGTAGCTGCATCTCCCTTATTCTTTCAAGGCCTAAGGGTATCAAGTGTTCCTTGCTCTGAGTTTCTACACTCTCCGTTCTGTGCACACATCTTTGTAAACAGCCCCATTATTACACTCTAATCAAATCACCCAGTTTGACTGTGCCATCTGTTTCTTGCTGGAACCCTGACTGATATACCTAGAGAGATTTAATGACTTGCCCAAAGTTGTAGAACGATTTGATTACATACCAGTGTGTACTAATAAGAAGAGATAAAACTTTACAGTTTATAAGTCACTTTCACATCCATAATCTCAGGGAAGGCATTAAGGTTTCCATTTAGAGACTGGGAAATTCAATTTTTGAGAACAGAAGGGATTAGCCACAGCTGGTGAGCTTCAGTGCCATCCTCAGAACTCATGCGTGGGCTCTGCCTGTCACACTGTGGCTCATCTCCAGGTCAGGAATGAACCTCTAACTCTTCACTCACACAATACTACACAGTGAGCATAAGGAGAACTACATACCCAGAATTCCCTGTTCAGGCCCAGAGCTATCGAAGCTACAGACGTCATCCAGCACCCTGAGAGGCAAGCAGTGTCTTTCCTACTTTATAGATGAGGAAAGTGGAGGTTCAAGAAGGCGAAATAACTTACTCAAAGTCATGCAGCTGAGAGATAGGCATGGGTCAGATGATAGATCAGTTGGCCCCATAGCCCAACACCTGTGATCCCAGCTGCTTGGGAGTCTGGGGTAAGAGGATCCCAGGTTTAAGGTCAGCCTGGGCAACTTAGTGAGATCCTGTCTCAAAATAAATACAAAGGGACCTGGGCGTGTAGCTCAGTGTGACTAAAAGACCCGACCCGCACAATTGTAGAGGTGGAAGAGTCTATTTGAGGCTCATGGTTTCAGAGGTCTTAGTCCATAGAAGACCAGCTCCATTCCTTGGGGCTCAAGGTGAGGCAGAACATCATGGTGGAAGAGTGCAGAGGGAAGCAACTCACATGATGATCAGAAAGCAGAGAGAGAGAATCCACTCTCCAGATACAAAATACGCATCCCATAGCCATGACCCCAATAAACCACTCCCTCCAAGCACACCCCATCTGCCACCAGTTACCAATTAGTCCCATCAGGGATTAATTCACTGATTAGGTTAAGGCTATAACTCAACCATTTCTCTCCAAACCTTCTTGCATTTTCTTACATGTGAGCTTTTGGGGGACACCTCACATCTAAACTATAACACTCAGTGATTAAATCCCCAGCCAGTACCCTGTATACTCACACACACACACACACACACACACACACACACACACACACACACACACACACACGAGCGGGGGGGGGGGAGAGAGAGAGATGGGGGGAAGAGGGAACAATGTTTGAATGTTTGGTTTGGCTGGGCAGATCCTTCGTTAAAGACATTCTAAGAAAAATGCATCTGGGGTCCAAACTACCTCTGTTGTGGCTAGTGAGGGCGTGGAGTGGCAGAGGGCATTCTCCACTTTGGGTAAACATCCTCTCTGTGGGGCTATGGGGCCAACTGATCTATCATCTGACCAAAAAATTCCCCTTGGCCCATTAACTTTCATGATATAAAAAAAGCGAGCCACGGGGCATTGACCCGGGATCACCTTCTTTCTGTGTGTCCTTAAAGATTCACTTTCTCAGTTTGGACCTTGATGCCCTTATCTGAGATATAGGGGAGATGGGTCACTCTGGGGCTCTGCCACTTCTTTTCTAATCTGTGCTTTGTGAGTTTAGAGGTCTGGAGAAGGATGTGGGCTTCCCCAGCTCTCCATTTCTCCTCCCTGAGCAGAACATCGGGTTGTATGGTTGATGGATTTGCATCAATGAGTTCATATTTTCTGCCCTATTTATTCACATTTATAAACAGTTAGCCACCACTTATAAATGGTGGCCTGGTTTGTAGAGGGGGCAGAATTAGACTCAGGACTTTATTTGTGAAACACTTTAGCCAGCTGCCAGCCCTTGAGTATGAATTGTATGGGAAGATCTCGTCCACCCCGGCCCCCTGCCAGTACACTCTCATCCTCCCTTTCCAACAGTGAAAAGGAGCATCCGTGGTCCTAAGGTACCCAGAGACTCAGGATTAGCATGCGCCCTTCAGCCTCCCTGTGCTCTACACTCTCATCGCCAAGGGAGGAAAAAAACATTGCTGTGCTTGGTAAAGATCTCCACTTAGAGCTTCAGCATTTAGGTTTAAATAGGATAAGCACGCAGCGTGGGGAAGGGAATATAGAAAATGTAGATAAGCCAAGAAAGCAGCAAATGATAAAGGGTATTTTGAATTTTTGCCATTTGGGCTTCAAGAGAGTAGGACTCTTGCGAGATGCACAGGAGCCCAGCTTAAAATCCAACAGCAGGTGAACTTTTTGTTCTCCTTGTTTTCTTGTTGACTGGTCCAAGAATTAGTGGTCAGTCTGCTTTCTCTTTTGTGAAGGCCCTTGCCCAGAGTGCCTGGGTACTCAACTCAGGGCAGCAACGAAGCAGCCTCTAGTAGAGCAGAGTCAGATGCTGTACCCGAGTGACAGGTAGGTGTGCTCCTTGTGGTACAGCTCAGGGGTGGGGAGATCCCCGGCACAAGTGGGTCCATCTATAGGGCTGCCTGAACGCCATGCTTCTCTCTCCTCCTTGCAAGTGGAGAGACAGAAAGTGACCAGCTGAGCTTACGTCACATGTCCATTCCTGAATCAATCACCGCTGCCAGAGGACTGTGATACTCTGATTGGCTAAACCCGAGTCACAGGCCCACTCCTGGGGCCAGTAGGGACACAAACTCCCGGAAATGTCTTCCACTGAGATGATGAGCCTCAAGAGGGCCCCCAGGGGAAGCCTGGGGATGAAGGCACCAAAAAGAAGGGTTAATGGATGCTCCGAGGCCAAACTACGCAGGCCCACATTTCCAGCCACGAAGGAGCCTTTCACCTTTTAGATTCGCTGCTCCTCGCCCAGGGGCCGCCCTTCCTCCAGATGGAGGCAGACCAAGCCTAGGAGGCCGTGAGTGAAGTGCAAAGAGATCTGAGCTGGAGATTTGGGGTTTAGATCTGATGCCGTCGCAGACTTCTTCCCTGACTCTCAGTTTACTCTTCAGCTGTGGACAAGGAGGCTGGGGAGAACCTCTGCGGGGCTCTTGCGATTCTAATAGATGGTGGTCCCAGGCAGTGTCCCAGGCAGTGGGCTCCTCCAAGTGCCTCCCTGTCCCATCACAGGAGTGAAGGCAGCTTTCTCTGAATATGGGTGACGCCTGGCATGGAATGATGTGGTCTGCTAGAAAATGCCTCTCTCTTACCATCTGAAGGTTTTTTTGAATCTCGACTTAATTCCTGGTTCTTCCTGGTTCCTGTGCAACCTAGATCTGGATGAATTATTTAACATCTATGATTTTTTCTTTCTTTCTTTCTTTCTTTCTTTTTTTTTTTTTTTTTTGGTGCCAGGGTTGAGCTCAGGGGCACTTAACTACTGAGCTACATCCCCAACCCTTTTTTTTTTTTTCACTTTTGATTTTGAGACAGGGCCTCACTAAATTTCTGAGGCTGGCCTTGAACTTTCAATCCTGCCTCAGCCTCCAGAGTCTCTGGGATTATAGGCCTGCACCACTGCACCTGCCTTCTCTGGATCTTCTTATGTAAAATGGAGTTAATGATAAATTCTGCCTGGTCTCGAGGCCTTTTCAGATAATCAAATAAGGTCAATATCCTTATGTGCTTGTCTAGGCGGTACCCCTACCTGGCCAGTCCTTCTCTTTCTTCAAATAGCTGCTTCTCTTTATCCTTCAGGTCTCAGCAGAAAAGGGTCGTGTTCTGAGAGGCCTTCCCCTATCCAAGTAGTCTCCCTGTCCCACTTCTCTCCAGTTATTCTCTCTTGATAGTCTTTTTTATTTGCTCAACAACATTTGCCACAATTGACATTGTTGTACTTATTATTATTATTATTTTATTTTTTTTGCAGAGGGTATTGGGTATTTAACTCAGGGGAACTTAGCCACTGAGCCACATCCCCAGCCCTATTTTGTATTTTATTTAGAGACAGGGTCTCACAAGGTCTCAGCTTGCTGTTGCTGAGACTGGTTTTGAACTTGCAATTCTCCTGCTTCAGCCTCCTGAGCAGCTGGGATTATGGGTGTGCGCCACTGTGCCCAGCCACAGTTGATATTTGTTATTGTATTCATTTAATTTCTTACTGCCTAATCAGTCCACTACCCTGTAAGCTTCATGAAGTCTAAAAAATGCTTTCCCATTGTATCTCCAGCAACTATGTGCTCCACAAATATTTGTTTCTTTTTTCTCCTCCTCCTGGTCCTCCTCCTCCTGGTCCTCCTGGTCCTCCTCCTCCTCCTCCTCCTCCTCTTCCTCCTACTCCTCCTCCTTCTCTTCCTCCTCTTCCTTTTGTTTTTTGAGATGGGTGTCTGGCTATATTGTTCAGGATGACCTTGAATTCCTAGTCTCAAGTGATTTTCCTGCTTCAGCCTCCTGTGTAGCTGGGATTACAGGTATGTCCCACCACGCCTGGTTTACCACAAATAGTCCTTGAATGAAAGAACAAACACTTGTAAAAATTAAAGACCATGTCCCAGTGTCTTCCTCAGAAGATTCTTCTTAAAGGGGTTGTACCTGCCAGAAAGAAAGAGAGACATGGGCACAAGAAATGGTGAATGGCTTGGCTCCCTTCTCCAGACCTAAAAACACCACCCAGGGCTGCAGCAGCCTATGAGGATTTCTCTGCCCACTCTTGGTGCAGTGGATGCAGTTGTGCCTGTATCCTAAGATTCTAGGGTCCCTCGGCCTTGACCATGACCTGACATTTTCCTTGCACTTATCCACAGGTGCAAGTGCCTGAATCCTCAAGCTCTTCTAAAACAGTTTCCAGGAAAGTACCTGATAAGTTCAGGCACACTGAATTTATGAATAGTGACTAATACATTATAATTTTCATAACAAACAATTAAACAGGCCACTTGAGATGACAAAGGAATTTTAATTTTAATTTTATTGTAGAACTCTCTAGAAGTTAAACATGACGACACTCTTTCATTCTATTTACTGGACACATGGGCATGGAGGGAATTTCTGTTGCCACCACAGGCTACTGTTTACCTGTCCTTCCCACACCTCCAGTGAGCAAGGGAGACAGCTGCCACAGGGGCCCTTTCTTCAGAAACTGTGTCTTTTGGGGGAGGAGAGAGGCAGGAGAGGAAGAGAAAGGGCTGGCCCAGGGTGGTGACCCTGAATGAAAATGGGAGGGGTTACTGTCTTCCATTTCCTGAAAGCTGTGAACTACATTTGCCAACACATTTAATCAATATATATATATATATATATATATATATATATATATATATATATAAATTGTAAATATAATTGTGAACTAAATTAAAATTATTTTGATAAAGAATGTATTCTTATGGTTCAAAAAGTTACATAAAGGTTTATGCTAAAAAAAAAAAAACCCACAAAACTTCCCTTTTCCCATGTAATCTAGTTCCCTTCCCTGTAGCCAGTCCTCCTTATAACCAGGTTTTTGTATCTTGACTGTATGAACAAGTGAATGAATATATGTATAGTCCCCTCCTGTTTTTTTTTAAACAATGATAGCATACCTTAACCCTGTTCCATAGATTGTTTTTTTTTTTTCATTTAATATATCAGGGGAATCTTTCTATATTAGTTTACAAAGGGCTTTCTCACTTTTTTTTGGTACAGGGTTTGAACCCAGAGGTACTTAACCACTGAGCCACATCTCCAACCCTTTTTTAAAAATTTTATTTTATTTTGAGACAGGGTTTGACTAAGTTGCTTAAGGCCTTGCTAAATTGCTCAGGCTGACTTTGAACTTGCGATCCTACCATAGCCTCCTGAGTCTCTGGGGTTAAAGGCACTTGCCACCACACCTGGCCTTCCTCACTTTCATAGGTGTGCATGGTATTGTAAGGGGGATTCACTTGATGCTTTGACTATATGCCTTGTAGCTTTGAAATTTACACGTTTTTTTCTTTTTCCAAATCTTTTCTCTGATCTCTCCTTCTGGATCTCATTTTCTCTGTATCACTGCTATAACACCACCCCCCAACCCCCCCAACCCCCCCACCCCGTTTCAAGAGAGAGAGAGATTTTTTTTTTAATATTTATTTTTTAGTTCTCGGCGGACACAACATCTTTGTTGGTATGTGGTGCTGAGGATCGAACCCGGGCCGCACGAATGCCAGGCAAGCGCGCTACCGCTTGAGCCACATCCCCAGCCCTGTTTTTCCTTTTCTAGCAAAGCAATAAGCCAACCTTTTCTTTTTTCTCAAACCATGTCCTTGTTATTGGATTGGCATCCAGGACAAGGACCAAGCTTTCAGCAACAGTATCATCATTGCATACAGGTATCATCATTTATTAGCCAGGTAAATATTAAGGTTGTTTTAGTCTTTTGTTACTATAAAGAATGGTGTAGGGGCTGGGGATGTGGCTCAAGCGGTAGCGTGCTCGCCTGGCATGCGTGCGGCCCGGGTTCGATCCTCAGTACCACATATAGACAAAGATGTTGTGTCCGCCGAGAACTAAAAAATAAATATTAAAAATTCTCTCTCTCTCTCTCTCTCTCTCTCTCTCTCTCTCTCTCTCTCTCTCCCTCCCCTCTCACTCTATCTTTAAAAAAAAAAAAAAGAATGGTGTAATAAATAACAATGATGATTGAGGTTGAGAGCTTCTCTTGGTTCCTTTAAGGGGACTAAGTCAGACTCACCCTCATAATCAAGGTCACTCTGAGTTTAAGAGTGTGTGTATTGAGCTGGGCACCGTGGCACTCACCTGTAATTCCAGAAAACTCAGGAAGCTAAGGCAGAAGAATTGCAAGTTCAAAGCCAGTCTTAGCAATGTAGCAAGGCCCTAAGCAACTTAGGCCCTGTCTCAAAATAAAAAATAAAAAAGGGCTAGGGGTATGGTTCAGTGGTTGAGTGCCCCCCGCCCCGCCCCGCAAAAAAAAAGAGTTTGTGTTTTTATACATTTGATAGATACAACCATTCAAACCGTTTAACCTGTGGAAAGTTTTGACAAGTATCCATCCACCAAATGCCCACTTCAGGTTACCACTGTTTCATAATGCAGGAGATTCAGCGGTCTCTACTGGCCTTGCTCTTGCAGGGATGCAATTTGACTGGAGACTGGGGGAAGACACCAACAATCAAAAACCCAAATGAGTGAACAAGAGAATTTGATAGGCATATATGGTGGGGAAAAAAAATCACACCCTCCACAGGTGATGTGACAGTCCTTGTCTGGGGTGCCATTTTGGATGGGAACCAGGCTGACTCTTGGATAACTAAGCTGCACTTGGGAGGATGATTTTAGAAAAGGAGAAAATGAACCCAGGTCTTTGAAATTTGTGTGATTTTGAAGGTTTTCCAGACTTCCTCCATCAATGGATCGCCTAAATAGCAGTAATTACTTTGTTGGGGTTGGGGTGGGAATGGATGGATGCGTTTTCTTTTTTCCTCTAATCCTGTTCTTGCAAAAGAGTAAGTATCTTCAACTCTCCGCCCCAGTGAGGGCTGCCCCTCCCTCTGAAGGTAGGTCACAGATGAGTAGCGTTGGCCAGTTGGGAGACCTGGGTGTAGGTATTCAGGTTGTCTGAATTCAGGGTTTTCCTGTCTTCTAAGGGAACCGCAGTTTTCCAAAACCGAGTCTCACGGAGGTACCGATGGTGGCTAAGGTGAACCATCTTGATGACAATTTGTTCTTCACTTTATTCAACTGTCTGATTCAGATGCATGAAGAGTTAAAAAAAAAAAAAAAAGTCCTGAGGGCAGGAAATGTGGACCAGAGACCTGAGCCCAGAAGCTGGTACTCTTTCCCTTCCTTCAGGGATAATGTTAAAAACTGACCAATCTGGATAAAAAAAAAATGTGGCATCTATATACAATGGAGTATTATGCAGCACTAAGAAATGACAAAATCATAGAATTTGCAGGGAAATGGATGGCATTAGAGCAGATTATGCTAAGTGAAGCTAGCCAAGCCCTAAAAAACAAATGCCAAATGTCTTCTTTGATATAAAGAGAGCAACTAAGAACAGAACAGGAAGGAAGAGCATGAGGAAAAGACTAACAGTAAACAAAGACGAATGGGGGGAGAGAAAGGGAGAGAGAAGGGAAAGCATATGCAAATGGTAGAAGACCTTCAATGATACACAAAAGTATAAGAGGTTATGATGGTCAAGGGGGAGGGGGAATAAAAGGGTGAGATTTGAACAACAGCAGAGGAGGCAGAGAGGAAAGGTGGGAGGGGAGGGGAGGGGGGAATAGTAGGGGATAGGAAAGGTAGCAGATTACAACAGTCACTAATGTGCCATTATGTAAAAATGTGAGTGTGTAACTGATGTGATTCTGCTATCTGTATTTGGGGTAGAAATGGGAGTTCAAAACCCAATGGAGTCAAATGTATGAAAGATGATTTATCAAGAGCTCTGTAATGTTTGGAACAATCAATAAAAAAAAAAAAGAATTTATGGGAAATAAAATTTTTTTTTCCTGAAAAAAAAAACCTGACCAATCAGTTTAGCAGCAGCACCAACCAATCATTCAGAAGCAAACCTGATGGCTGTGTCTCTCCCACTCCTGCCTCTGCCACAGACTTTGCGGGTGTCTCTTCTACCTGTAAGGAAGGCAGCTCCTCGTTGTTTCTGCCTTTTAAGATCGTTCCTACCTCCACGTCCCAACTCAAATGCTCCTCATCCATGAAACCTCCCCTTACCCTGGCTTAAAGCCTTGGGGTCTTTAAAGAGCAGGCAGCATCTTTTTTTCTTTCTACAAGGTCACGTGGGGACAGAAGCCTTGGCACTCCCACTTCTGTCGGTCCCTGAGCCTGCACTATAGAGCCCTGTCCATAGTAGGACAACACACACGTCGGGTATGGAGTGTGGAGTAAAAGTGTTGCTTCTGATTTGTAAAGTGACACTCTGTCCATAAATGTGCATGCTGGCAAAGCTCAGCAGGGCGATTAGCAACTTGTTGTTGCTCGGAATTGTCCTAGAGGGTCTGTTTCCCACCCAACTCAGCAATTCTCTTATTTTCTATTTTGGGTCCTATTTCACCAGAATGATTAAACAAAGGGGGAAATCATCAAAAACCACAACAGAGCCTGGTGGGGTGGAGAATGAGTATGTGGGGTTGTGGGGAGGGTGATAAAAATAAAGTCAGTGAGTGAGAGTCTTAGAAATAGGGCAGCGTGGACTAAAACCAGACCAAATAGCAGATGCAAAACAGGACCAGATGGCAGAGTCTTTGGGGAAGAGAGCTTTAGGAAAAGGGGGACTGAAGTCCAAATAACTTTATCCTGGGAACTGGTCAACCATCCCAACTTGTTAGAGAGAAAAGCCAAAATTACTCCAGGAAAAAAATTTTTTTTTTTCCTGGAAAGAAGAGTGAGCAGAAATTCCAGCCCAAGGGCTCATTTCCTCACCCTCCCCTGGTTCCTTGGGGCTGGGTGTGTCATTCCTCTTTCTGGAGAAGAGGAACCCACTGAATGCATTCCATTCCTGGGGCTGCACCCGGAGAGGATGCTGGCCTCCCCAGTTCCTCCCCTTGAGGGGGGGGGGGGGCTGAATCTCAGACACTCCCTTAAACAGAGAGTCTGGTTCCCTAGTGGGTTACAGGACTGTGCCCGAGGGAAACTCTGAAATGGAAGACAACTGCAAGGAGCAAGAACCCCCACCGCCCAAGGGAGTGCCCAGGACCTGAAGTGGTCTAAGGAAGGGGTCCAGGAAAGGAGAGGGAAGTTCCTTTCCCAGCTACTGCCGTGTGAGATTTTATACTGCCCCTTCCTTCAGGGCCTAAGTGGGAGCTTTGGGCCCTGTGTACCCCCTACTCTCTCCTCCAGAGATCCCACAGCAGCACTGTCCAGTGCAGCAGCCTTTTGCCACGTGTGGCTATGGAACACTCGAAATGTGGCTGGTCCAAACTGAGATGTGATGTAGGTATGAAATACACGCTGAATTTTGAAGGCTTTCTATGAAAAAAGGAAGTAAAATAATTCGTTAATAACTTTTATATTGGGCTGGGGGTGTAGCTCAATGGTAGGGTAATTGCTTAGCATGCTCAAGGCTCTAGATTTAATCGCCAGCACCACAAACAAAACAAAAATAATTTTATAATATATAGATATATAACCATAGAGTCAACATATACACATTGAACTGATGATAAGATTTTGGGTGCACTGAGCTAAGTAAAATGTATTACTAAATTGTATTTTGTCAGGTTTTTTTTTTTGGTATTAGGATTTGCACCCAGGTGCATTTTACCACTAAGCTACATCCCTAGTACCTTTTATTCTTTATTTTCAGAGGGTCTTGCTAACTTGCTGAGGCTGGCCTCATCCTTGCAACCCTCTTCCCTCAGCCTCCCTAGTTGCCAGGATTACAGGTGTGCACCGCTATGTCCAAATGCCACTGCCAGATAAGTTCTTTTTTTTTTTTTTTTTTTTTTTGCTGCTGGGGATTGAACCCAGGGCCTGGCACATGCTAGACATTCACTTTCCCACTAACCTATATCACCAGCTCCCCAGAAAAGTTAAAACTATGTATGTGGTTAAAACTATTTCTGGTGATGAGATAGCTCTGGGCTAGAGTGTCTATACCTGAGGCTGAGGGTGGGACTATATGGGCCTGGGAAATTTTAAGTTGACAGGTGCTACCAGCTTAAATACTTTTCTTTTTTTGGGGTACTGGGAATTGAACCTGAATGGGCTTAACCACTGAGCCACATCCCTAGCTCTTTTTAATATTTTATTTAGAGACAGGGTCTTACTAAGTTGCTTAGGGCCTCACTAATTTGCTGAGGCTGGCTTTGAGCTCATGATCCTCCTGCATCAGCCTCCTGAACTGCTGGGATTTCAGGCGTGCACCACCATGCCTGGCCTAAATACTTTAAAAAAAAATGAATCATTTTATTGGGCCAATAACAAAATTCCATGAGTCACAGAAATAAAGGGGTTGAGTCACAGAAATAAATGGGGTTATGTCACATTTACTATGCCAGGAGATAGACACAAAAATCTGGAAGAGAGCCCCAAAGGGACAGAAATTCAAGGTCCTTTCTACATTTATTAAAAAAATATGTATTTTGAGTACTTTATATGTATATGTTCTAGGGCCTGGGGATCCATCAGGGAACAAATAAGAAATTCCTGCTTTTGCGGAAAGTCTGGCTAAATGCTTGGTGCAGAGATGGATAATATGAGCCGGGTACAATGGCACATGCCTAGAATCCCCCCAACCCCGTTTGGGAGGCTGAGGTAGGAGGATCACAGTTTCAAAGGCAGCCTCAGCAGCTTGGCAAGACCGTGAACAATTTAGCAAAAACCTATCTCTAAATAAAAATTTAAAAAGGCTGGAGGGGCTAGAGAGAGAGAGAGAGAGAGAGAGAGAGAGAGAGAGAGAGAGAGAGAAGTCAGGTTGGGGGTTTTGTTTTGAATATGATGGCTTCACTGCACTGAACTCTGAGAGCAAGCCTTGGGGAGCTGAGAGTGTTATGAGGATCTTGCAGATGCTGGCCCAAGGCTGGGGTGGGTCTGACATGTTTGGGGACAGCAGGAGGCCAGTGTCTGGAGGGAGTACACAGGGGAGAGGAGGAGGAGAGGAGGGCAGGGAGTGGCAGGGAACGGACTGCTTAGGGCGCTGCAGGCCATCATCCTGCCTTTGTGCTTATTCTGAGTGAGATGGGGCCCTTGGAGAGGATGAGCTGACCCACATTCCCACAGGATCACTGTGGCTGCCAAGGAGGTAATAGACTCCAGGGGGCAGAGGGAGAAGCCAGGAAATAGAAGACCATGCAGCAATTAGGGCAAGATAAAAGGGTGGCTGTGACCAGGGTGGTCAGAGTAGAGATGGATGGCTAGACAGGAGCTGCCGGCATGGCCTTCAGTTTTCACTTCTCTCCTGACAGCGTAGGTGGCACTATTCCTGAGGCAGGAACCACTGGCCGTCCTTTTCTACACCCCCAGTGCTTTCCTCTCCCCCTCCCAGCTGCCGTGCCTGCCCCCCCCCCATTTGTCTATTGGTCCATCAAGCTCTGTCCCGACTCAGGGTATCTTCTCTGTCCATGCCACTGCCCTCTCTGAGGCCAGTTCCTTCTCAGCCCTTTGGAGAGGACTTCTTCCCTGTCCAGTGCCTCAAGGAGTGCCCCCCGCCACATAATCCATGACTATCATAATACTGTTCAAGAATTCCTTTGCCTTAGTCACTGGCCTGAGATGGTCTTTATCTGCTTACTCCTTCATTGTGGGAACTTGGTTGTGGTCATCGCTGTGTCCCCAGTAAGGGCAGTGCTGAGAGGGATGACAGGACATACAAGTATAGATCTGTCTGTCCTGTCCCTTAAACTAGACACAGGAGGCAACAAAGCATGGACTCCTGGGCCCCGTGGACTGGATTCACCTGCTTCCTCTGTGACCTTGGGCAAGTTGCTTTCACCTCTGCAAGCCTCAGTTTTGACATTTTTAAAACACGTGTTTCCACTTCATGAGGACGTCACAAGGCATGAGTGACAGAATGCATAATAAAGTGCTTGACCCAGGGCCTTTTATAAAAGTTAGACATTCTCTATTGTCTAACATTTCCTTGAACGTTCTGAGCTCCATTTTCCATTATTGTCCAATACAATAATGGCTGGGCCAGGGATGTAGCTCGGTGGTAGTCTTGCCCACCACGCACAAGGCCCGGTGTTCCATCTCCAGCACACCCCGCCCCCAAGAAAGCAAAACAATAGAATAATTGCCTTTGATAATTGAAATGTTCTATGTCTGCGCTGTCCAATATGGTAGTCACTAACCCCCATGTGACTATTTGGCTCTTGAGACGTGGCTCATTTGATGGAGGAGTCGGTTTAAATTTTTTAAATTTAATTTTAACTAATTTAAATTTATATCTAAAGAATAAGTAAGACGTGCTTACCCAGGGAAGAAGCCACACACTGGTAGAACTCATAAATGGCTAGTAGCTGCCATTTTGGGCAACACAGCTCTAGAAACTACAAGTGATGGGAAGGACAAGCTTTCCATGAAAAAAACTTGGGGGGATTTTAAATACATACTGTACTTTAAGAGGGTTCTTTAGAGGTGAAAACTCACTTTTTCTGATTTGTGATAATACAGCAATATATTATATAGGCTTTGATTAATTTACAAAACTTAGCAATATTTAAATATATAAAAATTCTTAACAAAAAAGATGTCTTCTTCCACTCAGTTGCCTTTGTAATATGAAAATGTATTAGTACAAACTAATAAAATATATGCTATATAAAAAAAGGATATCTTTTTCCTTCATTTCCTTTACTTTCTCCTTCCTCCCATTTCTTCCACCCCAGTTGCTTTGCTTTTTTTGGAGGATCTTGACAAAAAAATTTATTTATAAAGCCACCCCCTCTTTTCCATTCACTTCTTCCTCTGCTCCTCCTCTTTTTTTTTTTTTTTCTTCCTCCTACTTCCCCAACTCTATTTGCTGTTTTCTTTGTTTCTCTTTGCTTTCTTTCTGGGCCCTTCCCTCTCTGGCTAGAGCTGAAAACAGCCTCGGTGGATAGAGAGGGTTGACAGGGAGAAAGTGCCCCAGTTCTTTCTGTTGTCTAACTATGTCCGGTTGCAAGTGGCAGTGACCCAGGACTGCACCATGCTGTGAGAGGGCTGCCTCTGGGGTGATTTTTTTGGTACTGGCGATTTGAACCCAGGGATGCTTTACCACCAAGCCACATCCCTAGCCCTTTCTTTATTTTTTATTTTGAGACAGTTCCCGATAAGTTTCAGAGGCTGGCTTTGAGCTTTTGATCCTCCAATCTCAACCTCCCTAGCCAGTGGGATTGCAGGTGTGTGCCACTATACGTGGCACCACTGGGGTCTTCATTAGATACAGTTAATGAAGAACGAATGATGCAGGATGCTCTGGTGGTAAAATCATAAATTTTTTTGACCTGAGAAATTCTTTAGAGATTGTCTGCTTCAATCCCCTCATTTTATAAATAAGGAAAAAAAAAAAAACACAACAACCCAGAGAGGGGAACTGACTTAACCAAAACCCAAGATTCCTGACCCCAGCTCTGTCACAGCCGATAGTCCACATGTTTTTCCAATTCTTTTTACCAAGAACAAAAGCAATTAAAACTCAACTACACTAAACTGAACCAGACTTTTTAGATTTTGTTTTCCTACTCCTGAGCCTTTTGGACAGATCTCAGTTTTAGAAAAAACAAAAACAACAACAAAAAAAATTTTCATCTTGATGTATGGGAGAAATGTTAAGATATTCTTTGAGTTTCTTTGGAAGAATGAATGACTCCATTGTATAAACATCTCTAAGTACTGCATCATCATCATGCTTTAAAATCCTTATTGTAAGTGACATAACTGAATATTGCCTAATATTGGCATTTATTTGGTGCATTTTGTTTTTAGAAAGACATATGTGCCTGAGTGTTTGTGGTAAACTACTAATCAAAGCAGAGTGTTTCTTTTTTTTTGGGGGGGGGGTACTGGGGATTGAACTGAGGGGCACACGACCACTGAGCCACATCCCCAACCCTATTTTGTATTTTATTTAGAGACAGGGTCTCACTGAATTGCTTAGCACCTCACTTTTGCTGAGGCTCCTGCCTCAGCCTCCCAAGCCACTGGAATTACAGGCCTGTGCCACCGCGCCCAGCTGCAAGGTATTTTTCATATTAAACATTCATCTGATACTGAAACTAACCTTTAACAAAAAATATGCAAAATAGCTGAATTTAGTTGTGTTTGGATAAGGTACCTATT
Organism: Ictidomys tridecemlineatus; assembly: GCF_052094955.1. Lineage (NCBI taxonomy): Eukaryota > Metazoa > Chordata > Mammalia > Rodentia > Sciuridae > Ictidomys > Ictidomys tridecemlineatus. Next base: position 19,032,480 of record NC_135480.1, on the reverse strand, counting down.
TTTCCTAGCAATTAGACAGTATTATATGTAGGGAAAAATGTTAAGCCTTTGGAGTCAAATCTTTGCTCTGATACTTAGAAACTGCTTTTGCTTGGACAGGTGACTTACCCCTCCTAATCCTGGTTTATTCATTTTGTAAAACGGGGTTAACAATAGTACTTTCATCAAAGAACAGGGCTACAGTTTAAAGGGAATCCTTGTAGCTGAATGACAGGGTGTGTAATTATAGTCCCAGCTTCTTGGGAGGCTGAGGCAGGAGAATTACTTGAACCCAGGAGTTCAAGACCAGCCTGGGGGAGCTGGGATTGTGGCTCAGCAGTAGAGCACTCGCCTAGCAAGGGTGGGACCCCGGTTCGATTCTCAGCACCACATAAAAATAAAGGCATTGTGTTGTGTCCATCTTCACCTAAAAAATAAATATATATATAAAAAAGACCAGCCTGGGCAACATAGTGAGACCATGCCTCTTAACAAAAAAGATTATAACATGGGGGGCTGGGGATATAGCTCTGTTGGAAGAGTGCTTCCCTTGCATGCACAAGGCCATGGGTTCAATCCCCAGCACCAAAAAAACAACAAACAAACAAACAAACAAACAAAAGATTATAACATGGTACCAGGCACATAGTCTAAATATTCAATAAATTGTCATTATTATAATTTACTTATTATTAGATATAAGATATATTTGTTTTATGAATTAAATGCTATGCAAGTTAAAATTATTTAAATTATATTGTTTTTTAAAAAATTAAGTGCAAAAAAATACCTCAGACTAAAGAAAAATTTAAAAATAAAGAAAATGTGGAAAAAATTAAGATCACCCATAATGTCACCATTCAAATATAGTCATGGATTTTCTTTTTTTTTTTTTCTAGACATGGTGTAATTTTACCTTCCATATATTGTTTAAAAATTGGGTCTCAGGGGCTGGGGCTGGGGCTCAGCAGCAGAGCACTCGCCTAGCCCTGGGTGTGAGGCCCTGGGTTCAATCCTAAGCACCACATAAAAATAAGTAAATAAAATAAAGGCATCGTGTCCAACTACAATTAAAAAATAAATTTCAATAAATAAATAAATAAATAAAAATTGGGTCTCTGCCTTAACGTCATTTCATCATCCATATCATTAGAATTCAGAGGAAATGTGTAGCCACCAAAGCAACATGAGACTTCATGCATTGTCTCTTATTGAAACCCCTCCTTCTGGTTTATTTTTATCTTTACATTTTTTATGGATCTCTGTAACTTGTCTACAAAAGATAAAAACATTCTACAAAAAGATAAAACTTTTTTTTTTTTTTTGGAATAAGGCTGAGTAGAAACCAATGACTCTGAACCCTAGTTGCACAATAGAATCAAACAACCTCCCAGCTAGGCACTGTGGTACAGGCCTGTAATCCCAGCAGTTTGGGAGGCTGAGGCAGGAGGATTATGAGTTCAAAGCCAGCCTCAGCAACTTAGCAAGGCCCTAAGCAACTTAGTGAGACTCTGTCTCTTAAAAAAAAAAAAATATATATATATATATATATGTATATTTTAAAAATTATATAAAATATATATATACATATATATATTTTATATAATTGTGGCTCAGTGGTCAAGCCCCTCTGGGTTCAATTCCTAGTTACCAACCCCCCCCAAAAAAAACCATCAAGGAACATCCCAATTTAATAAAAACTTCTAGAAGTCTGGCTGAGCATCAGTATTTTATAAAAAACTTGCCAAATGTTTGTTTACATAAATAAACAAATACACAAGTCTCTAATAATTTTCTATATTGTTGTATATCCTTCCTAAACAAATACTAGATTTTTTTAACTCAAAAATAACTTTTGGTAGTATTGCTGCCAAAAATGCACAGTCTGAATCAAGTTATTAGGAAATATCCCAGAAGCTTGAATTGAGGAACATTCTTTATTCTTCAAAATTTCCAATGTCTTGAAAGACAAAGAAATTTGGAAACTATTCTACAGTAAAGGAAACTGAAGAGATATGACAATTGAATGGAAAATGGGATGTGGGATTTTTTTTTCTGGTCTAAAGATTATTGAAATAATTTAATAAATTCAAATAAAGTCTCACAATTTGATAGCAATATCACATCATCATTAATAGAGGTAAAAAGGGCTTCAGTCTAATTTACTCTCAAATGATTCATAACAAATATATTTGGATGTATTATGTGTGTGTATAGGCAGAAAAAAGAGTTATAAAGTGAAGGGGGTAAAATGTTATCATCGGGGAATCTGAGTGAAGGATATAATGTAATTCTTGTCTTATTCTTGGCATTTTTTTTTGAAAGTCAGAAATGATGTCAAAATAACTTTTAAAAACCTAACAGTTTTACAAGCTCCTAAAAAGTAGAAATGAAAATTTAGTAGGAATGAAATTTTAAAATAGAAAACAAAAACTAAAGCTCTTTTTCGTTTTTGTAAAAATAATCCACAGCTACACAGGGAGGGACATTACTTAAAAGACTGTTTTCAGGTACATCTGTTGACTTAAGGGTTCCAAAAATGCTGGCAGAGGACCTCCAATAGAGGGCAGTGTAACCTTACAAAGACTAAAACCACATCACACCCTTTTGGGTTAATGCTGTTTAATGCTAAATTCTAAAATGTTTACAAATGGAACATAGGTACTGAGAATCTTAGGGCTGAGTTCTAGCCACATCCTATGTTACAGATGAGCAAAACTGAGACTCAGTGGGAAAACAACTTGCTCAAGGTCATGGCCACAGCAGTTCAACTGCCTTGCACACAGTAACTACAGCTGTCACTCCTTGAGGTTGTGCTGTGCCAGATGCTGCACCAAGTGTTTGCCGTGCATTGTCTATTTAATCACACAGTTGCCTGTCCTTTTTTAAATTTCTGAGGTTGAGGATCTCCTAAGTCAATAACTTGTTGAGTGTCACTAAAAAAAGAGATTCTGGCTCTGCCCATGCCTAACATGGTATTCTGTCCCCAAATTTTGCTAGGGTACTTAGTCTTACAGAATTGATCAGCATGTAGGGGAGGCAGAACCCAGCTGTCACAGGAGAAATTAACTTCAGCATCTCCTGCTGGGGACACACCCTCAAACTGTCAGAGAGTCAATGGAGGAAAGTTCTTGGAACCCGAAGAGGGCAGAAAAGAACGGTGCTTCTGGAACCCGAAGAGGTAAGGAATCTATAAAAATGGGTAGGTTCAGAGATGGTGATGAGAAGGCAGAGTAGACAGTAGAGGTGGAGAAAATGAAGAAACTCTTGGTCCTGCTACCCCAGGTCCCCTTCAGCGAGTCTCATTAGCTCTACTTCCAGAAACATCCAGGGTCCCTGTACTTTTCTTCACCTCTCATCTGCACTGTCACCTCCTGGCTCTGGCCACGTTATACCTCACCTCAACTCTTCAAAAGCCTCCACGTGGCTTCTCAATACGGTTTAGATATTAGGTGTCCCCAAAAAACTCATGTGTTAGACTTTGCAAGAACATTTACAAGTGAAGTGATTGGGCTATGAAAGCTTTAACCCAACCTTTGTATTAATCCCCTGATAGGGATGAACTGAGTGGTGACTGTAGGCAGGTAGGGTGTGGCTGGAGGAGGTGGGTCATGGGGGGCTTGCCTTTGGAGTCTATATTTAGTGAGCTGAGCTTAGTCTCTCTCTCTCTCTCTCCCTCGCTCTCTCTCTCTCTCTCTCTCTCTCTCTCTCTCTGCTTCTTGGTGACCATGTCCTGACCTGCTTTCCTCTGCCATGATGTTCTGCCTCAGCTTGAGCCCCAAGGAATGGGGCCTCTGAAACCGTGAGCCCCCAAATAAACTTTTCCTCCTAGAATTGTTCTTGTCAGTTCTTTCTTGTATTTTCCATAATTTTTTCTCCATACAACAACCAGAGTCGTTTTTTTGTTTTTGTTTTTGTTTTTGTTTTGGTGGTACTGGGGTTTGAACCCAGGGGCACTCTACCACTATGCTAGATTCCAAGCCCTTCTTGCTTTTTATTTTGAGACAGGGTCTTACTTAGTTGTCCAGGCTGGATTCAAACTTGCCATCTTCCTGTCTCAGCCTTCTGGGTTTCTGGAATTACAGACAGGCATCACTAGGCCCAGCCAGAATCATCTTTTAGAACATATATCAGATTACATCACTTTCCTACAAATATCTTCTAACAGCTTCCTGCTGCACTTAGAATAAAATCAAAACTCCTTACCAAAGCCGGGCATCGTGTTGCATGCCTATAATCCCAGGGGAGGCTGACGCAGAAGGATCGCAAGTTCAAAGCCAGCCTCAGCGCCTTAGCAAGTCTCTAAGTGACTCAGTGAAACCCTGTCTCTAAATAAAATACAAAAAAAAAAAAAGGGGGGTGGGGTGGGGATGTGGCTCAGTGGTTGAGCACCCCTGAGTTCAATCCCTGGTACCAAAATTAAAAAAAAAAAAACAACTCCTTGCCAAAGCTCTGCTTGAGCTGGCCTCTGCCTACCTCCCTGACCTCATCCCCTGCCACCCTGGCCTTCTTTTTACCTGGAAGACACATGGAGCCTATGTACCTGGTCTTCTCTAAGGTGGCCTGGTGGAGAGGACTTCCCGACCACAGATCTCAGGTAGCTCCACTGCCTTTCATCACCGCAGCCTGCTTTGTTTCATGTTACTGTGTCATTATTGTCACAGCCCTCAGCACCATCTGAAATAATCTGGTTCGCTTGTTTGTTGTTTACCATCCATCTTTCCCCCTCTAGATGCACACTTTATGAAGATAGGATCTCGCTCACCACACCAGGACCTAGAGCTGGGAACATCTGGCAATAGTAGAGATTTAACAGTTGCTGAATAAACAAATGATTGAAGCAGGGAATTCTGGTGACACAAACATGGGATGGGGTAGGTAGATATATTTGAAAGGGTTAAGGCAAAATTGACAAGAGCTTCCAATGGCACTCCAAAGCCTCCAGCTATATTGCAATAGTGGGGGCACTATTGCAAGGGCACTCTACCACGTCCCTAGGCTCTTTATTTTTTATTTTGAGACAGGGTCTCCCTAAGTTGCCTAGGCTGGCCTCAACCTTGCAATATTCCTGCCTCAAATTCCTGAGTTACTGAGACTATATGCATGTGCCACCACACCCCACTAGGTTTTTGAGTTCTTGAAAGTAAATTTTGTCCAACAAATAGCAAGCCGTATGTAGGATGGATTGGAGAGGAGAGCCTAGAGGTAGGCTGTCAAGTTGGGAGACTACTGGAAATCCAGCTAGTGCAGAGTGGTTTATTTATTTATTTTTATATTTTTAGATGTTGATGGACCTTTATTTTGTTCATTTATTTATTTGCAGTGCTGAGAATCAAATCCAGTGCCTCACACATGCTAGGCAAGCCCTTTACCATTAAGCCACAACCCCAGCTCCAGAGTGATTTATTTTTAAACTAAATATATTGTCTTCTTTGACCATATAACAACAAAAACTGCAATCCATGTTTATGTAGATCTCACTGTGTGCTTTTGTTTGAGTGTCTCAATGGACCGGCTGGAAAGTCTCCCAGTGGTGGTGGGATCTGAAAGAGAACTGGAAATGGAATCAGATAGACTGAGGTTTCAGCTTGTCCTGATTCTACAAGTAGCTTGCCTGATTCTGCAAATTCTGCCATTTGTGGGGGACATCACTTAAGTCAGTCTTTAGAGAATTAACAATCAGGTTTCAGGATTTAAGATTTTAAAAGGCTTAGCCCCAGAAGGGAGCCAGTTCCTTTTTACTTAACAAATAAAGAAAAATGAGATCAGAGAAGGGAAGTGTCTTGCCCAAGGTCTGGAGGCCAGAAAAGCTTCCTCTGTCTCCCAGAGACACTTCACCTCTCTGAATCAAGTGACATTGCCTGAAAATGCAGAGACAAAGTCTTCTGCACAGAATCAAATATTGAGAGGCCTTTGCAAACCAGGAGATGAAGGGCATACATGATATTTTATTATCATTTGGTTCTAACTGCCAGCTTGGCTGTGGCTGAGGCCCAGATTCATTCTTTCGACAAACTTCTATTTAGTGCCTACTATTGTGGGTCTTGCTCTTAACACTGGCTACATTGAAATAAACACAGCACTTTTGATTTTTACCTTCACTGTGCTTCCATACTGTGTGTGTGTGTGTGTGTTCTGTGATGACAAGTGCTGTGGAGAAAAGTAAAGCAGGGAAGAAGAATAGGGAGTTGCCAGAGGTGGGAAAGGGCTGGAATTGTACATAGAGGGCCTCTCAGAGAAAGTGACCCAGATTCTGGGCTGTGCTTAGCACCATGAGGGGACTTTTTCTTTTTAATTTATATATATATATATATATATATATATATATATATTTTTTTTTTTTTTAAAGAAGCATCTTTGGAGCATTGAGGAAAAGGCTGATGATGCTGGGGTGTGTGGTGAAGACCAGTGACACTGTGGCTTGCGGCGTAGGCTGCTGAAACAAAACCTTAGCTATCGATGCTCTTTTGGAGCATCAGAATTAACTTTCTGTTTCCTTTTGGAAGACCCCACCCAAGCAAAAAAGACTCATCCTCAAGTCTTCTTAGAGTACATTAAGAAGGGTAGGCACCAACATTGGTTGACCCCTACTATGTGACAGGTGCAGTGCTAGGCTTCTACAGACCCCATCTTTTTTTTTTTTTTTTTCTTGTACCAGGGATTGAACTCAGGGGCACTTGACCACTGAGCCACATCCACAGCCCTATTTTTATTTTATTTAGAGACAGGGTCTCACTCACTGAGTTGCTTAGCAATACAAGGGAGGTCTTGTTGTTTCATTTTGTAGATGACAAAACAAGCTCAGAGTGCCCAGGTGACTTGCCCAGCATCAGCTGCCATTGGGAAATGACAGAACAGAGATTTAAACCCAGGTCTGTGCTCTCTCTGTGATGTCACAGCCTCTTCCACCCTCTGAGCCTTAGAAATCAAAGGTTGTAGTGTTGATGAAAGGGAAGAACTCTCAGGTCCACACTTTTGAGAGCTAGAGAGTTGTTCTTTTATTTTTTTTTAAGAGACAGTGTGTGTGTGTGTGTGTGTGTGTGTGTGTGTGTGTGTGAGAGAGAGAGAGAGAGAGAAAGAGAGAATTTTTTTAATATTTATTTTTTTAGTTTTCGGCGGACACAACATCTTTGTTTGTATGTGATGCTTAGGATTGAACCCGGCTGCATGCATGCCAGGCAAGCGCGCTACCGCTTGAGCCACATCCCCAGCCCCGAGAGTTGTTTTTTGTTTGTTTAATTTTTTTTAGTTGTAGATGGACACAATACCTTTTTAAAATTTATTTTTATGTGGTGCTTAGGATGGAACCCAGTGCCTCACCTGTACTAGGCAAACGCTGTACCACTGAGCTATAACGCCAGTCCTGCGAGTGGTTTTAAAAGTCACATTGTAATCTTCTGGGGAAGAAAATTCAGAAGTTACCTCGCCTGATTCCTTCATTTTATGGATCAAATGGGATAAAATTATGAATAGGAGCCTAAACACCTGTTGGCAAATGTTTGTTTTCTGCCTTTGCAGATTAGAAATAAAGCTATTTGCCTGAGGTCACACAGCAGGTTAGCAGCAAAGCTTGCACTCTAGGACAGTCTCTGGACTTCTAGATCCCTGAGCTACCCTCTGAGCCTTAGAAGTCAAAGGTTGTAGTGTTGATGAAAGGGAAAAACTCTCAGGCCCACAGAGGACTTGACTTCCAGTGCACAAGAACCCTGGGCAGGAGGGGAAGGAGAAGAAAGTCTGGAAGCTTTATCCCACTATCCCACTCCTCCAAGATGGGGGCGGGGTGGCAATATAAAATCTCCCTGGGCTGGTGATGTGGCTCAAGTGCGGCCCGGGTTCGATCCTCAGCACCACATACAAACAAAGATGTTGTGTCCGCCGAGAACTAAAAAAAAAAATAAATATTAAAAAAAAAATTCTCTCCTCTCTCACCGTCTCTCTCTCTCTCTCTCTCTCTCTCTCTCTCTCTCTCTCTCTTAAAAAAAAAAAAAAAGAATTCCTCTCTCACTTAAAAAAAAAAAAATCTCCCTGGTTGGCTTTCATTTAGATTTACAGTCGAGCAGTATTTTTTGGTGGTTTTTGTTGTTGTTGTTGTTTGGTACTGGGGATTGAATTTAGGGGCACTTAACCATTGAGCTGCATCCCCAGCCCTTTTTATTTAGAGCAGAGTCTCACTGAGTTGCTTTGTGTCTCACTAAATTGCTGAGGTTGGTTTTGAACTTGCAATCCTTCTCCCTCAGAGCTGCTAGAATTATAGGCATGTGCCAGGCACCTGGCTGAAGCAGTATTTTTTAATTGGTGCATAAATAATTATATAGAATAGTGGGTTTTCATTGCATCAAATTCATATGTTCATGTAACATGATTTGATCATTCCAGTTCCTCTGTTATCCCACCTTCCCCTTCCCTTCCGCTTCCCTCAGATTCCCCTTCCTCTTCACTAATAGTATCCCTTCTATATTCATGTCATACATATCTGCCCCCACCATACCACCACCAGCTTTAGTATATGAGAAAAAAAACATATGATACTTGTCTTTCTGAGTCTGGCTTATTTTGCTTAACAATAACAATCCCTAGTTCCATCCCTTTTCCTACAAATGACATGTGTTCTTTCTTCTTTATAGTTGAAGAATACTCCATTGTGTATGTATATGTGTATGTGTGTATCTCATATTTTCTTTGTCTATTCATCTGTTGGAAGACACCTAGGCTGATTCCATAACTGGCTATTTAGAATTATGGTGTGACAAATATGGGTATGCAGGTATTTCTATAGTATGTTGACTTGATTTTTTTTTTTTTTTTGTACAGGGAATTGAACTCAGAGGCACTTAACCACCAGCCACAACCCCAGCCACAACCCCAGCCCTTTTAAATATTTTATTTAGGGATAGGGCCTTCCTAAGTTGCTTAGAGCCTTGCTAAGGTACTGGCTTTGAACTTGCAATCCTCCTGCCTCAGCCTCCGGAGCTGCTGAGATTGCAGGCGTGTGCCTCCGCGTCAAGCGACTTTATGATTCTTTCAGGTATATACTGAGGAGCGGAATAGCTGGAGCATACGTTATTTCTATTTTTAGTTTTTTGAGGAGCCTCTGAACCGATTTCCATAGTGGTTGTGCTAATTTACATTCCCAGCAACAGTGGACAAGAGTTTTCCATGCAGTACCAGACACTGGAGATAAATTAGTGATTGCAGAAGCAAGGCCCAATCTCAACCCTCCACAGCGCTGGCAGGTTAGTGGGAGGAGCCTATAGGCAAATGGACACTGACACTGGCAATCTTAGTACTAGGAGCTTTTGTCTTCACATGGTTATGTTTCTGGCAGAAAATATCCATACCTATGTTTGTCTATGAGACACGATCATTTAAAACTCCCATAAAAAAATATTATTACAGGACAACAGCAGGGGCATGGGGGGAGGGTAATGGGTCAGTAAATAGTAGTCGAGAACCACGGGGGTGGTGCTTCATAGACACATCTGTTACATCTCATTTGCTCTTGAAAGTCTCTGCTTTGAGAGGCAGGGTGGTGGCGGGTACTGAGAGCTGACGTGTGGGTTGGTTGTCTAGGCTCCGCATCCACTGGATGAACCTAAGTAGCAGCTAATGACAATAGCTAAGATTCAATGAGCCTAAATGCAGTGATGAGGCCACACCTGGGGGCCTCACAACTCCTGTTGTGTGCCTGGGCTGGGGCGGGGCTAAGTCCCAGGGCGGGGCTAAACCAGAAGGAGGCGTGGCTTGCATTTCATTTTCCCAGCACCCGGGAAGGTCATTCCAATGTACTTCCTTTTTCGCAGATGCAAAGGCGGAGGCTCAGGGATGTGAGGTTGCACAGCCAGTGAACATTAGAATTCAAGTCCATCGAGGCTCCATTTCCCCCATCTGTGTGTTGGGGTGTGTGTGAAAGGGTGACTTAATTCCGTCTTTCTATTTTAATGAGAAAATGACACTTGGCGGAGGTGGGGAGCGTGGGAGGGGTGCTGGCAATTTCCGTTCAAGGAGTGAAGGCTGTCTACTTCGGAGCTGTCTCCCTTTGTTTAGGAAATCGAACAGGAGGGACCTTTTTTGCAGACGTGAGGCAGATCCCCACCCATTGTCCTTGGGGACAAGGGTGGAGTCACCAGAGTCTCCACGCGCAGATGCGGTAGACTGCTCGAAAGAGTTTTCTTTAGTGACCTGAATTGGGTCTTTTCAGCAGAACTTCACTGAGGAGTTGGGGAGAAATGGTGTTTCTCAGGGGACATGACAGTTGGTTCCTCCCTGGGAAGTTATTGAAGACTGAGTAATGGAGACTCGTGACTGCCTTCTTAGAGCCAAGTCATTCATTTATTCATTCACTCATTCCTTTGAGAGTTCTGCTAGGCTTTAGGAATACACTGACTAGTTACCCTTAGCTGAACTTTGGAGACTTGCAAGGGAAACAGACCAGCCCCAAAATAGGGCAGCTAAGATGGCAACTGATATTTGGACCATTGAAGCCACCTGGGGTCTTGGTGTCATGGAAGTGCCCTATAGAAGAAAAACAGTTTTAGAAGAATAGAAGGTTCTGAATGATATTAATATTGGGGTATTTTAAAGTCAGAAAAATGAAGTGGGGGATAAGATATACTTACAGTTAGAGACTGGCATCTGGGAATGCAGCCTAAAGATGTGTTTGGCTTGTAGAGATTATCTTTTAAATTTGAATTTAAACCTTTAGATGGAAATTGCAAACTTTCTAGGTTCTCACTGCTCTCTAACAGCCCCACATGACTCATAATGTATTCATCAGCCATCTGTCTAACCCCTGGTAACTAATTGCATGTTCTACCCTAACAGTAGATGTCTCCAAGTCTTGGGGTTTATTCATTTAAGCATTGGTGAACCAAAGGTGATTTAGTTGTATGTGGTTCGTTTTTTGTACTGGGTATTGAACCCAGGGTCACACTACCATTGAGCTATGTCCCCAGCCACCACTATCCCCTGCCTTTTTTATTCTTATTTTTTTCAGTTGTAGATGGACACAGTACCTTTATTTATTTATTTCTATGTGGTGCTGAGGATTGAACCCAGTTCTTCACATGCGCTAGGCAAGTGCTCTACCACTGACCTAGAACCCCATCCTTCTTCCTTTTTAATTTTGAGACAAGGTTTTGATAAATTGCTGAGGCTAGCCTTTAACTTGGGATCCTCTTGCCTCAGCCTCCCAAATCTCTGGGATTATAGATGTGTGCCACCATTCCTGGCTGTGAAATGTTCTCTGACTCTCAGTGAAATGAAATAGTAATGATGAACTTTATTAGTGATCTCTGTTTTGTTTTGTTTTGGTGCTGGGAATGGAACCCAGGGACACTTTACTACTGAGCTACATCCCTAGTCCTTTTTATTTTGAAATAGATTCTTACTAAGTTTCTTGCTAAATTGCTGAGGCTGGCCTTGAAATTGTGATTTTCCTGCCTCAGCCTCAGTCGCTGGGATTACAGGTCTGTACCACCATGCCCAGCTTGGTGATCTCTATAGCAATAATGAGAATTGATAAAAAATGGTGAATAAGCTGAAATTCATTTGTGTTCATTCCACCTGTGTTTATTGAGAGCTGTTATGTTCTGGTACTTTTCTATGTCTTGGGAATACAATAATGAAGAAAAACAGACAAAAATGGAACTCAAAAGCTGGGCATAGTGGCACATACCTGTAATTACAGCTACTTAGGAGGCTTGAGGCATGCATTTGAGACTAGTGTGGGCTACATAGCAAGACCCTGTCTCAAAAAAACAAAAAACAAAAAACTTGCATTCCAGTGTGGGTGGGAAGTCTATAAAGAAGACACATATTAGGTGGTAGTAAATGGGGAAGGGGTGTTAAACAAGCATTATGTGGGCCCATTCTTTTGACTGAGGTCCTTCTTGTCCTATGTCCCAAGAAATCAACCCAAATCAAAATGGAGTCACTCATGCTAAATGCCACAAAATCAAACTGAAACTTTAAGGAAGCAAATATATTCTCAAAACAGATTAATTTTTCCTTAAAAAAAGGAAATTCTGGCCTAGGTGACCTGAGTCAGTGTAATTAGGAAAACTCCTACTTTAACCCTTACAAAAAAGTGACCTGATGTCAAACCAGTCAGCTTTTATTTTTTCTATTGTTCTGCTTTCTTTTCCTACCTTAAAAAGCTTACTGATCTGCCATTACCCCATGGGAACTTTCATTTTCTATTGTGTAGACTAGGGGCTTCCCTGATTCATGAATTGCAAATAAAAGCAATTAGGTCTCTAAAATTAGATCAAATAAAAAAGAAATCAGATCTATACTAAATTTGTTGCAATTTTGTCTTTTGGCAGGGGGTAAGAAATGTTGGAGGAGGTGGGGTTAAAAGAGTTAGCCATCAGAGGCTTCACTAAGAAAAGGCATATTTAATAAGAACCTGAATTAAGTGAGGGAGCTAGCTCACTGGGCTCACTGGGGCAAGAGTGTTCTAGGCATAGAAAACACCTTGAAGTGGGACCAGGCTTGCTGTATTCAAGAGGTGACCTGTCACCACAACAGGTTCTATTCTTCACTTTCTCACCACTATGAAAAAGGTAGTGTTATTATTCCCTTTCACAGATGGGCAAACTGTGTCCAGGGAGGCTAAGAAATTTGCATCAGGTTACACAGAAGTAGAGGCAAGCTTTAACCCAGGAAGTTTGTGCTCCTAAATACTAAGTTGTTAAATTATTATGGAAAGGTTGTGTTGGCCTTTGTAGACCCAGATACCAAAGACATACCTCCAGTTCTGGGTGAACTTTTTTTTTTTTTTTTTTTGGTGGGTCGTGTATCAGGATTTGAACTCAGGAGCACTCAACCACTGAGCCACATCCCCAGCCCTATTTTGTATTTTATTTAGAGACGGGGTCTCACTGAGTTGCTTAGTGCCTTGCTTTTGCTGAGGCTGGCTTTGAACTCATGATCCTCCTGCCTCAGCCTCCCAAGATGCTGGGATTACAGGCAGGCGACACTGCACCGGGCTTCAGGCGAATTTTCAAAGCCTTGGAGGAAAACCCTGGGTGTGGTGGCAAGAGAGGGAGTGACTCAGGCCCTGGCTGGCTTCCTGCTGAGTCACTGTTCTTGCGCTGAGAGGGAGGCCAGTGGTGCTCAGCCCTCTCATGGTGGTAGGCTTCTGCCTTCTGGGGAAGATGCCCCTGACAGCGGATGAATTCACCTGACTTCCTGGCAGCTCTGTGGTGAAATTGTGGTGGGCTCTTCTTCTTAACAAGGCCCCACAGCCAGCAAGAGCGAACAGCCCGCCGGCCGTGGAGGTTGACTTCCTGCCCAGCCCAGCACTTCATTCTCTACCGTGTCCTGGATGGCACATTCTGTCCCTTGTCAGCCGACTCCCTTCCATCTCAGGTTGAACTGTTCAACAGCAGCTGTGTGCGTGGCCAGGATAAAGATGGGCAAGAAGCAAAGGGGGGCCATCCTTGTCACTCTGGGTTCATGAAGCTCCTTCTTGACACATTCACAAATACCTCAAGAAAGAAACAGGTAATCACTAGAAGTGCACACCAGGCTCATGAAGTGAGGCTCATGAAGTCTTTATAACGTGGATCCACCGGTAATATCTATAGTTAACATCTATTGAGCACTTCAGGAGGTGCGAGAAGGTATCCTAAGCACCTCACTTGTTTAATTTTCATAACCTTCACAACACCTTATAAGGAAGGATTATCCTACTTTATAGATAAAAAAAAAAAATGGAGATACAGTGAAAGCCAAAGGGAGACTAGAAAAGGAAAAGAAAGAGGGAAAGGGGAAGGGAGGGAAAATACCAAGGGATGATATTGGCCAAATCAGGTTGTGTGCATGTAAAAATACCTTACAGTGAATCCCAACATTGTGCATAATTATAGTGCCCCAAGAAAAATATGGAAATAAACAAACAAAAAAAGGGAGAAGCAAAATGGGGATACACTGATGTCACAGGAAAGGGCAGTGTGGGGACAAAAAGCCTGAGGTCAGGAAAGTTCAGGTTGGATTTAGGGAGCTGGGTGTGGGGACTGGGCCAAGAAGATGGAGGGAGAGTTACCGTGAAGGACAAGGTGGGAGGGGGCAGCAGGCCCAGACCCTAGATTTGGTCTTGAGTTCATGGGTGGTAGGGAGTGAGCCAGGGCCTGGTGCATGCTAAGATGCCATCTACCTCGGAGGTATACCCCAGCCTAACCAAGGTTTGTTCTTTTACATTTTATTTCAGGAGATAGAGTCTACTATGTTGCCCAGCCAGGCCTGTGACTCCTGGGCTCAAGGGATCCTCCTGCCTTAGTCTCCCAAATAGCTGGGACCGCAGGCTCCTGCTACTACAGCCTGGCTCTGCTGGAGATTTTTGAGCCTGTTTCTCCGTGGTGCCTTAGAGCTGCATCTTTGCTAATCTGCCTTAGAGAGTGAATAGTGGAACGAAACAAAGACAGCAGAAAGAACTCAGATTGTGTGGCAAGGAGACCTCTCACTTCCTCCTCGCTTGCCAAGAACCCTCTGTGTTTTTGAACTTCTGCTCTAGCATGCTTAGATCAGAACCGAATGTCCCAGGTAATATCCTGACAGGTGTTGTCCTTAGCAGGACTGTCCTCTCTTTTTATCTCCCCCTGATTTAACACTTTCACTTTTTTTTGGCTTTGATCTCCTCACTCCTCAATTCTGATGTGTACTCCAGTTGTTTCTGTGTGGCTAGCACTTTCAATTCTTTGGCAAATTTCTCCTTCCCATTCTTTTTTTTTTTTTTTTGCAGGGTGGTGGGGAGGATACTGGATATTGAACCCAGGGTTGCTTTACCACTGAACTATATCCCCAGTCCTTTTTAATTTTGAGACCTGGTCTTGCTAAGTTGCTGAGGCTGGTCTTAAATAGCAATCCCCAGCCTCTGGAGTCACTGGGATCGCTGGCACATATCCCAGCGCCTGGCTTCCCCATTCTTGTTATGCCATCCGGCGAGGCTGCTTTACAATACCTCATTGTGATACATGCCATAGTTATCCACCCAATTTCGTCTCTCCCCTTTCTGATCTAAGAACCTGCAGCTTGCTCAGGGTGTGTGCATGGCGAGTCCCAGGTGATGATAGATGGTCATATATTTAAGCTAACGATGGCGACTCTGTTTCCCACTTTTTCAGCCTCCCTTGCAGCTTTGCCAAGGACCTAACTAGAAGTCTGCTCTGTGGCTTCTAAGAAAGCTTTTGATTTTTTTTTTTTTTTTGACGAAAGGGGAGAGTCCCAGCTTCCTCTCACAGGCAAACTCTTCCTCCCGCCCCAAACTTAAAACAGTTATAATGGCTAGAACACTGCAATGGAAGAATGTGAACTGAGGGTTATCAACAGCCATGGTTTGCAGAAAGCCTGCCTGCTGGGGAGCAAGGATGATCCAACACAGAGAGGAAAGCAAAAAAGTTAGGGGGCAGGTGTAGATAAAAGTGGAGGCCTTGTTTGAGCGTCTGGATCCTTCCTATCTGAATCCAGCCCTGGAATTCTGAGTGATGTGAACAATACCTGCCTTTTTTTCCCCCCTAATACTTGTTCCTGATGGATTTCCATTATTTGCAATGAATGGAGTTGATACCCACATATTTCCTGTCCTAACAATGAATGTCTAGTAGGTCCCTCAACCTTCCTCTACCTGTGTCACTTGTGACCTTGACTGATTATTCTGAGGACATGTGGGGGCTGCAGGAATAAGCCCATCCACCTGCATACCCTCATCCTCAGCAATCCTCTCCTCAAGATATCTCTACTCTGTGCTCTGGGTCAAAAACGGGCCCAAGGGAATGAGGAAGCCCAAGGTATCTCCACATACCAAAGCCACTTCAGCTCCATGATGTCCTCACAATGCCCTGGTGACAACCATGTTGAGAAACACTAGGTTAAGCAACGGGAGTTCAAGAAAGTAAGCAAGTGGGTGGGGTTTGTCTGACGGGGACCTGAGAGGTCATGAGTCCATTTTCTCATTAGTTCATTCATTGACACCACATTTTTTGTTAAGTGCCTATTTGGTGCCAGACTCTAAAATGGTCCCTGCTTTCTTTGTGTAGGGATGGAAACATGGTAATATTTAGGATAGGGTTTTTTTTTTTTTTAGTGTTGTTGTTTGTTTTTATTGTTATTGGGGGTTTTTTTTGTACCAGGGATCGAACCCGGGGGTGCCTAACCACTGAGCCACATCCCCAAATATATTTTATTAGAGACATGCTCTTGTTGAGTTGCTTAGGACCTTGCTAGGTGGCTAACACTGGCTTTGAACTCATGATCCTCCTGCCTCAGCCTCTGGAACTGCTGGGATTAGAGGTGTGTGCCACTGTGCCTGGCTTGGGATGTTAAAATGTGTGACACATTGAGATTTGGAATTTCCTTTCCTGAAAGTCTTCAGGAATGAAGACTTAAGCCACTGACTCATCTTTAGTAGGTAGCTCCTGGGATGATGTATGAAGCAAGGGCTTCTGAGTGAAAGGACTTGTTGGAATCCTGCTTCTTTCTGGAAATGTGTGATTTTGGACAAGTTGCTAAGCCTCTCTGAGTCTTGGTTTCCTTTGGTTTGTTTTGAACATTGTTTGAAGATGATAACACTACATAGCATTTATTGAGGGCTTACTATCTTCTGGCTCTGATCCAAGTTTTATACGGGTATTAACACATCTAATCTTTGCAACAAATGAAGGAACCAGACACAGAAAAATAAATTACAAATTACAAATTATTGGTTGTAGGGTCTGGGGTCTCTGTAGGTAACATCACTTACTGCTACCCTCGTTGGTAAAATAGGAATGATGCGCTCATTTTAGATTTGACCATCATTGATCAAATAATCTCTGTGGCCATTTGTGTGTGTGTGTGTGGGGGGGGTAGAGATTTACTTCTCACAGCTCTCTAGTGAGAGGAGGTAGCAAAGTGGTAAAATGCATGGCTCTGTCGCAGACTGTTCTGGTTCAGATCCCAGGCTTATCCCTCATTAGCTGGGTGACCTGAGTGATTTTGAGCAAGCTATTTAACTTCTCTATCCCTGTCTTGATTTTGTTCATCTGTAAAGAAGAGCTGATAATATTCTTAGAGTGTGGGGGAGAATTAAGTGACTTAATACAGGCAATTTAGAATTGCACCTGGTACATTCTAAATGCTCTACAAATGTTCCTCCTACTACCTTGTGGTCTTCCCTCCCTTCCCGATCTTAGTTATGCTGTTCTGCTCTGTTCTTTTCCTATAGAGCACGCAGGCCCATTTGCAATCACATAGAAGAGGAACCGGTGAGGATGATGGTTCTGTAGACAATGAAGGTAAACCACAATGCGGTACGAGTTTGGTTCTCAGCCAGTGTGAGTTGTTATAATTATTATCATTATTATTACACTGGATTCCTTCCTGGGTTAAAATCAATTAAATATCTACAGTATTGACAATTTCATCAAACCTAAGGCACCATCGATTATAACCCCTACCATCCATTACTGCTGATACATTTCTAAGAAAAAGAAAAACTACGACACAAAGCATTTCTGTCCCTCAGAAATTTCATGTTATGCATATTGAAAGAGCTCCTTTAAGTCTTATTGAGAAGTAGATTTTTCATCATATGTCAAAAAGCCGCTCTGTTTCCTTGCCTTTTTTAGTACATAAGAACTTCATTTTGGTGACAAGTCAGCATGGAAGCTTTTTGAAGTCAATGTAAATGGCGATTAAACTCAACACCTCTTGTACTAAGAATGCACATGCCTTAAGGGGAAGAATGACAAGAGAGAAAGAGCTGTGACCAGGTTTTACATGTGCAGGCAGTGACAACCACCTCAGGACCTTCGCCTGGATGTCAGGAATTTCAGATGCCATCAATGGAAAGCTGATTTACACATCTAGGTAAAAAATGTGAAAAAACTGTTGTAAGTTTGGTTAACACAACATTTTTAAAATTTAAATGTTCCTCCCAGTAGATAAGTTTCCCAATTTGACTTTCCCAAAGCTACTGTGGATTAACTCAAACTTGTTTCAGTTTTCCTTCTAAATAATGACTTCATCTCACATTTAGGTTTGTGTTACTACAATGCTAGCTGCTATAACAGATAAACCCTAAAACCTCATCGGTTCCCACTGTACAGGTTTCTTTCTTGCTCACATGAAGTCCAAGTCAGGCGTTCCTTATTGGTAACGAGGGCTCTACTTTACATGGCAATTCAGGCATCCTGCCACATGGAGATTCTTCCAGCTGATCATTCCAAGGGCTGCCATAGAGAGTAGAAAGTTTTAGGCTGAGCCTGGAATAGTTTCTCACATTCCACTGCTAGAGCTGAGCCCATGCCTTACCTAACTGCAAGGGAGATTGGAAAATATAGTCTAGGAAGAAAGGAAATGGGTTTGGTAGCAAGTAGTGATTTCAAGCCTTGAGATGGGCATGCTGGATAATTAATTCATGTCATCCTCACAATATTATGTGGTAATATTGTGAGGATGACATGATATTTCATTTTACACAGATAGAAACTGAGACTCAAAGAGGTAAAATGACTTGCCCGAGGTCATATAGCTCCACGGTTAGAGAGCCAGATTGAGCCATTGTCTACCTATGCTTTTCCTATTGCATCAATTTGCCTCTTTGGATTACTTGAGAAAGGTGAAGAGGAAGAGACTACAGTCCCTTATGTTTAGGCTGTCATTTGTCTTTTTCCAAGGCCATAGAGTTTATCCATTGTCAGTGCCTCTTACTCGTACATTGGCCATCCACAAATGGTCCAGATTTCTTTTGTCTGGGTTTTGTCTGTGTCCTTTTCTGATTACATGATGCTTGGTAAGAGTCCCTTTGGCACTGGAGTTGCTTCTATAGATGTAGATGAAATAGATGTAGATATTAAAAGGACATTTTAAAGTATAATTAGCAAACATAATGTGTAGATGCTGATTGGACCTTAGTTTGAAAAGCCAGCAATAAAAAATATTTTGGGGACCATTATTTCTATGTTTATATATAGACAGTGTATTTGATTATATTAAAGAGTTATTGTAAGTTTTATTGAATGTGATAGTGTGGTTAAGTAGAAAAATATCTATTTTTAGAGATGCATACCTAAGTGTTTAGGGGTAAAATGTTTGCAATTTATCTATTTATTATTTATATTTATTTTGGTACTGGGAATTGAACCCAGGGGAGCTTAATCTCTGAGCCACATCCCCAGCCCTTTTTTGTATTTTATTTATTTTTCTTTTTTAAAAAATGTTTATTTTTCAGTTGTAGTTGGACACAATACCTTTATTTCACTTATTTATTTTTATGTGGTGCTGAGGATCGAACCCAGGGTCTTGCACGTATGAGGAAAGCGCACGACTGCTGAGCCACAACCCCAGCCCTGTATTTTATTTTGAGACAGGATTTCACTGAGTTGCTTAGGGCCTTGCTAAGTTGTTGAGGCTGGTTTTGAACTTGCCAACCTCCTGCCTCAGCCTCCCAAGCCACTGGGATTACAGCTGTGCACCATCATGCCTGGCAATGTTTGCACTTTAATTTAAAAAAAATATGAACAACAATAATAGCAGAAGAAGCCAGGCACAGTGATGCGTGCCTGTAATCCCAGAGGCTCAGGAGGCTGAGGCAAGAGGATCATGAGTTCAAAGTCAGCCTCAGCAAAAGCAAGGTGCTAAGCAACTCAGTGAGACCCTGTCTCTAAATAAAATATAAAATCAGGCCAGGGATGTGGCTCAGTGGGCGAGGGCCCCGAGTTCAATTCCCGGTACTCCAAAATAATAATAATAATAATAATAATAATAATAATAACAGAAAAATAAATGAAGTAAATATGGCAAAATGTTAAGAATTGTTAGATACCGGTAATAGGTACATGAATGTTTATTATATTATATTTCTCCATGATCTTTATTTTTTGAAGAAAAATTCATTGATTGTTTATCTTTACTTGTCACCCCCCCACACACACTTGATGCCATGAAAACAGAGACTGCTGGTTTTCATTAATTCCATATCTTTAGCACCTAGCCCTATAGCTAGGTGCCAGAATAAAAATCTTTTAAAAGAGAGAAGTAGGACTAGGAAGGAGATGAAAACAAGTTTTTTATTTTAGTTTATTTTTTTCTGCTAAATTAAATTCCTGGTGAATTTAACTCATCCATTGACTCTGGCTTTTAGTTCTCGCTGGTTCGGATCACATCTCTGTGTCTCTAGCTTTTGTTGTCACTTGCCTTGTCATAATCTGTCCCTGGTCACAGGTCCAGTTAGGTGGGAAGCAAAGGCTGCTGGTGGCCTAAGTGCTGGCCACAGTCTCAGCAGCAGCCTGTGGCCATCTCCCACCTGCCCTGAGGTTGCTGCCATTAATTACCATGATGACTCCTTGGCAGCTGATGAAGCGCTTGGTGCTGCACATAACTGATGCTCAGAAGTCATTTGTCAATTGACTGCTTTTATTCATCTCCTTTCTAGTCCTACTTCTCTCTTTTAAAATGAGAAATATTTTCAGGTTTGTTTGGTTTTTTTTTTTTTTTTTTGCTACTGGGGATTGAACCCAGGGGCACTCTACCACTGAGCTATACATTGCAGTTCTTTTTATTTTTGTTTATTTATTTTTTAATATTTATTTTTTGGTTGTAGTTGGACACAATACCTTTATTTATTTTTATGTGGTGCTGAGGATTGAACTCAGGGCATTGCACGTGCTTGGCGAGCACTCTATTGCTGAGCCACAACCCCAGCCCAGTCCTTTTTATTTTTATTTTGAGACAAGGTCTTGCTAAATTGCTCAGGCTGAGCTTCAGCTTGTGACCCTCCTGCCTCAGCCTCCTGCTTTGCTAGGGTTACAGGTGTGTGTCATTGTGCATGGTGAGAATTTTCTTCCAAAGCAAGAGCTATTCATTTATACCATCATTTCCCATCCCCACCCCATAACACACACACAAAAAAATTGTTTTTCTTTCATTTGACAGAAAAGGAAGAAGACAGTCTGGGAGACTGGATAGCTTGTCTTCCAAGGGTCATCCAGGGACCTGGGCTTATTATAAGACTTCTGCCTCTTTATCATGGTGGAAACTGGTCATCTCTAATAAACCAAGGTTTTTTTTTTTTTTTTTTTTTTTGGTACTATTGGGATTCAACTCAGGGGCTCTCGACCACTGAGCCACATCCCCAGCTGTATTTTGTATTTTATTTAGAGACAGGGTCTCACTGAGTTGCTTAGCAAGCCTGTCTTTTGTTGAGGCTGGCTTTGAACTTTTGAGCTGCTGGGATTCCAGGTGTGTGCCACCGTACTGGCTAAGCAGCTTCCTTTTAAGGACACAAATTGTAAGTTGCGGCACCTCTCTGGCCCCTTTACCTGGAAGGGAGTTTGAGAAGCATGGCAACACAAGTTCCTGAGGTTCTAGTACCAAAAGGGAAAATGGGAGAGTGATTGTGGGGCAGGCAGCTCATTGTCTCTGTCTCTGATATCAAAGGCTCTCCTCCGATGTCTGAGGGTTCTGGGCTATCCACTCATATTTAAGACGTAGGCATTAAGAAGCTGGTTAGAAACAGATTACTGGTACTAAGCAGTGTTTGAAGAGAATCAGGCTTTCCCGATGGTTCGTTTGGCAGTTGGCCAGTAGCTCCATCATAGGTGTGAAATTCCTGAATGTCAATATTTGTAGGCTTTTTTTTTTTTTTCCCCCCTGGGACTGTTCAATTTTTCAAGAAAATAGTCCTCCAATTCTGCCTAAGAACAAAAGTATTCATTTCCTAGGGCTGTTGGAACAAAGTACCACAAACTGGGTGGCTCAGAACACCAGAAATGTTTCCTCATATAAGGCTGGAGACCCCAAGTCCAAAACCAAGGTGTCAGGGTGGCCCAGCTCTGAAGGCTCCAGGCTCCCTGTTGATGCCATCGTTTTCCCTACATTGTTTTATTGGTGTATTATAGTTGTACGTGATGGTAGGATTTGTTTCTTACATATTTGTACAAGCACACAATATACAACATAGCAATATAATTTGGCAGATAATCACTCCCCAGCCCTCCTACCCTGTTCCTTTCCTCTCCTCTACTGATCTCCTTCTGATTTTCCTGAGACCACCCACCCCCAACACACCTTTCTTTATCTTTTTCCTCTTTAGTTTCCAAATGCAGCAGAAAACATATGACCTTTGGCCTCCTGAGTTTGACATTTCACTTAATATGATGGTCTCTAGTTCCATCCAGTTCCATCCAATTTCCTACAAATGACATAATTTCATTTTTCTTTATGGTTGAATAAAAATCCATTGTGTAAATATATCACATTTTCTTTATCCATTAATTTTTGATGAAAACCTGTTTACATTTTGGCTATGCATGTATCACTGTAGTATAATGACTTCAGTCCTTTGGGATAAATTCTGAGGAGTGGTATATTTGGGTCATATGTGGTTCTATGTCTAGTTTTTTAATACCTTTATTTTTTAAAATTTTTATGTGGTGCTGAGGATCAAACCCAGGGCCTTGCACATGATAGATGAGCGCTCTAACTGAGCCACAACACCAGCCCTCTCTCTAGCATTTATTATTGTTGGTATTCTTGAGCCATTCTGACTCATGTAACATGAAATCTCAGTGCACTTTTGATTTGTATTTCCTTAATTGCTGATGACATTGAATGTTTTTCATATATTTGTTGACCATTCATATTTCTTCTTCTTCTTTTTTTATTTTTATTTTTTTGGTACTGGGAATTGAACCCAGGTTTAACCACTGAGCTACATACCCAGGCCTTTTTTATATTTTATTTAGAGACAGCATCTCACTGAATTGCTTAGGGCCTCACTAAGTTGCAGAAGCTGGCTTTGAACTCGAGATCCTCCTGTCTCAGCTTTCCAAGATGCTGGGATTACAGGTGTACGTCACTGTGCCTGGCTATATTTCTTCTTTTGAGAAGTGTCTGTTTAATTCATTTGCCTATTTATTGTTTGAGCTATTTGGTTTTTTATGTTAAGTTTTTGAGTTCTTTATCTATAATTTAGATCATAATGCTCTGTCAGAAGAGTAGCTAGCAAAAGTTTTCTTCCATTCTGTAGGCTCTCTCTTCATATTCTTTTTTTTTTTTTTTTGGTACTAGGGATTGAATTTAGGATTGAATTTAGTTCAACCACTGAGTCACACCCCCAGCCCTATTTTGTATTTTATTCAGAGACAGGGTCTCACTGAGTTGCTTAGTGCCTCACTATTGCTGAGGCTGGCTTTAAACTCGAGACCCTCCTGTCTCAGCCTTCCTAGCTGCTAGGATCACAAGTATGCGCTGCTGAGCCTGGCTGTCTTCACATTCTTGATTGTTTCCTTTGCTGTGCAGAAGATTTTTATGTTGATGCCATCCCATTTATTCACTCTTGGCACTATTCCCTGAGCTTTAGGAGTCCTTTTGAGAAAGTTGTTGCCTATGCCTCTATGCTGGAGTGTTGATCCTACACTTTCTTCTAGGAGTTTATGCCATCATTTTTAATATCTGTTTTTTATAACTTCAGTCCCTTATTGTTGGCCATTTAGGTTGTTTCTAATCCACTACTGTGTTGAGCACCCTCACATTCCTCTGTGTTGATGCTCACATCATTCATTTTAGCATTTTTTTTTTTAAACATACATACATAGAGTGTCTTCTATGTATCAGGTTCTTTTCTAGGGGCTGGAGAAACAGTAGTGCTCCTTCTGGGGTAAAGATGACATCATCATCATCATTATTCCTTCCGCCTCCTTTTTTTTTTTCTTTTTTTTTTTTTGGTGAGACAGCGTCTTATTATGTTGCTCAGGCTGGTCTCCAACTCATGGGCTCAAGTGATCTTCCTGTCTCAGCTCCCCTGGGACTATAGGTACATACCACCAAGTGTTGCCTCCAGAGACCCTGGATTGGTTTCCATTCCCAACTGCAATATGTGAGTCTCCTGTGACCCATCCCTGCATTGTCCTTAAGAGCCAGCTCCAGACAGCCTCTGCAGGGAGGTGCCCTACAGTATGTTGGGCCTCTATTCCCTGCTCAGCTTCTCCCCTCCTTCTAGGTCTTTCCTTGGCCTCACACCCTTTCAGTCTAGCTACATTTTGCACTGTCTGACTCTGGCTCACTGACCCTGGCTTCCTGTTTGGCTGTGAATAGGTCTTCAATTTTGCGGTTCCCTGCAGATATCCCCATGCAGTGCTCCCCACAGAGTCAGCTGCCACACAGTTGCCCCCAAATAGAGGGCTCAGATAACCACCAAGAAAGAAGCAGGCTGGAGTCTGGGGCTCCCATGGCTGAAGGTTTTATCTTTCTTTTGTCTTTTTGTCCAATGTCATCAATACCCTCAGGAACCAATCAGAGGTCTCCCTTGAAACACATGCAAGAGGCCCAGCCATAACTGGAATTGACTCTCACCTTTGGCTTAAGTCTTTTTAGAACAGCAGGGACATCCCTTGGCTTTCCAAAGATGTGTGTGACGTAAGGCAGCCTTGTTTAAGGAAAGCGGGAATGGAGGGACCAGTAGTCCTATGCAAAGAGTAGTGTGTTCTAAGAGCCCAGAGGCCGGGATGGGAGCCCTGCTTCTGCATGTCGTGTGATCTTTGGGGTGTCTGCCAAGGTCAATGTCACCCCTGTCTGTGCATCTGCTCCCCAGTGCGGGTGATCTTTGATAGTCATTTTCATATAAAGTGACCCTGTCCTTTCAGCCACATTGATTGGACTAGAGGTGGGCCTTGAATACCAGCTGGGCCAATCAACTGGGATTTGAGATGGGCTAGGAATTGCTGTAAAAACCTGAAACAGAGGCGAAGATAAGGGGGGACAAGTGTACAGAGAAACAGAAAGGGGGGCTATGAGAGAGAAGCAGGAAACAGAAGTATATATAGAGAGATACCTGGCTGGGCTTCTGGTGGCTTTCTAATTCTTAATATGAGTTCTCCTGGTGACCCTGATTTGCTCTAGGGTCTCTGAGGCCCACCATTACCCTCATAATAAAGCCTCTATTTTTTTTTTCTTAAACTACCTTTGTAATCTACAAACAGGCAAACACAGATCTTATGTAAGGTGATGAACAGAGCTAAATGTCAATCCTAAGCCTCTGTGCCTCTGTTTCCTCGTCTTTAAGGATGGGAACAGTAACAGTGCCCGCTTCTCAGGGTTGTCCAGAGAGCCAAATGTATTGTTTGTAGGGCCACAAGCTGGTATCCATCTTGATTCATCAGAACCTATGTCCAACTGGTTAAAATATTTAGGCTGTCATCCTTGATTATATGTGAAAGAACTTTGTAAACTTTAAAATGGTATAAATTGTGTACGCATGTGTATACTTACATTTGTATGTTTCACTGCCCATCTCCTTCTCCATCCTCATCCTGACGTTTACTCTAAACTTCTACATGACCTTAGGCAAGTTTTTGTTCTTGTTTGAGCCTTCACTTATTCATCAGTAAATCGGGATCCAATGTATGACCTTTCAATTCCCTTCCAACCCTACAAGGCCAATGTGGAGTTGGCTGGCCAACACCTGGGTAGGCTCAGGCATGCAAAAAGCACACCTGCTTCTGGTTGGTGCTGAAGGGCAGGTGGCAGGGAGCCAGGGATCCTCCCAGATAGCAAGTGCCAGGATGAGTGAGAGTCAGGTAGGACCCTTCACTGTTCTGCCCTGTTCAGATTGATGGTTCTGCAATGTGATGTCTTGCTCCAGGCAAAACAAGCCTCCAGATTTGTCATTGTGTCAGCAGGGACAAGAGAAAGGCAAGTCTGGCTTTGCCAGAAAAACCAAGACCCCTGGGACACCTGCTGTAGCCTCGCCTGTACCAGGATCAACAGCTGGTCTGCAAGCTCCTCTCTGCCAGATTTCTCAGCTTAGGATGACGGCCAAGTCAGCCAAGTGAGAACCAGGACCAGGATCAGCCCAGCCCAGCTTGCTTTTCCAGGGCCCAGAGGCTCCAAAATTGCTTCATATTCTGTGTGTCTTTGGTGACTGCAAATTTCAAGACTTGGCTCAGTCAAGCATACTGACATTTATGAACAGCCCATAAATTAATGGAGGTCAATTGAGAAGGGCTAGAATGAGGGAGATCTCATTTTTCTTCCCTGCTAGTCACACAGAGCAGAGAGATGGCAGAACAGAGCCTTACTGTTAAAGCATTGCTGATTTCTAGGGACAGCCGAGTTACCATTTGCAAGTGACTTTAACTCCCTGATCCTCCATCGTCTTATGTGCAGGGTGAATTGAATGCGATCCAAGGGTTCATTATCATATTCCTTTGCACAGTCTCCTGAAGTTCAGAATGATAAAGCCTGAGAGCAGCAACAACAGCAGTAGCCTTAGAAGAGTGGACATAAGGACCAGGGGAAAAATGTCCAGTGAAAATTTCAGCAGTAGATGACTAAAAATTGAAGGAGGTTAGGAATTTGTCTCTATCTCCCTAAAAATGTTCATTTACCATATGCATCCAAGGAAATCAGAAATATCTGTATCATGCTGCCCTTGGCAAGAGGCTGAAAGTTAGAGGGCCATGCTCTGAGTGGGGAAGAAGTTCTGCAGAGGGACTTCCTTAGACTAGGAATGCTGGTCCTGGGGAGTGGCTCATGTCATGAACATAAACTTGAGCTTATGGATCTGTGTGTCTTTGAACAAGTTACTTAAAGCGTGCGTACTTTGGTCTCTCGTGAAATAAGGATCAAGATGTGCCTATGGTGTAGGGTTGGGGTTAGTGGTAAATGAGATAAAGTACATAAGTAGCTTGCTTAGAGCCTAGTACACAGTAAATTGCTGATGATAGCTTTTGACCCTCTCCCTATCTTATAGTTTAGAAGAAAGTAAATGGAAAATCCCTAAAGTATTTTTTTTTAAGAGAGAGAGAGAGAGAGAGAGAGAGAGAGAGAGAGAATTTTTAATATTTATTTTTTAGTTTTCAGCGGACACAACATCTTTGTTTGTATGTGGTGCTGAGGATGGAACCCGGGCCGCACGCATGCCAGGCAAGCTCGCTACCGCTTGAGCCACATCCCCAGCCCTAAAGTATTTTTCTTATACTTGATAGTCCAGGCCTTTCCATTTATTTTTAAATTTTTTTTTTTTTTGCTTCATAGAAAAAAAAATGCATCCAGAACAAACTTGAGAGTATTTTGTCTAAGTGGGTGGAGGAAGGTAATGCATCCGAGTTACCTGTGTCTGCTTTAGTGCAGATTCCTGAGCTCTAACCCACTAAGTCTAAGGCCCCAGGAAGAAGCATGCTGACTAAACCCACTGATAGAGGCTGAGAGCCACACTCAGGCAGCACGCTGCCCTGCACCCTATAGACTAGGCTAGTTCTCCTTTGATATTCATGGAAATTTACTGGAGAGGTTATAAATAAATAAATAAAGGTCCATCAACAGCTAAAAAATATTTTTTTAAAAAATGTGGATTCTCATTCTAGGTCTGGGGCGGGGCCAGAAATATTGCCTTTCCAATAAGTTCGCAGGGGAGGTCCAAGCCTCATCTGGTGACCCCGCTTCAATAGCAAGGTTTCAGAGGTTCTTTGTAGTGGTTCTGTGATGTTCCCAGACATTTCCACCTCTGTTTGAGGGGTGGATGGTACAACTGTACTTCTCAGCTTCTTTGTGTTGGGTGGGTCCATCTGACTGGTTCTGGCTAATGAGCTGTGAGTAAAAGAGATGAGTGTCGCTGGACATGGTGGTGCATGCCTGTAATCACCCCCACTCCATTTCCCCCTATCTTTCTCCTTTTTTTCCCCCCATGCTGGGATGGGAACCCTGGGCCTCTTGCCTGTTAAGTAAGTGTCACACCAATGAGCTCCACCTCGGATTCTCCTACCATTATCTCACTTAATTGCCAACCAAGTCTCTCTAGACAGGTACTGTTAGTATTTTTATTTCACATAAGTTTTGAGTCCAACCATTTCAGCTTAGAGGGGAAGGGGAAGAATGATATGAGTGTCATCACAAAGCACAGTCTTAAATTATTAAATTGCTGTATTTTTTTTTTTACTCTGTTAGCTTTCAATCAATGTGATAAAATACTTGAGATAATCAACTTATAAGAAGGAAAGGTTTATTTTGGTTTATGGTTTTAGAACTTTCAGTCAATGCTTCCTTAGTCTTGTTGCTTTGGGGCTGTGGTAGAATGGTGCAAGTCTATAGTGGAAGAAATATGTTCATATCATGTTGGCTGACAAGCAAAGAGAGACAGAGAGGGAAAGGGAATTCCAATATCCCCCTTAAGAGTATCCCAATGACCTGACTTCCTTCCATTTGGCTCCACCTCCTAAAGGTTCCACCACCTCCTCAGAACACCACAAGTGGTGACCAATCCTTTAGCATGTGGGCCTTTGGGAGAGGTTTAAGATTCAAACTGTAACAAAGACCCTTCTCTCCAAAGCTTTCTGTTTCTTTGCTGCAACAGTTGTCAATGTGCCTGCAGATAGATCCTGGAGTGAGGGAGGACAACATGAAACACACCCCTTAGCTGACCTGTGCGGACATGTAGTGAGAACAACATGTATGTTTTCTTCAGTCATTGAGATTTGGGGGTAGTTTGTTACTGCATCATAACCTGACCCATCCTGACCGATATGTCAAACTAGAGTGATTTCTCTGTGATCTGACACCTAAGTTAATGAAGTCTTAAGGCTCTGACTTCTAATCTTCTTTACTCTGCAACAATGATTGTGTCTTTACTACCTGAGTCTCCTGAGATAATGCGCCAGGTACTTCACATGTGTCATTCACTTTCATCTTCACAACTATTTGAGGAAATGGAGGCCAAAGTTGTACAGTGAGTATATGGGATTTGAGTGTGTGACCATCTGATCCAAAGCACGTATTCTCCCTAACACACCATCTGCGTCAGATCCTCCAAGAAGATACTTTAATAACTGCAAACATGTCCATAGTATTTACTTTACTCCAGGGAGTATTATAACTGCTTCAACTATTTTAAAACATATAATAATCCTATGAGTTAAATATTATCAAAATCTATATCCTCATTTATAGATAAGGATATTGATGCATGGAGAATTTATATAATTTGTCTAGGGCCACAGAGCTAAGGGGCAGGACTAAGATTTGAACCAAGCAATTGATTACATGATAAGAGTCGATTATTGTACCTACTATGCTTGATTCCTAAGGGAAAAGTTCATGCATGTATCTATGTAACATGATGTATACACACACACACACACAAATGTGTATATATCATTTATATATAATTTAACTGTATATCGTATATAATTTATGTTTGCTTTTTCAGATTGCCAGTTACTTCTTCCCTACCAGCTATTGTCCCAAGTTAATTTCTTAGCCTGACTATAGGGACTCAGGTGTTCTATACAACCAGCACAATGTGATGAGGAATTTTTTTTCAATCTGAAAACAAAAAGAGAACATGGCTTTTCAAATTGAAAACAATTAGTTTATTTTTAACAGGCCTGGAAGGACCCAGCTGCCCAGGAGCCTGGGCCTCACGCTCCCTGGCCTCTTCTTGTCTTTACACCTCTCAGCCCTTTCTTTCTTTGTTTGAGGTGATATTTCTGCTGTAAGCTTGACTGCCTCCTGCCCCCTGCCTGCCACTTCTGGGCTTTGTGCACGAGGTGCTGTTCTCAAGCCCTGGACAAAAGCTCCTTGTCCCCTAGGCCCCTGTCTCCTTGTTACACATTGCCCCTTTCCAGGTACCTAAGACCCTGGGTTCTGCGTCCATTTTGCCAGAACCGGGAGCTTGATGTGGGTCCCAGCTGCTCTGGAGGTGGGCCGGGAGCACAGAAGCCAGTGGGCTCATCACTGTGGGTGTCTGCCATGGAAGGAGTGGGGATCCTTGAAGGCCACAGCTCTGTCACTGTGCACCCCAGAC
Source organism: Ictidomys tridecemlineatus (assembly GCF_052094955.1). NCBI lineage: Eukaryota > Metazoa > Chordata > Mammalia > Rodentia > Sciuridae > Ictidomys > Ictidomys tridecemlineatus. The sequence goes on along the minus strand of NC_135480.1, from coordinate 19,002,722 downwards.
CCTGAGGTGGCTGCAATAGGCTTTTTAAAAATGTCTTTCTTTTTTTTCTTGCATTGAAAAAAATCTATCACATGCAACTGTGTCTTTGGAACGAGAGAGAGAGAGAGAGAGAGAGAGAGAGAGAGAGAGAGAGAAATGAGGGAAATGTTTAATGTTGCAAGTGCTTGACATCAGAAACAAAAAAAGATTTCTAAGGCACTCCCAGGCCCTGTGCATGGGCAGGTGATTAAGGGCCTTTTTAGGGAGGAACTGAGGTCTAGTGGACAAACATGGAGTTCTAACCACAGCCCAGTTATTAGTCCACGGGAAACATCCTGTTACTATTATAAAGATGAAGTGCTATTTTTTTTTTTTTTAAATAACTTTCTAAAAGTCTCCCTTTCCATTCTGATTCAGTTCAAGTCTGTGAGGCAGGAAGGTCTCAGGGCAGCCATGCCTGCAACATTAGCTAATCAGACTCTCAAGAAACATTCCATTCCGCTTAGGAGGGCTTTGGAGAATGGTTTGCTCATGGTGGCTTTTAAAATAAACGGAGGGTTGCCAGGCTGAATGGACTCCCTGAGGGGCTGGTGACCTGGCTCTAGGCCGGTGCCCAGCAGGCTTGCCTCCTGGTGGATGGTGGACCTGTCATTAAACATGGTTGCCTTGCCTATGCCCAGTTCTTGTGGGATGAAATGTAAAGTCTTGTATTCTGTCCCTAGCCATTTTACAGTTGGAGAAACATGCCCAAGAGAGTAATAATAAAATATATAATAATAAGACAGTGTATAGAGTGCTTTATATTACCTCTTCTGCAAACATCAAGGGAAAAGGCACCATGGCATAGTGACAAGATTCAGTTTCAGATCCTGGTTTTGCCACTCCAAAGCTGTGCAACTTTGTGTAACTAAACCTCTCTGAGACTAAGTTTCCTTCTTTGTAAAATATTGACAATGATACTGGTTCTATAAGGATAATGGATATAAGTTTCCTGGATCAGTGCTTGTGCCTGGTAGGTATCTGATACATGATGTTTATTATTATTAGAGACACAATGTGGGCCAGTTGTAGGGTAAACAATGTTTTCTAATCATGCCTGACAGCAAGAATTACCTTGGGAGCAGGCTAAAATACAGATTCCCAGGCTCCACCCTTTGCAGTGTAAGGAAAGACATTGGAATGTCACCAGTGCTGGTGACTCTGATCAGGCAATTTTGGAATGCATCCAGGAATCATCCACCCACTCTCTTAGTCTGACCCTTTTGTTTCTTATCTTCTGACCCTACATCCAGTAAAGCTTTACCCTTTGTGTGAAAGGGATATGGCTAAAAGGTCAAGTATCATTATATTGTATAATCTCAAGGTGAATGTAACCTATACTTTGAATAGATTTATTCCTGAAAAGTTGTTTGCAGATGGGATTTGCTGTATGTATGTGAAAACGACCTATTTATTGTCTTAATTTGCTATTCAAAGAAATGCACTTAATTTAATGACATAAATATTATTTGATTGACTACCATGTGTTGGAAACACACATCAACAAGATGCAGGCCCTGTCTTCAGGGGGCTTACTTGGAGTTTAGTGAGGAAGGCAGATAAATAAGCAGAATATTACAAAACCATGGTTAGATAAGGTTAAGCACAGGGAGCTACGGGTATGTGGAGGGGGACGTGTACCCAAAACAAAAAGGTAAGTTTTAAGGATAGATTTATAATCTGGAATCTAGTCTCGAAACCTTTTGCAAAGGGAATAATCCTTTCTCAATTTTTCTCTGAAACAATCAACGGTCACATCATGATTCCCCTGGATTCATTTTTGCAACCTTGCATCTGCACTAAAGAGTGAGTTCCTGCTACCAGCAAAGCACTGAGTGACATATTGCAGGGCAACCAGGAACAACCAATTCCTGCCTTTATGAAGTTTATACTAATACTTACTTGGCCATGGGTCCAGTGTGATGTGTTTATGACTGGAGAGGTAGTTTATGATTCATGTCTTAACTCCCTTTACTGAAAAAGCTGTTTTTTTTCTGTTTTATCACTATGCAGTGGGGGAAATCCAGTTGGAGCTGACACTTAAGTACAGGCACGTATTTTATTCAGGAGAAAACCCAAGTGCATACAGGAGTTCACAGAGCTGTTTGCAGACCCAAGCCATGCATCTGCGGAGGCCAAGCTGGGTCTTTAGGGTCTCAGTAGGTCTGTGTCTGTGGTAGCATCAGACTTTCCTTTCCTCTGGGATTTTTGGACAAGAACACCTTTTAAACCACCTGTCTTTGCCTCAGAAGGGGGATGGAAATAGGGAGAAACAATTCCTGGTGAATTATGATATTCAACATTATGTTTAAATAAAAGCATGGGGTGTCAGTGGACATGTGTGGTCCCTTTACCTTTTGTGTTTGTATGTGTGACACTGGTGGGAACTGCTTCAACTCTAAGTGAAGATATGTAAGACAGGGAACCTACAATCCAAGGGGTACCTGGGGGTGGGTCTGGCATCTCATGGTCTGCACTTAGAATCCAGCTCCAACTCTTTATTCTGGTCTTTGAAGTCTCCCTAAGTATGAACCCTCAACCTCCCATTTTGGCTTATTAAAAGGCCTAGGCTGAAGCATCTGCCTTCCAGTTTTTGCCAAGTTGCTCCCACTTCTGGAGACACCATCCCCTCTATCTGCCTGGTGAAACCCAACCCAGCCTTCAAAGCCCAGCTCAGGTGTCACCTCTTCCACTGGATGGAATTAATCACTCCTCCCTAGCAGTCCTTCCTTTGGCCCTTTCTCTCATTACTTCTCCTTGGGCCAGTGGCTTAGCCTCCTCAGTTCCCTCCTTGGTGCATGGGCATAAACTGCTGACTCTTTTCAGATTAGACACCTTTTTAAAATGTGGTGAGAACTGCCAGAGAGCTAATGTATATTGAGGCCCTGTATCAGGCCTGCTCTTTAGGATTTTTTCCCAGTATCCCCACCACCCCCATTACCCCCCATGCTGGGGATGGGAACCCTGGGCCTCTTGCCTGTTAGGCAAGTGCCATAACACTGAACTACACTCCAGGATTCTCTTGACATTGTCTCACTTAATCGTCAGCCAAGTCTCTCTAGGCAGGTACTATTAGTATTTTTATTTCACACAATAGCAAAGGGGGTCCCCCGAGAGGTGAAATGTCTCTTCCTAGATCACAGAGCTAGTATTACTAGCACAGCCGGGTTTGCCATATGCAACAGTTGGGGTTCTAATCACTGGATGGAGTCCTGGCCCTCTCTGCTTCCATTGACCATGGACTGGGAGAGAACACAATATTCGGCGTGCCCCCTATAATTTTTGGGTTCACATATCCCCAAGCTCACCCACAATCCTGGCCTTGGCCAGACTGCTGTCTGGAAGCAGACCTGGTTGTGACCTCGGCAGGAGTCTCTTTAACATCTTGTGATCCATACCGGGGACCTTAGAGAAGATCCGAGGCTGGGGAGCCCATATCTCTCTCGGTACTGGCTCGTGGCGCTCTAGAGTGGAGCCGTGTCCCGGGTCCCAGGAATGCGGGAGAGCGGGGCGAAGGGCGGGCAAGGAGGGGGCGCTTCCTCTGCCCGCGGGAGGGGAGCCGCTAGGGCGCGCGCGGGGCACGCCGCCGCCCCCTCCTCGCCGCTCGCCGGCTCGGTAGGGGCGGGGGCAGCGAGGGGCCACGGTGTTCTGCAGCCGCCCGGCCGGGGCGGGAGGAAGCGATGAATATTCAGAGGGGGAGGGGGAAGAGAGGGGGCTGAGCGCTCGCCGCGGCTCCCTGCAGCCCGAGCCGCATGACGCGCGGAGGAGGCAGCCGGAGCAGCGGGAGCAGCGGGAGCAGGGATCCGGGCGCCGCGCGCTGGGGGTGGGCGCCACTCGCTCCGCCCCGAGAAGCCCCTGCACGCCCAGGGACGCGGCCCCCCCGCGGCAGCCGCGCCAGGCTCCGCCGTGTGGCCGCCGCCGCCGCGGCCGCTGCCATGTCCCCGGGGAAGCCCGGGGCGGGCGGAGCGGGGACGAGGCGGACCGGCTGGCGAAGAAGGAGGCGGAGGCGGCGGCTGGAGGCGGCGACAAGGGCGCCCGAGCTCGGGCACACGGCGGGGCCCGATTCGCGCGTCCCGGGCACGTTCCAGGGCGCGCAGGGCATGAAGCCGGAGGCGCGGGAGGCGCGGCCGCCCCCGCGCTCGCCGGGGCTGCGCTGGGCGCTGCCGCCGCTGCTGCTGCTGCTTCTCGTGGCCCAGGTAAGCCGCCGGGTGGGCCCGCGTGTGGGGGCAGGAGGACGGGGACGGCACTGGCATCCCCTGCACCTGCCTGGGTGTTCCCCTCCTGGGGGCTTTGGGGGAAGGTGGCAAGGGGTCCGGATCCTTGGAGCCCTCTTCCTTGGGCGGGCTTGTGGGGACCCTGGTTGGCCTCGCACGCCGGCGACCGAGCCCCTTCCTCAGCTGGCCGGTACCAGGGGGAGGGTGGGATCGGGGGCTGCAGGGTGCCCGTAACCGCTCTGTGGAAGCCCTCGCGCGGGTTCCGGGCGGTCACCGGCCCGGCCTTTCCTGGAGGTGGTCACATCTGGCCGGCGCGGGCCCGGCTCGCGCGCCGGAGGCGGCCGGAGGGGGCGTGTTTGCCGAGGGCTCTGCATGCAGAGCAGGGCCGGCCTGGCCAAGCCGCGGCCGACCTCCGACCTGGCCTGCAGGGGCCCAAGGGGCTGGGCTGAAGGGCAGCGGCGGCGGCCGGGCAGGGCCGGGCGCTGGGCAGCTGGGCGGTGGGCGAGGCCCCGGACCTCGGGGCCGAGGGCGCTGTTTCAGGGGGAAGTTCCCAGTCCTGGGAGAAGGTGGCCGGCCCTCTTCCCGTCATCTTTCCGAAGAAGGTGCTTTCAGGGCTCTCCAATTCGGGCTTTGTGGGCGCCAGCTTTCCTTTCCCTACCGCTTTTTTTCCCCCGTCACTTTTTAGATAATGCTGTGCCTGGCGTTTTGGTGACCGACCTTTCAGAAAGCGCTGTTTCCCCTTCGTGACATTTCCATAGGGAGTGAGGCAGGGCAGCTGGGGGACATTCCCGTTTTACAGATACGGAACCGAGGGAGAGAAGTGAAAGAGCGGAATCGCCGTCCGGGGCCGCGGGAGCTGAGCAAGCAGGTTCATGCTCACAGGCTTCTGGGAGCCTGCTAGAGCCTTGAACCCGCAGCGGCCAGGGGCCTGGTGGTGCCCCTGTTGTGCACTGTGCTAATGAAAATCTTGCTTGTTTTGGGCACCTACTATAGGGAGATGGAGTTTGAAAGCCGGGTAGAGAGCTGTTGGCTGTGGGTGGAACCTGGTTTCGGGGAAAACTTTTCATGCACAGATACAGAATTGTCTGAGGACGGAAACATACACCCTGGGGCAGCAATGTTGCCCAGCAGGCAGGACAGGAAGGGGGCTGGGGCCTGTTGGCCTTCCTAATCCTTAGTACCCAGAAGGTCATTCAGTTTCTTTTCCTCAGCAGATTTTGCACTGGTTCTCTTGATGGCCTGGGAGGTACTGTGATCTCATGCAGAGAATACCACACTGGATTAGGTGTCAGAAGACTAGGCATGAGAGTTGAACTTGTGGGCCTGGAGTGGTAGAGTGCTCACCTAGCAGGTGTGAGGCCCTGGGTTCTATCCTCAGCACCATATAAAAATAAACAAATAAAATAAAGGTATTGTGTCCAACTACAACTAAAAAATAAATATTTGAAAAAAAAAGAGTTGAACTTGCCTTCCCTACTCTTTCTAACCTCAGTTAATAGCAAGTGTAGAATGGATATAACACCAACTGTGTAGCCCAGTGTTTATGGGCAGTCTTCTCCCTGTCTCTCTAAGGAAATTTGAAGAAAAAAAATTGCCTCATATTTGAAGATCTCTTGTACCAAAGTTTATACTAAAGAAATATTCAAGCTTCATTTATATTTAGTTTAATTTGGTGCATACAGATTATTTACTTTTTTGTTTCAACCATGGTGGTTGCTAGCTGTGCTTTGAATCAGCAAAAAGTTTCTTGGGTAAATTTATTTCTTTCCCAATCCTTCCTTGTATTTCATTACTGTATTGCCACTCTCCACTCACCTTGTATTCAGATATTTCCTTCCTCTATGGTTTGTTCTGTAGAAACTCAAGAGAGTTCTCTTTATATTTCTCGTTTTTTGGTTATGTTATAATATAGGGCCTCTGAAAAAGCATCTTCAAAATTCACATTCAACGGTTCATTTTGGTATTGGACATTTCAGGGAATTATTGCATTTTTTGAGGTGACTCAGAGATGTCTTTGGAATTTGAAGATAGCTCGGAGCCCTCAAACTGCTTCGATGAGGTTTTTGAGGTCCAGAGGAGACAATGAACAGGCCAACGTCACCTGGCCAGATAGTACAGAAGCCAGGATTGGAACTTGGGTTGCCTGCCTATGCTTAGTATTTTTATAATGCTGTTTTGGTTGAGGTTTTCAGTTTGATCTTACTTTTAACCAGAGGCATGGTGCTGCGTCACTGTGTACTTCCCAAACTGTGAGTGTAAATTGAATTTAAAAAATCAAATCAGATTTGAGATATTTCTGCAGTTTGTTTGTTTAGGAAACAAGAGGGAAGGTATCTGACTGCCTCCCTAGTAGCTGATTGGTTCTGTGAGGCTTGGATTGTGTGTGCGTTAAAATGGAATCAACTGTAATGGGTTAAAAAAAATGGAGAAGTCATGGAAAAGAAGCAGCTCTGTTAGGACACTAATGAGAATGGGGTGTGGAAACTGGAAAACTGAGATGCCGGAAGACTCAGTACTTAGTAGGCCGGGAAAAGCAATTTTTGAGCCTGGCATCTCATTCCCCTTCTCTAAGACAGGAAGGACCATCAGAGATGATTCCAACATGAGGACTGTACTGGTTGCAGTGTCTGACTCCACCTATTTCTAGTAGCACTTTTGCACACTACTTTTGTGTGTATGTTTCAGGCAATGTGACAAATACATTCTCCCCACTTTTCCTCCTTCTCTTGAGATGTATTCCTGATAGATTTTTTTTTATGACATCAACTTGATAGTGTGCTGCTTTACAATGACAAAATAAAATGAAAAAGCTGGCCACTGATCACCAGTTTTGTTGGTCTTGCAATGTTTTGGTTTGTTTTTTTTTGCTTTCTTGTTTCCTGGTGAATAATAACTGTTTGGGTATATTATCTATTATAACTATTCCATAAGCCTGATTACTTACCTGCTTCTTTCAGAGTACAAAAAAAAAATATTTTGACTTCTCCATCACAGGCATGACTTTAAGTATTTTTGTTTTGCTTCAGAACAAGAACAGAAAAACAAATGGTTATGTTTTGTTTGCAGACAGTTTAAGAAAACAGAGCAAATTGGTTTATGGTTAGACTGTGACTTTGAGCTTACTTCAAGTTCAGCCCCATGATAAAGATAACCATGGAATACCCAAGCTTTCCTAAGCAGAGAGAATCCTGGCTCCTGAATGAGTAATTTCGGTCAGCAAGAAGCTATTTAGCTCCTCAAAATAATTTTTGCTTGGGTTGAGGCTGAGGTAGAGTTGCTGAATGAGTGTAGGCCAGGCCTGAGTTTAGCCAGTGCATCATAAGTAATTACTTCTTAGTTCATTCACTTCTTGGCCAAGGGAATTATTTTAAGTGCAGGATAAGATGCAATTTTCTGTGTATTTTCTCTAACATAATGCTACTGATAAATATTATAATTAATAGGTAACATTAGGTGTGGCAAGCACTGTTAGGGATTTTAAGGCATTATCTCATTTGACCATTTCAAAATGCTAAGAAGTCAACGCCGTTCATGTTCTCATTTTATCAGAGAGAAAACTAAGTTTCAGAACTTCCAAAGAGTCCTAAATAGTATGTGCAGGGCCAGGTCTGATGTGTCCGCTATCTCAGTTTACTGTCCTGCACTGTGAGAAGTCCTCTGTGTCAGGTTTTCAGCCGACTTTTGTGGCAGGAGTTAGCCTTGTGGTCCCTGAACCCTGATATAGGGGGGGGGGAGTCATTTTTGGTTCTTTGTGTCTCAGATCCTGTAGGGTGGATTCCATTTGTAACACAACAGCTCAAGTTGCCTTTTCTACTCAAGTTTCCTTGGAGCCTGAGTTTAAAAGGCAAGCCTGCCTTAGTGGAGACCTATTGGGGTCTGGAATGGGTTTAGGTTCTTGCTTGGACACTTAGTGATTGCATAAGCATAGGCAAGTCACTTAACCTCTGTGACTCTTCATTTCCTTATCTGGGAAATGGGACTAATACTTCCTGCTTCCCTGGGTGGTTGAGAGGATCAAATAAGATAGGAGAAGAACTGCCAAGTACAACCTAAAGTGCAATCCCATTGCTAGCTGTAGCTGCTGTGGGGGGTAAAGGGTGGGGGGATGGGGCTTCACGTCATTAGTTGACTTAACAAATATTTATCAAGTGTTTCCCTCAGAATGGTATGGAACAACTGTGGAGCATGCAAGATGAACCTAGCTCAATCACAGTACTTTTTTTTTTTTTTTTTTTCATTTCTGGGCCTTGTGCAGGTGAAGCACACACACTACCACTGAGATCCACTCCCAGCCCTACAGTACACTTTTTTAAATGCTAAGAATGATTTATTTTAGGGAGTATTAATAATAAAAAAATGTAAACTTCCCATCAAGCCCTTGATTTTATAGGTGGCATGAGGCTACGTGTGTGTCATGATAAATCAATTTGTTTAAATTTAATAAATAGTTGTTTAAAGAAAAAACAGTGAGTAAATAGTTACATATGTGTGATGTGGTTGTCACAAAATTATAAAGATGGTAAATCGCTTAATCTTGGGGGACAGGCGCTGAGCGGAAGTCAGGGTGAGGAACAAGAGCCTGCTCTCTCGCCGCTATCAGCGGCTAGGACATGAGATATAACTCACATCACACCCGGCTAACCAGTCACAGTTGTGACATTGGCTGTGAACGTGACATCCCTGTTGCACTGTCAGAGAATGGGCTGGCAGCACTGGATTTGCCAGAGGAGAAACCATGGTGATAAGAGGGGCAGAGAGTCCCTGAGTGGCGATCCCTTAAAGTGGCAGATAGCTCACACCGCAGAAGTCCACACAGTTTTGTTGCCACCTCTCAGAGCTGGCTTTCCAGCAGCTTTTTCTGTTGACCCGGGAGAGGACAGGAGCTGTAGGAAATTTGTTATTACTTCCTTATTAGTGACAGCTGTAGTCGTCCTATTGTTTGAGAATTTCCATGGCATGTAAATGCCTGGGTGAGGGGTGGTGGTAATGACACAGTGGACTGGGGTGGGGGGCGGGCTGGGGGGGGGATGGCGATCTGAAAGGGAAGTGGCCAGCTCCCACAGATCTAATTTTAAACATGCAAATAATTTTCAGTTCCACTTTTCCTTCTTCCTGTTAGAGGGAAGCTGTACCCTGCTGCCATTTCTGAGGCTTGGGCGGACAATGTCGTTATTATGTCACAAACTATCTGCTTCTTCAGGGCAGGAGTGGGGTGGTGTTTTTCTGGGTGCCCTGCGCCAGGACCCAACCTGGTGAATACTAAACGGAGCAGCAGTGTGCAGTTTAGAATGCGGCGGTGGGGGGAACAAGACCCATTACAGAGAATGTGAAAGGGAATAATCCTTTCCCCAGAGGAATGCATGTGCTTACAATTTTGTATTGGACTCCAGGAGTTTCATAGACTGGAGTTTTTTTCCTTCCCCCCTCAGGGTGCTGGATGGAACCCAGGGCCTCAGGCATGCTAGGCAAGTACTCTACCACTGAGCTCCACCCTTAGCCCCTCGACTCTTTAAAATAGCTCTTGAAGCCCAGGTTTAAACGCCCCAATCTAAAATATACAATAGCTCCCCCCCACACACTTATCTGTGGTTTTGCTTTCAGAGGTTTCAATTACCCATGGGAAACCGAGGTCTGAAATACTAAATACAAAAATTCTGTATTTTGAGAGGAGAGACCACATAACTTCTGTTGCTGCATATTGTTATAGTTGTAGTATTTTATTAGTTGTTAATACTCACCTTGCCTAATTGTGGAGTTAGACTTTATCCTAGGTATTCTATCTAGAGGAAAAAGCAGTCAGTCCTCTGAGGTTTCAGGCATTCACTGGGGGTCTTAGCTTTCATCCCTGTGGATAAGTGGGGAGCGGGGGCTGGGCTACTGTAAGGTTAGAAAAGTCAGTCCTCTTTAAAGGTGAATGTCCTTCTAGGAAAAAAAAAGAGTGTTTCTGTGTGGTGTACCGAAGCACTATATTCATCTAGGAAGTTACCTTGTAGAGCAGTTAAGTGCACATGCTCTGTACTTAGTGCACCCTGCCCTTCTCGCCCTCCCACATACTGGGGGTTGAACCCAGGGCCAGGCTGGAACTCTACCATTGAACCACATCCCCCGTTCTGTACTTAGCCTCTTAGTTTGTTCAGTTATTTTGGAGATTATATCGTGTTTGTGCCTATCCATCTGACTCATTCTTGTCAATGACTGGCTAGAATTCTGATGGGTAGATTACCATTGTTTATTGGATGGTTCTTCTGTTGATGGGCACCTAGTTGTTTTGGTGCTCCTCCTTTCCCCATGGCAAGTCCCTTCTGGGAAGAAGGTATTTGGTGCATGGTTCTTGTACTATCAGGAATGTCACCATTCAGTATATTTTCAGTGTTGCTGGGTTTGAAAATGCATGCATTTCAGAATTTGAGAGTTGTTGTTCAGTTGTCCTCCAGAATGTTGCTGTAGTTTGCCCCTGAACTCCTAGGTTTGGAGAGGCCTATTTCTCCACACTCTCACCTGGATTGAGGTTTGTTACATTTTTTTTTTTTTTTTTCAAGGGTGGGTACCAGGGATTGAACTCACGGGAACTCAACCACTGAGCCACATTCCCAGCCCTATTTTGTATTTTTTATTTAGAGACAGGGTCTCACTGAGCTGCTAAGTGCCTCACTTTTTTTTTAATATTTATTTTTTAGTTTTAGGTGGACACAACATCTTTATTTTATTTATTTTTTTACGTGGTGCTGAAGATCAAACCCAGTGCCTCACGTATGCTAGACGAGCACGCTACCACTTGAGCCACATCCCCAGCCCCCTGAGGCTGGCTTGAAACTCTTTGAATCCTCCTGCCTCAGCCTCGGAAGTGGCTGGGCTGGGATTACAGGCATGTGTCACTGCTCCTGGCGAGGTTTGTTACATTTTTAATGTGTTCAACTCTCTTGAGAGGTGAAAAATTCTATCATGTCAATTTAATTATATTTTAAAATTTGATTTAGTTGGATATCATTTCTTGTGTTAGGAGTCACTTACATAGCTTATTTTTTGGTTAGTTCCTTGTTCATTAAAAAAATTCTTTTTGTTATTAGTTTATACAAGCTCTTTGGAAATTAAGGAAGTCAGTTCTTTGACTCTCATTTGTGTTGCAAACATGTTTTTTCCCCCCTAATTTAGATGAAGTCCTTGTTCCCTAAACTCAGAGATAATAAGAGAGCATTAATTTGGAACCAGACTGCCTAGTTGGAGTCCTGGTTATTACCCAACTAGCTGTGTATTCTTGGGCAGGTGCCTTGACCTTTCTGATCTTTGGTGTTCCTATTCCTAAAATGCTAATAATAGTGGTACTTCTCACACAGGGTAGGTGGTAAGTTACTTGAGACCACATTTTCCTAAAATTCCTTGTAACTGGACATGGAATTATAAGAACAACATTTTAGAAAATGTTGAAATATCCTACTTACTCCAGAGATAGATTCTAAAGCTAGGGCAAGAGCCATAGTTATGAATTTGTTACAATTATGCTATAAAATCTAAATGCACAGTGGGTTATGTGCATTCTGTATACTTATATACCACACACAGACAAATGTATTACAATGTTATGTGAAAGACTGGAGATTTCTTGGGTATCACAAGATACCACAATTCAAGTTATATTGCTCTTTTGACAAATGTGTGTAATTTAATTAGTATAGGGTAAGTGACCACAGGAAGTGACTGAGGAATGGCCATGTGGTCCTAGCCCTAAAAGGAGCACAGGGATATTGACCGTGTGCCTTTAAAGTACAGGGTTCTCTTTGTGTTGGCTTGAGCATTTCTCTTTATCTTGTGACCTGGCCAGCTCTGGCCGTGGCCATCTCCTGTCACTGGGTACATTTTCTGTAGGGTCAAGAGGAGTTATTTTAAGCCACCAATGGAAAGCCTAAAGGCATAATCCTTGGCTTTAGTTGCGGGAGTTGGGAGGCTGCAGAGTCCGCTCTGACTGTGCCACCTGTTTCCTCGGGGCAGCGGAGTGATCCTGCATTTCCTGCTGCTGGCTCAGGGGCCATCGCCTTCTCAAGTGGCATGGGGTGGGGGTCTTCCTCCCCCAGGAGAGCAGACCTTGCTGCGGTCCTGCATGCCGGTGGTTTGGAGCGTGGAGGGAGTTGCCACCAGTGCTTAGTGGGTGGACTTTGGAGTCAGACTGCCCTGACTCCACCACCTCTAGCTCTGTGACCTTCAGCCAACTCTTAGAATGGGGACATCTATGTAATGGGGACATCTGTGTAATGGGGACAATAAGAATACCTACCCCATAGGACTGCTGTGATGGATTGAGGTGCTCAGCAAGATATAAACCCCCATCAGATAACGGGGGTGGCTGCTGTTTTACCGTTTTGCTGGGACACAGACACAAATTACTATTTAAAAATAATTAAAAACATGGGGCTGGGGTTGTGGCTCAGTGGTCGCTTGCCTAGTATGCGTGAGGCCCTGGGTTGGATTCTCAGCACCACATATAAATAAGTAAATAAAATAAAGGTCCATCAGCAACTAATAAAAATATTAAAAAAATTAAAAACAGTTTTTACTTTATAGTGTAGGGCCCTTGACCATCCGTGAGCCCACTCAGTCCTCACAGCGTCCCTGGGAGTTGTCATCGTTATTCCTGTTAGAGATGTGACTCAGAGGCTGTCAGCGATGCCCCTTTTCCAATGTCCACGTGCAGACAGATACCTGTCTTTTGCCCTGCACTAATGTGCATTTGTAGTGTAGCCCACTTTTAAGGATTATTCAGATTTATGGTTAGCTTTCAAGGGGTGGATCAGCTGTGTCCTCTAGTTTGGTCCCTACAGAATGACTAAGTTGAGCCATACAAAAATTCTGTATCCCTTTTTCATCCTCTGACTGTTGACAGTTTGTGTGGGTCCACTGTAATATACTCCAGGCAGTGTACTTGTAAAATGAAATTTGGAAATCAAAGGCAGTGTAAAAATCAAAGTTGTGGGTAAAGAAGTCAATTTGTTAAGTTTCGATCGGTATTAAAAAGAAGGCTAGAACAGAAGATGTCAGCGTTTCTGGTGAGCACTGTGCAGTGAGCACCCAGCCGGTGGGGGTGTGTGCATGTGCGAGCGGGTGCTGAGCAGCATATAAAGTGAATTTCAAAATCCCCAAGAAACCCAAAACAAAAAAGCAACTGGACATCACTGTCAAGGGGGTGAGGTGGTAGAAGGTGCTGGGGGTGAGGGAGGGGTGGAGGTGGATTCTATTTGCAGAGATAGTGAAAAGCCCGGTGAAGTCCCCAGTTGTGCTGGGCACCACCATGCAGGAGCTGGCCCTGGAGGACCGTGTTCTGGAGCCCTGCTTTAGACAGGAGTGGGCCAGCTGAGAGCTGAGGAGCCCTTAGCATCTGCCCTTCTGGAGACTTCTGGGGACCACTGCTGGCAGAACAGGCTGTTGGTCAGTGCTTGGTGTTCTGGCACGTGGGTTTGGTAGACAGCTACACTCACTGCCTGCTGTGTCGTGTGCTTTGATTGAGAACTTATGACCAGCACAGGGGAGCTGAGGCCTGAGAAGTCGCCACCACCCACTGGGTGAGCACAGGAGGCACAAACTGCTTGTCTGACCTCACAGTGCAGGCCTGACCCTCTGGCTGAGCTGCCCTCATTCCTGTGCTGATCTGCATCTGACAGAGTGGCCCCCTTGTGGGTGTCTGGGCACTGATAGCCCAGGGGGCTGGAGGAGCCTGAGCTCTGGTTGATTCCCTTCCCATAGGAGTCCTTTTTTCCTTGGGTACTGGGGATTGCACCCAGGAGTGCTGTTCCACTCTTCTACATTCCCAGCTCTTTTTATTTTTTATTTTGAGACAGGGTCTTGCTAAGTAGCTGAGGATCTCATTAAGTTGGCCAGGCTGGCCTCAAACTTGGGATCCTCCTGCCTCAGCCTCCTGAGTTGCTGGGATTACAGGCATGAGCTACTGCATCTGGCTGTACTTTTTTTTTTTTTTAATATAAACATTTTTTTTGAAGATACAGTAAATAAAAAAGAAAGTGGGGCTGGGGTTGTAGCTCAGTGGTAGAGAGCTTGCCTAGCACACGTGAGGCACTGGATTCAACCCTTGGCACCACATAAAAATAAATAAATAAAATAAAGGCATTGTGTCCATCTACAACTAAAAAAAAAATACTAAGAAAGAAAAAAAAAAAAACCCCAAAATGTAATGTTCTCACTCTCTCCAAGTTAACACCAAATACCTTTTGATGGGTAATCTTTGTCTTTTTTAATGCTTGTTCTGTATATACTAACATAGGATAGCCTCTCACACCTGCTTCATAACTTAAGATTTTTCATTTTATTATTTTTTTTAACAATTGGTGTAGATGTCTCCCTAGGGGTACCCCAGGAAGCCACAAGATAAACACAAGGCTTCTTCCTGAAAGGTCACTGTTACTCAGTGGAAAGTATTTTTAAATGGTTTTTGAAGTCAAACATGGACATATTATAGACTAGATATCAATTTTGCATCAGAATTTTTTTTTCTGCTGATATAGGAGACAACAAAGAAATCTCTACCTCACGGACCCTTGAGAGGCATGAGTAGCCCCTCTTCTGTCGTTCTCAGGGGCGAGGGGGCCCAGTTTGTGAAGGCATTTCCCCTTGCCAGGAGCTCTTCTTCTCTGGTTTCTCCCATTCCATTATATGCAGGTGCCTTAACTTACCTAATTAGTCCCAGGATTAGTCTTCAGTTTATTTCCAAAATTTCTTGCCATGAACATTATTTAGACGACTTTGTGAATAAATCTCTGGGCATATCTCTGGTGCTTCTCTGGTCTTAGGATAAATTGAGATAATAAAAACAACTACCATACACTGAATATTTATTCTGAATGGTGGTCAGCACTTTGCACACATTAACTCATTTAATCCTGTGGTCCGGTGTGGGAAGCCAGGGCTCAGAACCTCCGTCAGTTAACTGGGGTCTTCTTTGGGCCAAGGGGGATCTGGACAGGAGAGTCTGCAGGGGCCAGAACATGTCTGAGTCAGGAAGGACGTGGGGGATCATGGGATCTCCGCGTTCTCTCCGCGGGGATGGTTGCCTTCTTGTGGGGCGGTTGACCTGTTGACTTGCTGCTCAGAGTCATGATGTGGCAGCAGAGACATGCTTCCCAAAGCCACAGGACTCAAGAGTGTCTTTGCCATAGGATGTAGATCCCTGGAGCTGTGTGGTGTGATGAAGCCTTTCCAGTCCCAATAAACAGGATGACAATGGCATTGTGTAGGGGTCTTGGCCTTCCTATTGTGAATGAATTTGGATTTTATAGAGCTTGAAATTAGGCACAGATGAAATGACATCAGGACATCCCATAAAAAGAGGAACATGGGAAGGGACTGGGTGTTGGTGTCAGTAGAAGCGTGGACCCGAGTGCTTGCTCTTCACCTGCACCCTGTGATCTGCCACCTGCCCAGGCACTGCAGCCTTCAGAACCTGTCACCTCATCTGGAATTGGTAATATGTGGAATTGGTAACATTGGATTATGTGTGGGGGGGGTGTGTGTGTGAGAGGCACTCGATCCAGACTTGGCAGTTAGTAAGTCCTTTTCTGTTCCCTTTTTTAACACAACCCCTCCTGGCGTTGGGGCTGCAGAGTGGTGTGGAGGCCTGGCTCGGGTTGTCACGTACCCAGGGTGTGTTCAGACAACTTCTGGATGCCAAGGAGTGTCGTCTAGAGTGGTCGCTGAATTGTACTGTGTGGAGGGAAATTGTTGAGGACAGAGAGTAGCAGCTCTTATTTCAGATGGTGTGTTTGGGGTTGGGGGCAGGTTACAACGCTGACCCTTAGCCTGGGCCTGACCACAGAGTTTGTGCCCGGCTTTTGACTTCTTTGGGAAGATGTGCATGGATTGCTTATTTAACCTTGGCTCTTCTATGGGACCTGGCATTCAGGCTTTGCTGCCTTCCAACAGCATGGTTGGGCGAGTGGGAACGACTTCTTTTCCTTTAGCCCAGAGTTTCTAGACCTTGGCAGTGTTGCCATTGGGGCTGGGTTATTTGTTGATTTGGGTGATTATCCTGTGCTCTGTAGATGTTTAGCAGCATCCCTGGCTTCTACTTTCTGATACCAGTAGCATCCCCCAACACCCCCCCCCCCCCTTGACAACCCACAACTCTAGGTGTTGCCCCATGTCCCATGGTTGGGGGAGGGGTGCAGCCTTGGCGAGAACCATGCTCCAGAGACCCCCGGTGAGGATGGCCCATGCCCTGACTGTATGAAGTGGGACCAGCTGTCCTTTCACACCATGTGATCATCCTCGTGTCTGTACCTTACTTCCTCCCAGTGGGTCAGTACACCTCAACTAACAGGAGCATTGAATATGGGACAGATGCCAGGTAGTTGGGCTCAGAGAGGATTCCCCTCCGACCCCTCTGCCTGCCCAGTGAGTACTTTTTAGGGTTGGGAGGGGAGAGCAGGCACCCTCCCAGGAATCTCAGTGCCCTGTCCCTTCCTCTGCCACACGTCTCCCTGTGTTTCTAGCCTCAGTTTCCTTCTTGGTAAACTGGGAACAATGGTAGCTTTCCGCGCCTTGCCTGGGGTGGGAGAGGAAGCCTGTGTTAATGTGATACGGGTGGTGCTAAGCTCTGCTGCAGGGCATGTGGAGTTGAGAGGAAGGCTCGCAGCACTGGGAGCGTGAGGCCAGACGTGCCAAGTTCCACACGGGAGATAGGCCGGCAGTCAAAGGGAGATCCCATTACAAAGAGATTCACTGCCAAGTTCGCCTGCCCACCAGCTCCCTGGAGCAATTTTCAACTTTTAGAGTGTTCAGAAGCCTCAGGGCTTAAAATTAGAGAGCGTGCCTTGAGAGCCAGTGAGCGTGAGTGAGCGCAGTCAGAAGGAGAAACCCTCCTCAAGTCTTACGCCCGCCAGGGGCCAGTGAGGCTCTGTTGGCTTTCTGGAAACTCGGTGCTCACACAACTTATCAGGAACCAAAAGAGAGCTCCCAGATCAGCGTTGGACAGACCTGGCCAGGGCATCCCCCACACTTTGGCAGGTGGTTCCCGAATGTCCACTGAACTGTCATATATGATGTGCTTGGCTCCCATTTCTTCCTTACAGTTAATTGTGTCCATTCTAGAGATGAGGCCCAGAGAGGTGAGGGCAGTTGCCCAGGCCCTGGGTATGTGGCTATCTTGTAATCTCACTTCTGCTTTTTGATCAATAGTCACTTAATAGCTTTCAATGGCTGAATTTTCTCAGGTGCCAAATAGGGATCATAAACACCTGAGAAGATTGTGATCAGGATTCCATGAGAAAATGTATGTGAACTGCTGCATGGTGCCTGGCATTCAGAAATGCTCCATAAATGCCAGCTGCTACCATTATTATCATTTCAATTGCCAGTGACAGCAGAGAGCACCTGCTTTGATGAACTTTTCCAGGAATACGGACTGCTTTTCTGTGCTCTAATCTTACAGTTTGTATCAGGCCCCAGCTAGTAATGGTGCGGCTGCCAGGGGCAGGGATGGTGGGGCCAGGGGGACGTTTACCTGGAGAAGACAAAGAGGCTGAGATTCAGGAAATCAAGCAAAACCCACCCTCGGGGATGGAACATGTGATCTTATGGTCTGACCAGCCTCAAATGGGCTGAGCGCATTGCCAGGCAACTTGGAAGTTAATGATTGTTACTAAGATGATAGAAAGGAGCGTTGCCTCAAAGAATGTCAGAATTGAAAACGACTTTAGGGACATTAGGCTAGGAGAGACAAATGAGTTCTAGTTTGTCCATCTTCAAATGATTGATAGTGACTGCTTGGGCCCTGCAAAGAAGGGATTCTCAGACCTCTTGGGATGTCCTGGCTCAGCAGGAGAGCATGCTGGGATCCATTAGTGATGTCTGCTGTGGCCTTGGGAAAGGCACACATGCTGTTTGTTTGCTGACATTGGTTCCAGTTGAGGATACTGAAGCCTAAGACTTACCCTCTGGAGGGTCACCCAACAAGTCATAAAACCACAAAAATCTCTTGGAAAGGGTCCTTTGAAGAAGGTCTGATGCTTGAGTTTCATCTTTAGAAAAGACGAGAGTACTTTTTGCTTGACTGTCTTCAGCAAGGAGGGACCCCGCTTCTTCTTTTCTCTTTTTTTATTAGTGCATTAGAGTTATATGTAATGTTGGGGTTCATTTTGACACTGTCATACAACATGACATATAATTTGCTCCACTTCGTCCCTGTTACCTCTTAAGGCAGCATGTTCTGTGTTTAGGCAGCTTTCCAAGTTCACACTTACACCATCGAGGGGAAAGGCCTTCGAACCCCCCTTTGGTAGGTTCTTTCCAGCTGTGGCTGCACCTCAGGAGCTCTTGCTATAAAGTGCCAACTGGAGGCCCCCACCCCAGACCAAGACAATCTGGTATGAGGGTGGGTGGGGACACACCATTCCCAGTTGTGCTGTTTTATAAACTTCTCATGAGATGTTAATATGCAGCTCGGGTTGAGAACCACATAAGCCAAATCTCTGTTGGAAATAGAGACCCAGAAAGGGGGCATGATCGTTTAGGTTTTGGGGGGTTAGTGGCAAAGAGAAGGAAAATTTAGGGATAATAGGACCCTGGACCTTCCTCAGGTCTCAGCCGCACACTAGCTGCTCTTTCTCTCTGTGTCTTTGCAGAACTGGTGATTGAATCTGGTGCCTCGCACATGTTAGCAAGTGTTTTACCACCGAGCCACATCCCCAGCCCCATGGGCTAGGCTCTTTACTTTCTGACATGTTCTGGTCTCACAGTCAGCGTCATGTTATTCCACTGCTTCAGTCCCTCCATTGAGATCCAGCCGGTCGCCCACAAGACCCTGAACCTTCTATCTGAATGATCAGAGTCCTCCTCTCTCCCGACCTTATCTCATCCACCTGTGCCTTCTTCATGACTCGGTCACCTGTTAAAGCAGAGGTGTGGCCTCTCTCCCTTGGGCCTGGTTCTTGCTGCAGTGTTCTTCCACGGGTCCCCTGACCCCTTCTCATCAGGGTTCCTCTCTTTATCCTGCTTTACCTCCCGTTCTTACCACATTCTCTTTCTTTCTGGGTCCCCATGTCCTGGAGTATGACTTTCAGGAGGGTAGGGACCCTGTCTGGTTCCCTTCTGTCTAGATATTTGTAGAATGGATAAATTGAAGAACAATGACGTGAGCTGGTATTATCCCCAAGTTACTGTGGGCTAAACCACCTTTCAGTCCCATGTCACTTTGAATTAGCTCATAATTTTCTTACCTTTTGCAATGACAACCCTATATTTTTTTTTTGTGTGTGTATGTGTGTGTGTGGGTGGGGGGGGAGTGTGTCATAATAATTCTTGTGAGTGGATTTTAGCATGCTCTGCTAAAAAGAGCACAGAATATTACTGAATCTCTGAGCCTCAGTTTTTTTTTTTTGATATGCAGAAAAATAGAACCACAATAATTAACTGACGTTGACTGAATGCTTTCTATGTGCCAGGCACTGTACCGAGTGCTTTCTGCGTGTTTAATGAGTGAATCCTCATGGCAACCTAATGAGGTTGGTCTCTACTTGGTTTCATAGAAGAAAATGAGAGAGAACTGAAGCAACCTCCTGAGGTCACACAGCTGGTCAGTCCAGGAGACAGGATTGAAGCCTAGCCTACTTAGCTCTGCAGTTAGTGTTAGGAAATTGTGAACTCACGTCCAGACAGCCTGATGCAGGCAGGGAATACACCAGTAAGCCCAGTTGGTTTCTGACTGTAGTTACTGGCTGTTGTGGCTCCTGGCAACCCTTAATTTACTTTCTATTTCTATGAGTTTGCAGGTAGTGTTGCAGAGGCTCAGTAAACATTAGTTACCGTCACCCTTCCCACTTTGACATTTACTCTCGTGGTGACATTTAAGTTTTCTCACTGATTTGTTCTCAAGTTGGTGACAAAAGTATCAATTTCCTGTCGGTTGGAGGTGCTCACTTCTAGACTGAGCTTCAGTTGATCAGACTTCAGGGGCCATTCCAGGTGGCTGGGGCCTTGGTGTTCGGGGAGTGTGGGCAAATGAGTGCATTTTCCCTTTCAAAAACATTTCTGCCTCAAATATTTATTAAGTGACTACTTTGTGCCAGTTATTGTGACTATAACCAATAAAACATTTTCAAACATTAAGTTGCTGTCCGTCACCCCCACTTCTGTAAGTTCTGTATTTTTCCGTGACCTGTTACCTGGATGCTTTTCTTGGTTGTGACTAGACTTATTGGTGATGCAGATTTGTGACTGTGGTGGGCCTGAGGTGGGTGTCACCTTGCTGAAGTATAGTTTGTTTTGCTTTGATAAACGGAAGAGTGGGCAAGCCAGCCTGTTCCAGGTGGAGTGGGCAGACCTGGGGGGTTGAGACAGAGCCTCTATAAAATGAATCTGGGGGGCTGGGGATGTGGCTCAAGTGGTAATGCGGTCGCCTGGCATGCGTGGGGCGCTGGGTTCGATCCTCAGCACCTCATAAAATAAAAAAAATAAAAGATGTTTTGTGTCTATCGAAAACTGAAAAATAAACATTAAAAAAATTCTCTCTCTCTCTCTCTAGAAAAAAATGAATTTAGTCATTGTTTTTTAAACTCATTCTTTCCTAATTATGTAAAAATGGCATATAACAACATTAAAAGAAATTTAGAACTAGAGAAAGAAAAAAAGTTATTTAACCACCTCATCCCAGAAGAGTGATCATTTAAAGTAGTTATGGCTATGATTTATTCCAGGTGGCTTCTTATTTCAAATAGTTGTATTCACACAGTGGGGACAGTTTCAGATTCTTTAATGCCAAAAGATTGAATGAACAGAACATTTTTTCCCTGGTGCTTTGGGGATGATATCATCACGGTTGTTAATAGCTGCAGCCCGTTGCTGAGTGGATCGCTGCAATCCACTTAACCTTTTTCATATTTAGGGATTTAGGCAGCAGCCAATTTCTCACCATTGCAGGGATGTATATTTTCATACACAGCTTTTTATATGAAGTAGAGATTACTCAGGATTAATTTCCAGGCATCTTTCTAATAATATTTGACACCATTTGCCAAACAACTTCCAAAAGAGATGCTTTGTTTTCATGGCCGTTAGAATGTAGGAGACTGCCTTTTTCATTACGCCCACTCTGGCACTGGGTGTTATCATTTTTTAAAAGCAGATTTTGATGTTGAATATTTGCATTGGCAGGCATGCCAACTGGCCTGTGTGGTGGCTGCTTCGCATCGTTTTATGACCTTGCGTGACTCACGCAGGACCTGTTTTGTGTAATCCCTTTTTAAAAATTAAGTATTTTTGAATGTGTGGAGAAAATGCTAAGTCACATTCTGTGTTTTATACCACAGCCTGCGTTTGTCTGGTGGTGAAAAATTGTAACCGGAGCCAGAAATCAGATAGGCCTCGTTGTATATTACCTGCCTGCAAAGACTGTCAGGTGTGACTGTTTGAGTTTTAGAGCTGATTTTAGGGGTGCCTTGTCTCCAGGATCTAGCTTAAAACCCAAGCCATGTGACTGTCGGATGAACACTTGCAGAATGAAATCCAGCTGTGCGTCTACTGCATGCCGAGGCCAGCCTGTGCTCCCAGTTGGGGGAAACACCTGGCCCCTTGTATCATGGCCTTGATCACGCTCTCCTGGTCTTCCTCCCTCCCCTTCCTCCACCACTAGCCTTAGTTTCCCCATCTACAATGTCAGCAGTAAGGACATCGTGCTGTCAAGGATTTAGCGCAGGGGAAGCCAGGAAGAGGCTGGTGTTGGTATTGACCTTCCAGTGGCCCGAGGGGCAGGGATAAAAGAAGAGGGAAAAGGGCTGGTCTCCTCCTCTTTCCTGTAGGCAGTTCCACTTAGTTGGGGAGATAAGCCGGGCTGGCAGGAGAGAGTTTCAAATCACAGACAGTGCAGGTTTCAAGGTGACAGCGTACGCTGAGATAGGGATAAGCCATGTGAGTTACCATCGCTGCTGCTTGGGGTGATTATCAGGGGCCCAGGCTGCTGTTGGGGAGACCCACTGGGTTGGGACTTGGAGGTCCCACATGCCTCTTGACTTAGACTGGATCTTCTGGAGAATGAGGCATCATGGCAGGATTTTCTTTTCATGTTGTAAACGTTAAACATTTTATTGTCTTGTATTCTTATGGCAATTAAAAAGAAGCTTTATTCAGAAGTTATTCACACACCATAAACACCACCCTTCAGAAATGTGCACTTTAGTTGTTTTTAGCATGTTCAGGTACACAGCCATCACCACCATCAAGTTCCAGGGGAGTTTTGTAACTGAAAGCTTGGTCCCCGTCCTCGACGCCAATTCAGTGATGAAGACTGCGTCTTGAGAAAAAGGAAAAAGAAGGTTTATTGCTTTGCTGGCAAAGGAGAAAGAGGGACTCCTGTCCCAAAGGCTGTGATTCTGCCCATCTGCAGGAGCAGGGGGCTTTTACAGAGGTGATTTAGAGGAAACGAGATAAGGGAGAGATCAGGAAGGAGAAGATCAGGGAGCAGAAGTTTAGGGAAAAGAAGATTGGGAAAAAAAAAATATGTTAAGTTTCAAAGCCACAGGGATATAGTGAGAGCATCAGGTGAACCCCTGTTACAGTTTCATGACCTCCAAAGGAAACCCCATATCATTAGAGGTGTTCCCAGCCCCTCCTCCCCCAGCTCCTGGCCACCCCTAATTTGCTTTCTATTTCTACGAATTTGCCTACTTGGTGTATTCCCAAAAAGGTGGAATCAACAATATGTCTCATTTGCACCTGGCTAATTTCACCTAGCCTCGTGTTTTCAAGGTCAGTGCACCTTGGGGCCTGCATGGGGACCTTGTCCCTTTTGATGGCCCTCATCATAGGCCCCAGGAGTGGGCCGTGGTTTGATCACTCTTTCATGGTTGGTGGACATTTGGGTTCTTTCCACTTCTGCTCTTTTGAGTGAAACTGCTGGGAACCTGTGTGTACACAGATTCTATGGATGTGGGTCTTCCACACGGGAACATTTGGACCTTGGGAGTGGCAGGGGTTGCTGCCAGGATCCCTGTGTGTGTCTGTCCTGACCAGGCCAGACCCAGGGCAGGCTTTGTGTGCTTCATTTCTTGTAAGTGACCTTCCGGGCAGGGTCTATCTTGGTCCCTTTTACAGCAGTCGACACTCAGGCTGCACAGCTGGAAAGTGGCAGCCTCCAGCCCTGTGGGCTCTCAGCCAGCTTGTGGCCACCTCTCCCCGGTAGGCCAGGTGAGGTCTCAGTGGCGTCATAGAGGCAGCAGGCTGGGCAGGGTGGTGTGTCCGTGACCGACATGGGAGGTTGTGGGGCGAGGGAGATGTTTTGGAAGACCCATCAGCAGGGCCTGCCTGGCTTTGGATGTGGCCGGAGAAAGCATGCTGACTTGGCAGACAGGGTTTGATTCTTGGGGTGACCTTTGTGATCTTGGGCTGATCCTGTCTCCTTTGAGCTTCAGCTTCTTCATCTGGAACCTGGAGCTCTGGTCCTTGCTTCTTGCCAACCCCTAAGGCTGATGTGAGAGAGGGAAGGAGGGAGGAAGAGAGAGCTGGGGGAGGGAAGAGGGATGGGGAAAGAAGCCGGAAGGGAAGGGGGAAGGGGAGGTGGAGTGCAGATGGAAGAACCTGCTGGAACCTGTGGAGCCCAGCTGGGGGTGGGGGCGCAGGAAGGGACTGGGCAGCAGGTGTGGGCGGTGTGGGAGGGGGAGCCTGCTGGTCTGGGAGGACATCCCTGCCCGCCAAAGCTCCCACCCGGAGGCTAATGAGCTGGTTGTAATCCAGAGGCTATTGATTTTTCTTAGTATTTGAATTTGAGCCTTCATTTCTGGGAAAAGTCTGGTGTGGAACCAACCACAGTGTCAGTAGCCTCCCTCACCCACAGGGCACCCCCCCTCCCTCCTGCTGGGTGTTACCTTGACACCAGGGAGGCTTCCCGGCTGTGGAGGTGGCTGGTGGCCTCGCCCATCTGGGCTTGCCTCTGTTGGAGTGGCAGGGCTCACTGTGCCCTTTATCACTGACTTGCAGCTGGCCTGGGGTTTTTTGAGAAGCTTGTCACTGCCGGTTAGAAAATAGAGACAGAAGCCTGTCCCTTGGAGCTGGTGTCCTGATGACTTGCTCTTGTTCTGACTCCACTCTTTTGCTGGGTTGTCATGAATCAGTCACTTATTTTTTTTTTTGAGTATGATGAACACGCTTGTCTACGTATGACAAGCGAGGCCCAGGTGATGCAAATTAGATGATTTTTAAAAATTCGAAGCCAGACTTCTCTCCCTACATTCAAATCAGAAAGCACTTGTTCCTTTGTGTTCCTCTTTATCCTGACCAGTGCCCCCGTAATGGACATGGGGTGGAGAAGACCCCTTCTTCCATCTTGGAGCTGTAGAAATTTGCATTATGAATATAGTCAGGGCACGTTTATGAAACTGGTCAGGCCCAAGGACCTCATTCTGAGCAAGAGGGGATCCTTGATGGCCTTCTAATTTAAACTGTTCGTTTTGTAGATGTTGAAACCAGGGCTCAGAGAGGGGAAGTGACTTGTCCAAGACCACACAGCTTGTCACAGTGTGAGCTCAGTGTCCTGACTTGAGCCTTTGTTCTTTCCAACATTAATGTTCTGTAGCATTTTCAAGGAATATATCTATCTTTGACCTGTTGAATTCTGACAACTTGCCATTCCGTTCAGTGAAGAGTTGAAAGAATGGGCTGGATTCTGGAATCTCTGCTGTTTCCTGTCATCTGAGACCATGCCTGCCCTCTGGAGGCATTGGCTGCCAGAACCTACCCCATTTACTGCATTTGCATTCAGTAGAGAAACCAGCCCAATAAGCAGATGAATTTACTGCTGCCAAAAATGTGAGGTTGAGTTTGGGAGGTGGGTTGGGGAAAAAAAAATTGTTGCTTCTATAATAAAACTTGCTGATATAACTTTGAAAGTCATTGTCTTACTCATCCTCATCTGAGATAAGTCATGCAATGGGTGGTATCAGGGGTGCAGAGTTTCCCCCTGTGAGGACACAGCAGGATGAACTGTGTGTGGATTTGTCTGTTAAAGACAAGCCAGCTGGGGCTGTAGCTCAGTGGTAGAGCACTTGTCTGTCATGCCTGAGACCCTGGGCCTGATACTCAGTATCACAAAAACACAAAACGAACAAATATAAAAACAAAACAAAAAGTCATGTGTTGGAAACAACCTAAATGTTAAGTAATAGGGGATCGCCAACCACTCTGCAGTTGTGACACGCTTTGAAAGACTGTTGAATGATATTCATATAATGGGAAGATATTCATATAAGAAATTTAAAGTTGTAAGCTACAAAAATAAAGTATAAACCTAACTGGGCAAAACAGTCAAATAGATCTGAAACTTAACAATGTGCTTTGCATGGGTGCATGGGTGCTGTCTCTCTAATGTGGCTCTTTCTTTTTTTTTTTAAATATTTTCTTTTTAGTTTTTTAGGTGGACACAATGTCTTTATTTTATTTTTATGTGGTGCTGAGGATTGAACCCACTGCCTCACGCATGCCAGGGGGGCATGCTACCACTTGAGCCACATCCCCAACCCCTCTAATGTGGCTCTTAAAAGCATGTTAAGCAGACCTGACTGGAACCAAGTTCTGCCACGTAAATGTTGTGTGGCCTTGGATAGATCATAGGATGTGCCCGATCAGGCTTCTCATGTGCAAAATGAGAATGGTACCTTCTCTCTTTAGGTCATAGTGAGAAGCAATGAGGTGTCTGACATTTCGGAGAAAGCGGTACCCCTGCTCTTGGACCTCCCCAGTTGGATCCTTGCACTGTTGTTTTGATCAGATAAGACCAAGTTATCTACTGCTCCTAGCCCAGCAAGGCTCCTGGTGTCTTCTGGGTACTCTTAAGTCCTCTGGGACTCACCGTACCAATTTTCTTGCAGCTTCACACTCCCCATTTTAGTCCTCAACCCTTGCACATGCTGCTGCACATGCCCTTTTCTTCTGTCTCCCTGAATAAACTGGGTTCCCCTGGGTACCATGTTGTGAGGCCTGGCCACCCAGCAGGTGCTCAGTGAATGCTGAATGAATCAAAGAGGTGGGTCCTTTAAATAAAAAAAGAGTTGGACCTTTAAATAAAAGAAAGGGTTTGGTGAGCAGAGCAGGGGCACTGTTTAAGGAGATAGGCAGGACAGAGGGCAGAGGTGGCTACTACTGCGTATTCAGAGACAGGCCAGCTGGGAACAGGCCGAGATCAGCTTTGGAGCCACCTGTGTTTCAGTGTTTATTGTCACATAGGAGTTACCTTAGGATGTGGAATGGGTTTTGCTACCTTCTGTAGCTTGGGGCCATGTGTGCTTGTTTCTAGGAGTGCTCCATCAAGATGAAGCCTGTGTAGATGTGATGTCGTGTATATGTATGCGTGTGTGTGTGTGTGTGTGTGTGTTTGTGTGTGTGTGTGTGTGTGTGTATGTGTGTGTGTCTTCCCAGGTTGTGTGCATGGTTGAGTTGAGAGCTGGACCTGCAGGCAGAGGGAGCCTGGGCTCTGCCTCTGGCCCTTACCATTTTCTCGATTGGTCAACTTGAGCCGAGTGACTTAGGGGAGTACCGTAATGCTTATCAGGGGCCCAGCAGGTTCCATGTGGCTTTACTAGCAGTATTCTCACTTGGCAGGGGTCCAGCGCAGAGTGGAGTGGAGCGCAGGTGCGTGGTTGGTATAGATGAGACAGTAGAGTATGGTGGAGACTTTGGCAGAACTCGGAAAGAAGGCACTAGGAATGTGTCCTGTCTGAAGGACAGTGCCTCTTCTTATCATCCTTTTTTAATGAACATGTATATTCTCACCAGGTTTCAGGTACCTTTTTAAAAAATTGTAATAAAATTTATCATTTTCACCAGCTTTAAATTCATCATCACTAAATACATTTTCAGGGCTGTGCCTGCCTGAGTCACCAGTGTTTCCCCAAATCCTGCTTTTTGTGCTTTGCCAATGTTAACTGATTTCATCCTCACTGCGGCCCATTGAGGAATCTACGTTTCAAACTTTGATTTGTGTGTTGAGGAGCGTGAGGTCCCGATGTAGCTTCCCCAGAGGCCATGTAATAGTTAATGCTGGAGCTGGGATCCTAACCTTAGGGAGTCCCGTGTTGACACTGATTCTGATTCTTTTTTTCTTTCCCCCTGAAGAGCTGGAAACAGAGATATTTTTAAAATGTTAAATCTCCTTTAAAAATATATGCATATGTATATGCATATATGATATATATATATATATTTTTTTTTTTTTGGTGGAGCTGAGGCATAAACCTAGGGCCTTGTGTGTGCTTCACCCCAGGCCTTCCTTTTTAGAAAAATGCCTTTGTCTTTATTTATTTATTTTTCTTTAAATTTGAAATAATTTTTGAATTAAAGGAAAGTTACAAAAAAAAAATAGTGCAAAGTTTCCAAATACTTTTGCCCACCTTTCCCAAAGGACACAACATGCAAAATTAATTTTTACAAGTTGTAAGGAAATTAACAGTGCTGGTGGGACTCCGTTAACTCATCTGCAGCAGACCTCGTTCACATTTCTCTAATTGTCTTGTGAGCGGCCTTTTCCTGGTCCAGGATCCAGTCTGGATCCACCTCATGTTGAGCTGTCATGTGGCTCAACACGTTTAGAAGAGGGGAAGGGAACTGCAGTCACTGGTCCATGGCAGTTCTGAAATCCAGGGTGGCATGTGAGCGTAGAGCCCTGTCCTGTTACCTGTTGAAGGAAATCTGCTTTTCAGCAATCCCACTCACATTAACCCAAGAAAACCCTCTTGGGGCCAGACTGAACCATTTCCATTATAGTTGGGGCAGGGTCTTCATGATAACTCACTGGAGTCCCCTACCTACCCTGCCTTTTCTCCAGTGGGGAGGAGAGAATGGAGGGCTTAATGCATGTGGGAATGTTTTATAACCTATAAAGAGCAGTCAGATGTCAGATAGTGGGCTGTGTTTGTGGGCTGTCCTGCTAGCCTGCTAGCCGTTGTCCCTCCTTTACTCTCCTTTTTTCCTCCTGTGGTGCTTTGCTAGTCGCAGCCTTGCAGATCCGCCGTTGGCATCCACACCCTCTCTAAGTGGTGCTAATTGAATTGAGCCATAGTCCAAGGCTGTGCTTTCAAGGTTGGCATCTGGGAGGCTGTCAGGTCTTGTACTGCATTCTCTCCAGCCAAACTGCTGACTGCCTGTTGATTCAGCAGGATTTCCCTGAGCGCCTGCTCTGTGCCAAGCCCGAGGAGCACAGGGGAGAGAAGGTGGATGGCGAAGGCAGTGCCCCATAGTAGTCATGGCATTCAGGCTGGTGAGGAGGGGGTGGGAGGAGCAGCCACTCTGCGCAAGACATGGCAGGGGTAGCCTTTGAGGAAGGATGTTGCAGGAACAACACAGGCAGACAGGTGGAGGTGGGACGGTAAAGACACCTCTGGAGGGGGCCTTGGGAGAAGAGCCCTTCAGGTGAGCCCTTGGAGGGAGGGCTCTTGGTCCTCAATCATCTTTGTGTCCTGGGACCTCACTCAGGGCCTGCACACAGGGGCTGCTGAGAATGGGTTTCACGGTTGCACTGAAGATACCAAGCCTTGTGGGGCGGAAGGCACGAGGTGACACTGAACTCCATTTGGGTCCACCTTCACCTATAGGCCACCTTATTTTTTTTATATATATATGAACTGGGCACCCAGAACTAGAGGACCATCAATCTGGTGGCCACATAGGGTCCCCGCTAGGTGTGGTCTGTGGGCCTGGAGTCCAGCAGCATGCAGAGGTCAGAAGTCAAGGCCAGTGTTGTAATCAGAACCTGGGTTCCTGCAGGAGCCGGGGCAGGGTTCTAGGTAGAGTGATGAGGGAGCAGGCCTCAAGACCTGCAGAACAGCTGGGGACAGGAGGCCAGCTGCCCGGAAGTGTTTGGTAAACATTTGTTAATCATTTCCTTCCTGGTGAACTGGTGAAGGTCTGTAGCATGCCCAGGAGAGCTCTGCTGCGTGTGAGTGTGTGTGTGTGTGTATGTGTGTGTGTGTGTGTGTGTGTGTGTGTATGTGCACTTGTCATTTGGGTATCACCTGACCTTCTGCCCACCTGCTGGCTCTCTGGAAGCTCATGAATGACGTGGAACCAACTGCAGATTTCCATGGACAGCGAGAGTGTCTGTGTGGGTCAATAAGCAGAGGACACAGTGAGGAGAGTGTGTATGTGTGTGTATGTGTGTGTGTGTGTGTGTGTGTGTGTGTGTGTGTGTGTGTGTGTATGTGCACTTGTCATTTGGGTATCACCTGACTTTCTGCCCACCTGCTGGCTCTCTGGAAGCTCATGAATGACGTGGAACCAACTGCAGATTTCCATGGACAGCGAGAGTGTCTGTGTGGGTCAATAAGCAGAGGACACAGTGAGGAGAGCCTGTTGCCCAGCACCTTGGGTGTGGGGAGCTGAACACAACCATGTGATAACACCCTGTGGGTGGCCTTTCAGGGACTCCAGGACAGAACCCAGATCCTTCCTGCCTTGCTTGCTTCTCAGAAAGTACTGTCCTCCCTGGGGTGATGAAGACCCTCCCTGGGGTGATGAAGACCCTCCCCTGTCCCCGGTGTCCGTGATGTTGGCTTTGGCTTGGATGCATTCAGGTGGCCCTGAGCCAGGTCTGTATGAAGGGAACTATTTAGGTCTGAAGTACCCATTTGGTTTTCCAAAGTTTACAGGTGATGGTGGAGGGGGTTGGCATGGGGAGTGGGGGTGTCCTTTGTTCTTTTGCTGTTATGGGACAGTTATTGTCTGTGGGCTGGTGGCCCCGTTTCCCTCTTAGGATCATTTAGAGTCCCCTGGGGGTCATGAGAACACTTGTGGGTCCATCTCCCATTCTTTCGGGGGGAAAAGAAGGAACATTGTGTTCAAATGAGTTTGAAGAATCTGGGCCAAACACAGTCAAAGAGATGTCTTTCTTGCAGGACTCATAAGAACCTTCAGTGTGCTTGTGGTTCTTTAAGAGGAGGGGACTTGTTAGACCTTTATTTTCCCTAGATTTTTGTTTTACTCTGTATCTGTCTTGTTTCTTTAGACATAGCTCATGAGACCAGTGTTTTCAGGAATTTGCTTTAGGAAATTTATTTACTTAACAGATGTTTATTGAGCATCTACTGTGTGCTAGCGACTGCTTCAGATGCTTGGGCTACAACAGTGATTAATCCACACCAAGATCCCCAGCTCATAGAAACTTACATTCCAGCAGAAGTGATGGTGTACCTACTCTGTGTTAGGCTCCTGAGTTTCATGTTATCCTGTTTAGCTTTTGTAACAGCCTGGTGAAGTAGATTAGGTAACTGAGGCTGTAGGGGTAGAGTGACTTGCCTGCTTTGGCTGAATTGTCCTTTTTGGATTATATCTTGGAAATGCAAAAGGAGATGCTTACAGAGGGGCCGGAAGGAGGAGGAATACCTGGTGGAGACACTAGGGTCTGCGGTGGAATTGCTACAGCCTTGCTGTTCACCCACTTGCCCTTTGTGAAGGTCCAGTGGAGAAATTTCCCTGAGCCTTTAAATCAAGCAGGGAAACATAGGTTTCTCCCTGACTGCTGGTTTGTTTTCATATTATGGGCACAGAGAATCTCGTGGCGGATCATGTTTCTCTTTGGCTTTGGTTACTAAGCACCTGAGAGCTAGATTTGTGGCCCATCTTGACACCTCTGCAGGAAGAGGCCATATGGTGTGCGTTTCCAGGTGCTAATCTTACCCCTGGCTTTCTTATTAGGTTCCCTACACTCATTTTCTCTTGGCCTGGTTCCCATGACTGTTTATTCTTTTGTGTTGTTTGTATTATTCTAAGTCACTGTAAATACTTGGTGGAATGGAGCTGGGTATAGCTAGAATTTAAACAATAATGGTAAGATGATTTTTATAACATTCCTCAGGGAGTCTGTAGGGAGCCAGGTTCCAAGCCCAGCTCTGCAGACTGTGGATTCCACCCTTTTCCCATGACACTACCTGCCTTTCTGGATTAGGACTTACCAGCTTCTTTTGTAATGGGAGGCAGATCAGTTTGGCTTATTAGCCATCATCTTGTGGGTTCCAGAGGAAGCTGGTCTGGCTGGACCGGAGGCTCCAGTGGTAAATTGACCTGAGTGTCACACACGTGGCTTGAGGAGGAGTCTGAACAGTCGATTCCTTCTTGGTGAATGCTGCTCAGCCTTGTCCAGGAGAGAATCCAAGCCTCTAACTCTTGCTCCCAGGTTCCAGGCAGCGTCCGGTCGATATGAGCCCCGTCTACTCTTCCCAGCTACTTTCCATTCACTGGGTTGATGGGAGGAGAAGAGCAGGTGGTGTGGATGGAGAAGCTGAGGCCAGCAGAGGTGCAGTGACTTTGCCCACTAGGGGATGGCCGAGCCTGCGCCCCAACATAAAACCTCTGTTCCCTTGCAGTTCTTAGGTCAGACAGCCGCAGGGATCATTCACTGAATCATCTGTGGGCTAGGAGGTGGCATGGGAAATGGGCCAAGTTTAGGGTTTGGGAGCTAGGACCCCAGCCTTTTGTATAGGGAGAAGTCTCTTTTTGAGCCTTAGTAGCCTCCTCCTTAAAATGTGGTCCTTAATTCCTGCCCTGCCAGCCTGTGAGAAATTGAACGAGAAGAGAAATTGAACGGGAAGCCTCTGGTCTGGTGTTAGGCATTGTGTCCGTCCTTGGCTGTGCCTGTGTTGCACTGCTCCTGCCCCCGATGGTATTACTAATAATGATAATGTGCCGAACATTTGAAGAACATTGACGTCTGGGCTGGACACTGGTCAGTTTTATGTACATGATTTTAATGCACAAAACAAGCAGATGAGTAGAGATGGTCTATTCCTTTCTTCTCTCTATTGTTGGAAACAGAGGCTTAATAAAGGTTAAGTCATTAGCCCAAGGTCACAGAGGTTTTAGGAGATAGAGGCAAGACTTGACCCCTGGCAGCTGACCCCACCGTGATACCGCTCTGATCACGTAGGGAAGAGCTTGGGACTCTTTTTGAGGGTTGACATCTCTGCACATCAGTCTGGTTGGGACAGCAGGACCATCAGGGGAAGGAAGTTGTGTGTGGGTGTCAGCTGGCCCTGGTGGTGGTGTAGAACCTGGGATGTGGCTGGGTAATAGCTCTGGGACACTGAACTTGTCTTCAAGCTTTGGGCTTGTCACCTGTGGACGGAGAGGTACAGTGGCTACATGGCCCCTTGTGCATGGCTGTAACAATGTCTGTGATGGCCTGTGACAGTCCCAAAAACATGTGGGGTGGATGTGAATGAGTTGGAACGGCCAGCTCACCTTCAGTGTGCAGCACGGGTCACCGCCCGCTGGGAACAGGCATGTGAGCTGGAGCCCTGCTGACAAGCCGGATGCTTGCTGAGCCTCAGCTCTCTCGCCAGCCAGGGGAGTGCTGCTGCCTCTGTTGGATTCAAAAACCATTTTGCAGAGAGCTGCCGAGGGCCGGCCAGCTGTAGGCTGCCTGGTGGGGGTGTGGACAAGGCACAGGGTGAGGACGTTTCCGTGTGTCACAGTTTTTGATGGAACTCTGCACAGTGACAGCAGGCTTAACCCAAGGTGGGGGTGGGGGTGCTGTCAGGAAGCAGAAGGTTGTCGGACAGTGTCCACTCCTGGAAAGCCTTGCGGTTATAAAGTACCGTATATATAAACTGTAAAGCACTTTAGAAATGTAAATTTGTTCCCTCACTGACATGGAACAAAAACAAAATGCATAAAAACGGATGGATTTGCCAGGCGGGGAGGTGAATGAGAATGCATGTATGGATGTGATTTATTTCTGATTATCACAAGTGTATGCTTACTTATGTAAACTTGGAAAATAGAGAAAAACATGAAATTGAACATAAGAATCATCCATAATCCTAACAAGTAGCCATGTCGTTTACTGCATTAGTATATGTCTTTCTACTCTTTCTGCAAAGGGTTTAATTTTTTAAAATTAAAAAAATATTTAATTGACAAAAGTGTGTGTGTGTGTGTGTGTGTGTGTGTGTGTGTGTGTGTATAGTCAAGGTATGTGATGAGATGGTTTGATATGTAGAACTCCTTTTGAAGATAAAGTAGGTAGTTGATTGATTATAAAGTTTGACATGCTGGACTTCCTGAAGAAATGCTGGTTGATTTTAGCTTAAAAGATATTACTTAAATAAGAAAATTCAGGCATTGATGTAGGCAAAGGGTTTGTAACCCTTTACATTCTAGAAGCTGTTCCATGTATTCTTTTTCCCTTCGACCAATTTGTTGAGAGTTCATTTTGCCAAGTCCTAGCACAGTGCCAAGTGCAAGTCAAGAGAATATTCTGAGTTTGAAATACAGACATAAAAGTTCATTCATTTGGAAGGTCTCACAGGCAGGTTTAGAAACGGGACAACAATAACCTGTGGATATTCAAATTTTTCTAATTTGTGAGCCTTCCTGTTTCCTTCTCGGATTTCATACCGTCATTCAGAAAATAAGCAACATTGTCCTCATTTTGGAAAGAACAGAGATTGTCATCTCACCAAGGCTGTGTTTATTCTGAAAACAAGTTAATTAAGGAATGATTAAAAAAAAATCATCTCTCTAAACTGTACCCTTAGCTGGCAACTAGACCACCAACCCAAACAAATCATTAAAAACTGCTCACTCCTTTACTTCAAGGCACCGCACTGGTCCTGCAAGGTCCCCAGGTCCCACAGATCACTTTTAAAAGTTGGTGTGACTAGTAGAAAACTAAAAGGCCTTCCTTAGTGTCCCACCTTCTCTTGCCTACCTTGGTACCCCCACCCTACTCCGTATTCCTTACATCAAACTTGGAAGTTTAGATCTCAGTGAAGCAGATTCTTCTCAGGAAGATAGATCAGGCAAAAGGAATGAGGAAGAACCGGAGGCAGATGGCAGGAAGCAGGAGATCATGGACGCTCATTCATTGGGCCACAGTGGGACCTTGCGGGCCCTTACTTCTGCTCCCCTAACAAGCCCAGCAGGTCTCAGTCTTCTGCTATCTCATCTGGGGCCTTTAATTTTTTTCAATAGTTTTTTTATTATGGTAAAATTCATGTGACAAAAACTACTATCTTAAGTGTACAGTTGGTTGGCATTAAGTACATGTATATCGCTGGGCAGCACCACCTGTCCGACTCCGGATCTCTAATTGAAACTTTATTCTCATTAAGCAACTCTCCATCGGGGCTCTTTCCTAGAGTCTGGCAACCATGGTTCTACTTTCTTCCTCTCTATTTAATGATTTTAAGAACCTCATGTCAGTGGGATCCTACAGTGTTGTGACTGGCATGACAGTGCCACTTAGTATTATCTTCAAGGTTCAGTCATGTTGTAGCACGAGTCGGAATTTCCTTACTTTTTTGGGCTGAATGATATTCTGTTGTAAGTGTGTACCACATTTTGCTTGTATTCTTTTCTTCATCAATAGACATAAGAATCGTTTCCACCAACTTAGATGCCCTTCAATCGATGAATGGATTAAAAAAATGTGGCATTTATACACAATGGAGTACTACTCAGCACTAAAAAACGACAAATTCATGGAATTTGCAGGGAAATGGATGGCATTAGAGCAGATTATGCTAAGTGAAGCTAGCCAATCCCTAAAAAACAAATGCCAAATGTCTTCTTTGATATAAGGAGAGCTACTAAAAACAGCAGGGAGGAAGAGCATGAGAAAAAGATTAACTTTTTTTTTTTTTAAAAGAGAGAGAGGAGAAAGAGAGAGAATTTTTAATATTTATTTTTTAGTTCTCGGTGGACACAACATCTTTGTTGGTATGTGGTGCTGAGGATCGAACCCGGGCCGCACGCATGCCAGTTGAGCGCGCTACCGCTTGAGCCACATCCCCAGCCCTAAAAAGATTAACATTAAACAGGGATGAGAGGTGGGAGGGAAAGGGAGAGAGAAGGGAAATTGCATGGAAATGGAAGGTGACCCTCAGGGTTATACAAAATTATGTATAAGAGGTTGTGAGGGGAAAGGGAAAAAAATCAAGGGAGAGAAATGAATTATAGTAGACGGGGTAGAGATAGAAGATGGGAGGGGAGGGGAGGGAGGATAGTAGAGGATAGAAAAGGTAGCAGAATACAACAGTCACTAGTATGGCAATATGTAAAAACGTGGATGTGTAACCGATGTGATTCTGCAATCTGTATACGGGGTAAAAATGGGAGTTCACTATCCACTTGAATCAAATGTATGAAATATGATATGTCAAGAGCTTTGTAATGTTTTGAATAACCAATAAAAAAAAGAATTGTTTCCATGCTTAGCTACTACAGATAATGCTGCTATGAATGTGGGTGTACAAAGACCTTTTTGAGACCCTACTTTCAATTTTTTGGGGGTTTATGCCCAGAAATGGTGTCGCTGGATCATAAGCTATTTTCTATAGCAGTTGTGTAACTGTGCATCCCACCAACCCCACTGACAGTGCACAGAGCTTCTGATTTCTGTGCAACCTCTCACACACCTATTGTTTTGAGAGCAGCCAACATCAGGGTGTCAGGCATTTTAGTACAGTTTTGATTTGGGTTGCTGTAGTGGTTAGTGATCCTGAGCATCTTTTCATGTGCTTATTGGCCATTTGTATGTCTTCTTTGTAGAAATGTCTACCCAAGTCCTTTGCCTACTTCTGATTGGGTGGTTTATATTTATGTTGTTGAGTTTTAGGAGTTCTGTTTTTTTTTTTTTTTGCATATCACTCCCTCACTAAATATATGACTTACAAACGTTAAAAACAAACAAACAAACAAAATATAGGCTTTGATGTAGGCAAAGGGTTTGTAACCCTTTACATTCTGGAAACCGTTCCACGTATTTTCTTGCCCCAGCCAATTTGAAGTTCATTTTGCCAAGTCCTAGCACAGTGCCAAGTGCGAGTCACACACCCAGGGATGTCGCCTGGTGAGAGTGAGGATGTTCCAGCTCAGCTGAGGTTGGGGCCTGGGGGTGACCATGGGTGGCACAGAACCCTACCTGGGCTGACTTGTGGGGGAGCTGGGGAAAGTCTTAAAAATGAAGTTCCGGCCACAAGAGACTGGAATTCCTGGGTTCTGAGGCGGGAGGAAGATTTTGCAAGATTTCATTGTTTGCTTAGATTTTTTTTTTTCCCCTCCAACGCTGGGGGTTGAACTTGGGGTCTTAAGTATATATTAGGCAAGTGCTCTATCACTGAGTTACATCTCCTGCCCTCAGTAACTGTGATACTTAAAAAAAAAAATCAACCTAAAAAGCAGCTAAATAAAAATATAAGTGCAGTCAGTGCCCTTGGAGACTAGAAACAGGTTAAGTGAGAACAGCAGCCTTTGTAAGTGCCAGTGGGGGAGGGGCACCGAGCACACCCCTCCTGAGTGACAGCCTCTTTTATATGCCGCTTTGTTCTCTCCCAGGTACAAGCTGACCACAGTCTTCTTCCATGGGGATGGCAGCAGGCAGCCACCTTGGGCAGGGTTAGATACCTGGGAGTACAGAGAGGTCTTGCTTTTTTCCCTCTGCTTCTCCAAGCCACCCCGAGGGACAGAGAAGTCAGGTCCATGCTTCCATGCTTTCTTGGCACACTATGCGTGCGTGTGTGTGTGTGTGTGTGTGTGTGTGTGTGTGTGTGTGCAATAGAGAAAAGAGGAGAGTTGGGGTGGCGAGGCTGGGGTCAGTGGAATAAGGCCATTGGTCCTGCTGTTGCAGGTTGCTGGGAATTTGAATGGCTCCCAGTCTCCATCCTCTTCCCCTTCCTTTAGGACACCCTCTAGTTAGGAATACAGGGGTGGCAGGAGCTAGGAGGGCACTTGGCTTTTATGAGAGCAGCAGAGGAGGATTCTCAGTGGAAAGGAAATGTCCTGTCCTGCCTGCCTGGTTCTCCTTCCAGATGACCAGTGGGCAGATGCTCAGGGACAGGCCTGTCCTGGCCAGGAAGGGGCCCTAGTGGTGACTGATCACTGCTCATTTTCACAAGCCTAGAAAGTAAAATATTGACCCAAGTTAGGGGTGAAAAATGTTGTGATGGGCAATTTACTGGGGAGCCAACAGTGTTACCTGTTCCAAGGCACTGCACTGAGACTTAGGAACAGTTAGGTTTTTTTTTTTTCCTCCTATTGTACTTCTTGCTACCCGCTTTCTCCTTCCAATTTTTCCTTATTAATTTGAGGAAAGTTGATTGCTTTTAGAAATCAGCATCTAAGCATGCCTGGTCACGCTCCACAGGGTCGAGAGATTAACACAACTCTTTAGAATTAGTGGCCTGTGTTTTGTGCATAGAGATAGGCCTGGGGGATGGTTATGTGTGCAACTGGGGACAGAAGAGGAACCATAAATTTTGCAGGAAAGATTTGTTTTGGTACCTTGTTATATTTGCTTTGCATTACATATTGTTTAAAAAGAGGCTTTTTTTTTTGGATTGAAGGAAAAGGAACTGTGTATTTGAGATAAGAAGTAAAATAAAATGAAATAAATAGTTGGGTTTTGTCATGTGGCTTTCAAAGTGGCATATTTCTGAGATCACTTGTTTCTGTACTGTTCCAATATTTATACAAAAATTAGAAAATACAAAGTATAGGCATGTCCTGAGATCCTGGGGAGATTGTAATTTATAATGGTGTTCTTTTTCCTTTGTTTTACAGAGCTGCATTTGGTGAAGTTTCAGGAGCTTTTAGCCAGTGGTGATCCAAAGACAATAAATGTTGCTTTGTGAGGAGGTCTCCACCCCGTGTCTTACTTGGTGACAGTTAACTGGTAGCCAAATGTCTGAGCCCAGATGCAAA